>NC_143196.1:25446470-25756764 GCF_051530095.1 Phoenix dactylifera | reverse complement strand
GTTTGCACGAGAAAAAAGCATTGACATAACTAGTTCCATAGAGCGGAAAAGAAAGAAAAGACAGAACTTTTAGAGAGAGTAGAGAATGCATGCCATCTCCCTCGCAAGACCAGGGATAATACCAGACTTACCACACTCTAAAGGGCTAGGGTTTTTAATTACTGAAAATTAAATCGAACCATCAATATATCCATGAATTACTATTTTATTTTATTATATAAGTTATGAATAAGTAATTCAATATATTTATAAATCCTCCATCGTTCTATCTCAAGATTAAATGACATCCCAGCTCGCGGTATCGGTCCCCACTAAGATTTCCATTTCCATCATGCTCGTACATCCAAACAAATATGGTTGCGGTTGTCAAAGAAGAATCTCTTAAAGAATTCTGTAAATTAGAAAAGAAATCGATGGGTCTCTTTCAATTAGGAAAAAAGTAAAGCAGAAGAAGAAGAAGATCGGTAGAAACTTCCAAGGAGTTCATTAAAGAAAGAATAACAGCCATGTAAGTTTTTTTTTAACCCATGTTTGTAATTATTCCGACCGTTGTGCTGAGTACCAAACATAACTAAAGCCATGTTAAGGCCATGTGGCTGACATGAGATGAGATTCTAAAGGGAAAGAAACCATTTCTAAGATATATATATATATATATATATATATATATATATATATATATATATATATATATATATATATATATATATATATATATATATATATATATATATATATATATATATATATATATATATATATTTTACATCGGCTGTTCACACTAATCTTATATAAGTACTATCGTACAAGTTTAGAAAAAAAATATACTTTAGAGATATAAAGAAACAGATACACAGTAGGCACAGAAAATCACTTCAAAATATGAGCAAGCAGCAAAGGGGCAATCCAATCATCCCTTCTAAAATTTTAACCATCATGTACATCTTTAATTATAACTGCTTTCAATTGTTTACTTGTACGTGGCAAAGAGACTGTGGGCCCCAACAAGAGCACAGGACCGAAGGTGGACGAGGGGCTGACCAGGTTCGGTGTCATTAAATAAATAGTATGGTTGCTTTTTCACTGGGGTGACGAAGTTTAGTAATTTGCTCTCACTGGAGAAGTCGGTGTTAAAGGTGACAAGAATGATGAATCGAGACCGCATCGTAGTTGCAATCTAAATTCTAAGCTCGTTATGGGGCCCCAGCTGCTTTCAAGAAGGGATGAACGGTGTGGTCCATTTGAATACATTAGAAGATGATATCAGATCTCCATCAATACATAATAAACACAAACAAGTGGTGAACTCTCTGGTCTCTAGAAGACACTGTCCCTCGTATGACTGTGATATTGAACCAAAAGCCCATTCACCACATTTCTCAGTACAGAGTTACCATGTAAAGGTAATCTACGATAGAGATTTGCACCCATTATTAATTCCAGAGCTTGGGAAGGAATTAGAAAAGCTGTTAAGCTCTTTTATGAATTAAAGGTGATTCACTTACGGTAATAAATTGGCTTAATGGGCATGGACAAGTGTTCATGGGCACCTAAGGCACGTCAAAGGGATGAGGGAGCCTCTTGTTTCTTTCTCTGCAACTCATTTTCTTAGGGAGGCCAATATGGCATGGGACATCCTTGAGGCTAACTCATGGTTTCCCCTGTACACTAAGCTGTTGCTGCTACTGCTGCTACTTCTATTCATTGCCTTATTTGTGATGAGGGTACTCTTGACCTTGTTGTACCTAAAAAACAAAAATATATTGCCTGCAATAATGGTTTTTTATAACTAAGATAAAATCTGGTTAAAATTTGGGTGAGGGCATGACTTAAACCCAAGTTGGTACAACTCCCTTGTGACAATGCCAGTTTGCACCCTCAACCCATAAATCACAATTCCTTTTTTTTTTGGGTGTGTGTGGTAATAGCAGACCCTTCAGCCACAACAGTTTTTTCCTCCATAGTAATGGTAGATGTTTTCTTGTTCTCTCTATTTTGAATTTAACTTGAACCTCTTTCTAATTGTTTCTTCCATAGATATAGCAGATGCGTTAAGTCTCACTCTATCTATCTATCTATCTATCTATCTAGTATCTATCTCTATTTTGAATTTGAAATCTTTCTCCAGCAAGGGAACGAAACTTTTATGGATGCGTAACATATCCAACAATGTACTCTGAAAGGATGTAAGATATAAGTGTAAGTTTGATTTTCCTGTTGCAATTTGAAACATAATTTAGGATCAAAATGTCAATTTTTTAAACAACTCAAAGCCTTCTTTTATCAGCGTCAAAATGGCTAGTTTCCTATAAATTGATCAGCTTAAAATCCAATTTACGCTCTTCTTGCGCCGTTTCCATAGTGGAAAAATCCGTCAGCCATGCACATTTCCATTATAAACTCATTCCTCCAACAAGTTTGGCTCAAACACTCAATTCCATGTTACACTGGCTTCATCTTCCAATAAATCTACCCCCTCCAATTCTCAAAATGCACCAAGTATAGAGTAGAAACATATAAGCACACTGGTCAATCTTCAAGCAAACTCAGCCCCTTAAAATCTCAAATGCACAAATAGGTACAAGTACACTAGCCAATCTTAATTGTACCATTTAATTGGATCAACTAGGGACCCTCTCTAGTACTTCAAGATTGAACCTAATTAGACATCCAACTCTCGATCACCAGCAATTATTCATACACTGCAAACTAGCTGATAATTGAGCAAGACAAGGACTGAGAAATTGTACCTCTCCAGTTCAAACATCACAGGTTAAAAGAGGATACGGACTCCTCTCGTGACACCTACTGAAGAGATTTATAGTTCATTGGGAATGCCCTGGTACAACACAGCTGTGATTAAGAACGGTACTACATGGACAGGTCTTCAGCTGTGAATCTGTGATTCAAGAGTTTGGCGCTTTTTTTTTTTTTTTTTTTTTTTTTGCTAAAAAAAGGAGCAGGGGGAGGAAGGGACAAGCCCAACCCCGCGTAGCAGCCCCCACTGGGCCCCCCACCCCGCCAGGAGAATGTTCGATGCGGGCAAACCGGGTTGTGTGTTGGGCACGCCGACCTATTTTACTTATACCCTCCCCACCCGTGAGCCGGCTTGGTTATCCGACCCGACCCTCCGTGTGAGTACGTCACACCTGGCACCACCCAGGCTATCAGCCGACCAGTAGCACTTCCAGACCCCGTGTCCAGGCGTGGAGCATTCGGTCCCCAAATTTAATCGATGTCCGCGCGTTTCGAACCTGGAACCATTTGGTTGGAAGTAAACGCTCCGTTCCATCTGAGCTACCATCTTGGCAAGAGTTTGGCTCTTCTCCTGTGCCAGCTTGAGCTTGTATGAGCTCAATCACCACCGTGCACTGGCGAATTCTACGCGACATGATGCGGCATCAAACGGGACAAAGCTCGCACAAACTTCTAACCATTAGGGTGACCCCAACGGTCCTTTCTTCATAATATTATATCACGACAAAAGAAGAAAAGGAAATGGCAACGTCACGCATACCAGAACCACGTGAACCCTCCACCTCTCCCACCCATGAAGCAAAAAAAATACCATCTCATCATTATAATATTATTTCGCCAATCACCCAATATTCTACTCCATATTTTTTTAAATTCATTTTACTAAAATATTAAAAAGATTCTTTATTTGAGATAAAAAGAGATCAAGCTTTCTCACTCTCTCTCTCTTTCCTCCTCACCTTCCCGTCCTTTTTCGTCTCTCTTCCTTTGCAACCCGGAAAAAGGCTTTTGTACATCATCACAGAGCACCCCATCCCAAAAGCTACATACATTTCCAATTTTACAAAAATTTTAAAGACCTCCCCCTACCTTCTTCCAATACTATTATTATTGTCTTCCTCCTCCGCCGCCGTCTCGTCCTTCGTTTAGGGCCAGTGCTCGGGGTAGTACCAATTGAGAGTGGCTGCATGGTCATCTGAGAAGAAACTAGAGCATGGCTCCTCGCCACCGAGAAATCCGCCGTCTTCCATCTTCAGCAGCTGGTGTTGAAAGAAGAATCCGCCCTTTGGTTGCCTCGAGTCGGAATTCAGCAATGATGGCGGCGAGCATGGGAAGGATGTTGAGTTCTCGAATCCGAGCGAGGACATCCCGCGATCATGCGGGCTGTTCTCGTCGTTCAGGACGTCGTTGAGGACTGCGCTCGAGTCGCTGTCCGACGACCCGTCCTTGCACACCGGCGCCGGTGGCTCCTCCGAGGCCTTGTTCTCGGATTCCGACACCACCGGCTCCTCTTTGACCGAGGACAGGCTCAGACTTTCGTCCTCTCCTAACTTCTCCTTCAGCACCTTGATCTGCATGCAATTCATGGTCACCCAAAAATTTCAGAATTTTGTCTTTTTCAATTCGGCGTACCTGTTTGCACAACAAGATTTTCGCTACTGACCTCAACGAGGAGGGCCTCCTTGTCGCGATGGAGGGCGTCGAAGTCGGCGCGGAGGGCATCGTAGCTGGCCTTGAGGGCCGCGTAGTCGCGCTCCAGCTGCTTGGTCTTCCACCGGGCCCGCCGGTTTTGGAACCAGACGGCGACTTGCCGGGGCTGGAGGCCGAGCTCCTGGGCCAGCCTCACCTTTCTCTCCGGCTCCAATTTGTTCTCCAACTCGAAATTCTTCTCCAAAGCCCTCACTTGATCCACGCTCAGGCGGCGCTTCTTCTCGCCGCCGCCGCCGCCACCGCCCTGCATGCCGGAGCACAGATCCTCGTCGCCGCACTCCTCCTCGTCCAGCCCGTCCATCATGGGCTGGAATCCCCTTCCATACATCCCCCCCTTCTCTTCTCCTAGATCGTTCCAAAACATCCATACAATCTTTTAAATCTAAATTTTAAATTGTTTCATATAACTTCGAACTTGAGCAAAAGATGCAAGCAACAAATCGTAATGTACCGGTCGGGCGGATGGGCATAAGAGAGTCTGAGCTGCTGAGCCGCTTCATGGCTGTTGACGTGGTCGACGGTCAACGCACTTAATACCCACACTAGATCTGGGATCTGGCTGTGCAAGAGGTTGTCTGATGGAATAGAGATGGTGCGAGAATTGAAAGGTTTCACACACACTTCCTCTCTTCTGGAGATGTGTTGTTGCTTGTGTTTTCGGAGGAGGTGGGGAGAAGAGATTCGACACAGCGGCCAGGGGAGCAGCTGCGTGTGGGTGAGTGAGAGACTGCAAGAGATGGAGGAGTAGGAGTCGGAGTGTCCTTCTTCCCCATCTCCTCTCCTTCAGAGCCCATCACCTTAGACGCATCCCACCGAGTGAATCCCCACAAGTCCTCGTAGCCCAAGAAGAATAGTAGGGAGGAGGGGAGGGAGGGAGGGAGGGGGCGGAGAACTGAGAGCTCGGGGGTGGGGGATTCCCGGAGAATATAAATAAAAAGCTCATGGGTTGGGGTTGGGTTAGGTGGGAGTGGGTTAAGAGGCAACCCCGGTTAAGAGGAAATGAAATGAGAAATGAAATGAAATTCGGCGCAAATGCAGCTTATTTTATTTGTATATATTATTATGAGATCGTATGTTTTTATATTGCTGTTATATATTCTCTGGTTGTGGACGGTGGGAAAAAGAGGAGATATTTTGATGAAAAGAAGGAGTCCGCATCGCCGTGCTTTGATGACACCCTCGTTGCGCCTCCCTTCTTGAATGGCTGGTTGCTCCGCTCTGCCGTGTGGAGGATGTACACCACATGCTGGAGCGTGCACAATATCTAGTTTTGCTTTGTTAAGTTTTGTTTTCACCTGCCTTCTTTTGTCATTCCTATGCATTTAGCTTAAGGTAAATAAATTATAAAAAAAAACTATGCTAGAGGCTTTAATTTGTAATCTAATTTTATGTAGATATTAATTTCACTATGCATAGTAGACCATAGAGTTTTTCTGGCATACAACAGTGCAAAGGGGGACGCACCTATAGATCGATTATGATGGCTTTGTCAGATCCAAGATGTGGTCCACAACTCACAATTTCACTGCTCCAATTTGTAGCCAATTTTTTTTAAATTTCTTGTTGTAATGCGGTTTGTTCTTTGAACATAGCTAGATTAGCGCCATGCGGAAGCGGGTGCTTTAATTTTTGCATAGCTCTGCATTATTCTATCGAGCAATTGGTGGGTACGCGAGCAATGGATGACCGGAGTAGAAAAACCGTAAGAAGATCCTCCTGTAGTGAGGACCATTTATCTTCTAAGCATGTAGATAAGTACCAGCCGTGGTCGAATGTGGTGCAAGGACACCCAAGGCAAGCCATCTGGACTAATCTTCCATGAGGAGCTTGAGAATTATCAACATTATTTTATGGAGGTCCTAGAGTTGCCGAAGGAGAGGATGGAGGCATCGAGGCAAGCATGGAAGTCGACGGCTGTGATTGCTCGAAGCTTTGGCTGAAGAGTATTAGCCGATTGAGTTGAGGGATCTCAAACCAAGAGGCAAGCTAGAGTACGACGTGAAATCCTTCTCCATAGTAGAGGACCAAAACTGCTCAAGCTAGGGATCCTCATTAGGGGATGCTCTAAGGTATTTTGGCAAGCAATCGTGTATGAAAACATCCGGGCCTTTTGTTACCAGTGTGGCAGGATAGGCCACAAGAATGAAGAGTGCAAGTTCCCTATGCCCTTGCGGCGACGGCGAACAACAAGCTGAGGAATGATTCACCATCTCCTATAGTAGTGGAGACAGGCATCAGCAAGGAGACCCCCTTTCCGACAGAGGCAGAGCATCAAGGCCTTGAGTGGTGACCGGTGTTTGTCCCCTAGCATGTCACGGCAAAAATCTGACAATCGAGATTTCAAAAGTAGTGTTGCAATTGAGGAAGGAGACCAAGTCAACCTCGAGGTCGAGTTCATCCGAAACTAGCCCAAGTTCACTTCAGACTGGCCAAGCTCACTAAGGTTCCCACTAGATTCGAACAGCTGGCAGAAACTAACTAAGGTCGTGCTCATCGATCCCTAAAGAAGGCCTATGTGGTTAATGATTCGCGATAGAAAGGTGATGGGGTGGGGTAACTCGGCACAGGAACTGAGTTGAGCCTATAACCACGACTTGAAGCAGGCCGAGCCCAAGATAGTGACAAAGTGGACCAGGCAGCATAGACGTGGAGAAGGTGGATTCGAGCTCAGGCTTGGTCCAGCTCAAATAGGCTAGAAGCCCACCTTCTCCATAGAAAAAGGCCGCCCTAGATGGGGTCGACTCGCCTATGGCCTAGAGAGGGGTGCAGACCTCATTGACTAGCTCTCGCATGCTGGAGGAAGATGGAGCCCCTCACCAACAAGCTCCTTCAACCCCGACCTTGAAGGCAGATCCTATGGTGGTTGGTGTCCTTGGTGACTCGACAGAGGTCAGTCAGGCAACAGTAGTTGATTCGACTCTTAGCCATAATATGATGGGATTCGGCCGCCAGAGGAAGCCACCCGCTCGGAGGCTGCCGCGACCAATGTTGGGACAAGCGGACCGGCAACTACCGGTGGGGTTGTAGGGAGGGAGGCAGGGTTGCTAGTTGATCGGGCTGGGGAGGGAGGCGAAATGGTTTGAAGGATCAAATTGTCCTTGGTCAGGGGATCCGTGGATCTGGATGTTTTGGAGGAGCAGATAGGAAATTTTGCATTAGGCCAACAATCGTCGGAGGCTAGGACTATGTTGGTGGCATGCTTCAACCTACCGCCTCCCTCCTAGTGATGAAGTTCAGGTTTTGAAAGTGTAGGCACACTAGAAAGCCCACTTTCATTGGCTCCCTCAGGAGGTTATTATAGTTACACAACTCGGATATGTGTGTCTTATTTGAGACACGTCTATCTAATGGGAGCCTTCTGCGTGTCCCTCGGCAATTTCCACCCTCTTGGAGATTTTATGTCGTAGTATCCCGAAGTTTGTTTGGGGTATTGTAGTGATGTGGAGTTGGTCTTTGCCATATTTTATGTCTTTTACAACTGTAATCAATAAGTTGTTATGGTGATTTCTAACTACAATGGGGACTCTTGGCTTTTGTCTACTGTGTATGCAAGCATGGACTATAGGGAGCATCGCACTTTGTGGAGTGATGTGGGTAGTCTAATTCAACAGAGTATTTCTTCTCTGGTGGCAGGTGACTTTAATTGTATTGATGGGCCTCATGATAAATAGGCAAAATCTTCTCAGGCAAGATTGAGGTTTGAGAATTCTAGAAGTTCATTTCGGCTAATGGCCTTGTTGATCTTGGTTCTTCCAGGCCTAGATTCACTTAGTACAATAACTGTCTAGGATAATTAAGAATTGAGAGGATTGACATGCCTTTCACCATGGTGGGGGGATCCAATGGTTTCTAGACTCCCATGTGTGCCATTTGCCTATCATTGCATCAGATCATTGCTGATCCTAATCAGTACTGATTCTTTCACTCCATATAACTATCTCTTCTATTTCGAGAACATCTAGCTATCTTATCCGCAATATTGGGATATTATGCAAGGTGCTTAGAGGAATGTGGTGCAGAAAGATGCTATGTATCGTGTCTTCTATAAACTGGAGTTAACCAATCGCCGACTTCAGAAGTAGAACAAAGAGAAGATGGTTAATATCTTCAAGAGATTGGAGGAGGCTGAAACTTTATTGCCTATCTCCAGTCCAAGGAGGAGCAATGTGGTGGGCTATCTCTGGAGGAGCTGTCTGAGCTCAAAATGAAGCTATCCACGCACCATTATTTACTACGTCAATAAGAGGTTCTATGGTGACAAAAGTCTAAGGTGCAGTGGATTAAGGAGAGGGAATGGAATGTCAAATTCATAAATCGGTAGATGATTATCAGTATGTAGAGAAAAAAGATCTAGCGCCTAAGGGACAGTAGCGGTTAAATGATTGATAATGCTGACGTTATCAGTTGGGAGATTTTGTCATTCTACAGACAGAGGTGAACTGCATAGCTTGGGGAAAGTGGGCTTTCTTCCATACTGATGCTTTCTGAAAAGGTCTCAAAGTCTTGAGAATGCTGCTTTTACCAGTCTGGTTTCGTCCAAGAAAGTCCAAGATACTATTTTATCCCTGGTAGACGACAAAGCTCCAGGTTCCAATGGCTTCTCCCCTTTCTTCTTTAGGAGGTATTGCACTATTATCCATCATCAGTTGGTAGCAGCTATCTAATAGTTCTTTTACATGGCCTCAATGCTTAGAGCTTGGAAGAGGACCTTTACCACTCTAATTTTGAAGAAAAAGAATGCCTTTGAGCTCAGCCATTACAAACCCATCAGTTGTGTACCATTTTGTACAAGGTCATAGCAAAAATTATGGTGACCAGATTAAAGATGGTCCTTCCTCGCCTTGTTAGCCTTGAACAGGAGACATTCGTTCATAGCCCCAACAACTCTAATGTTCTTATCGCTTAGGAGTTCATGCATGATCTTCAGAGGGCCCCATGTTGCCGCAGCCTAATGGCAATCAAGCTCGATATGAAGAGAGCCTATGATAGTATGAGATAGAATTTTATAATTCATTTCTTAAAAAGTTTTGGATTTCATGAGGTGTGGATTAGATAGATTCTTAGTTGTGTGCGAACTCCCTCCTTTGCTATCTTGATAAATGGCATACTGACAGACTTCTTCAACTCCAAGGTTGGGCTTTGATATGGTTGTCCCCTCTCAACTGATCTCTTTATTATTTGTGCTGACGCTTTATCTAGAGCACTCTAGGTTATTTTCCTGACTCAAGTCCTCGAGGCCTACAGATCAGATCCTACCTCTTACTTGATCTGTGCTCCTTGTTCAGGCCACGACATAGAATGCACTTTCTGTCTTGAGAATTATGGAGACCTACTGTGCTGCATCAGGGCAAAAAGTGAATTTGTCCAAATTTGTTGTCCACTTTAGCTTGAAAATCAAGCCTCAGCTTAGAAACATCTCAAAGAAGCCTTGGAGTCAGAGAGCAGGATGGAATTTGGAGTTATCTTAGTGTGCTCATTACAGAAAGGCAGTTATGGAAGATGGAGTGTAGCACTATCGAGCAAAGTAGTTGTCAATGGCTTGAGGGGCAAAGTTAGTCTGGTGAGATCTGTCCTCAGTTCTGTTTCAATCTATCTTCTAACCAACACCATTTTGCCAAAAGCCCTGTTGCTGATGCTAGAGCATATGTTTAGAAATTTCCTATGGGACACTTAGGATGGTATGGGAAGAGTGCACCCAGTAGCCTAGGATGCGGTATGTCAACCACTATGTAGCAGTGGCTTAGGTATCCAATCATTGTTGATGAGAAAAGAGGCTCTAGTGGCCAGGCACGCTATTGAAAACTTGCTTGAGCTGGATAGTTTCTAGATCTCTGTGATGAGGGCTAAGTATGGCCTGTGGACCATAGCAACAAACCTCCAAGTTGGCTGGCACTCCTCTTTCACTTGGTGAGAGATATGCGCCCATGCTTTGGTGGTGTTGTCCAATATTAGATGGTATTTCGAAGACAGGTAGTCGGTAGACGTGATGAATGATATCTAGGTATTTGAATTGCCGCTGAGGATGTTGCCTAGTATGGTCAACCTAGATAGTGTTGATGGCCTAAAGGTTTGTGATATGTTCCTTCAAAAGTTAGAATGTTGCTGCTGTCCTGCACACCTTTAGGGAGCAGCTCGTTGAGAGGGTTCTTTCTATGCCTATCCCCAAGCATGAGATTTTTGACAGAAGGATCTGGAGATCAACATGTAGGTTGAAGGTGAAAGCCAAGGACTTTCGTGACTTGTTCAGAGTTGAGCCCATGCAATTGATTGATGGAGGTTGGATCTAGAAGCTCCGCATTCACCCCCATGTTGCCCTTTTTTATGAAAGATCATGCGGGATTGTCTCCTAATTAGGAGTGTTTTGTGTGGAAGAGGGCTCTTGCTTGTGATGGCTAACCTGATGAGGAGTCCAAGGCGCATATATTATTTTGTTGTCCGAGGTTGGCTCAGGTATGGAGGCTCGTCAGGACCACCTTTCGAGCTTTATTTAGTCTACAATCCCTGTTGAACCTTTTCTTGCCTTTATGAATGGAACCATGAGAGACCAGCTACCATTCCATAGGGCATTAGTACCACATACATTGCCTACCATATTTGGCATGATAGGTGATGGGGGGCGAAATAGATGGTCCTGCCCACAATAAAAGGGCCACCCCCAATTTCGGCCCAATAGACACCAACACCAGCTAAACGGAACTTCAGTCCGGCCTAGAACCAGCCCAACTTCGGACTCCTTCGAAAGCTCCTAGGACCTCGAATATTCGCCGACTCGTCCGACCAAGTTCGGGGCGCCTTCTACGATCGCCGACTCGCCCCGACCAAGCTTGGGGCGCTTTCCGTATTCGCCGACTCGTTCCGACCAAGCTCGGGGCACCTCCTGTATTTGCTAACTCACCTCAATCGAGTTCGGAGCGCCCTCTCCAATGATACGCCCGATCCTTGAGCTCGGGGCGCTCTACCAAGCACACCTCGAAATCTAAGATGTTAGGCTAACCTCAACACTTGTCAGGTCGTCCTCAAGAAATGCATGATGCGACCTCTCAATGAGCTCGGCCCTGCCAACGGCCGCACCCATATGCATGCCTATGCCCTCCTACGTGGCCGTACATAGCGACGCCACCACGCCATGCTTTGCTTGCTGGCCCACGATAGTCAAGGACAACACCGTGCTACTCCGGTCATACCCTGCTGCGACTGTGAGCGCCTTACTGTTTTTAAGAACGGACGACACCGCATGCCACCAGCAAGCTCTAGCTGCGTGCCATCCGACTTAGAGCCATCCTCTCTCATGATAAGGACAGGTAATACCTCCGCTACCTGGACCTCTCCACAGGGATTATAAATAGCCCCGTTAGGTAACACCTAAGAAACTTTTTTGGCTGGACCAACTAAATACCATCCTAACTTGATCGTCGGAGGGCCCTCACTGGAAACACCGGTGAAGCTTTGTGCAGGTATGCCGCCGCGCAGGAGGCAGCTCCCGTCCTTTTCTCCCACACTCCGGCAGCTTCCTCTACTCCCCCGGCGTGGTCACCCTCATGCCAGATTTGAACCACAACAATAGGAATGCCCGGGTATTTTAGAACAAAAGGTAGCATTCAAGATTTGTTGTGGACAAAGCCTTGCTTCAAGCGGCAGAGATCATTCAATTCCCCTCCATTGGAGAACATGTGATAGCAAAGAATATCTGGGACTCCTATTGTGCTCTTATAGCCACCCAAATGATGTTTATTTCTTAGGAGACTCCATCCTCGAGCTTTCTTAAGATAAACTTTGATGGTAGTGTGACTAATTGTGCGAGTAGTGAAGGAGCAAAGTTTATGACCAAGTTTCCTGACTCTAGACTTGTAGTGGCAAGTGGCAGCCTTATCTATGATGTCTTTACTCTTAGAGATGAGTTGAGGGTAACTTGGGAGGGCATCATCTGTGCGAGGCTCATCCTAGGAGCAAACCTCATTCACCCCAAAGAGGACTCAGCTACGATGACCGGATGAGTTTGGAGCTAGTCTAAGGCTCGTAGTAGGCATCCGCTACTGCAGAACATTCGCAGACTAGCGAGAGATTATGTCACGTTTCTATTATCATGTATATTAGGAGACAAATGGGGCAACTGATTGGGTCGCTTTCTATCTGGCACAGCATTCTAACAACATTTTATGGGCTAACTACAATATTATCCCTCTTCCCTTCCATCATGTTTCATTTTTTGATCTTCTTAGATGTACTCATACTAGTTTTATATGATTTATCTGCCTTATAAAAAAAAAACATAGCTAGATTTTGGTAGAACAGCCACATTCTAAAACTAAATTGAGAGGAGGATTCATTATAATGACAAGGAATACAAATGATGGGAATGCATGATCTCTTGCTGAGATTACTTTCTTTTCAGATTATTCCATTGGATGCTAATGAAGTGAACATCTTGGCTTGCTAAGAAATAGAAGTTTTTCAAATATAAAAATCAACAAGAATCAAAATCCCACCAAAATTAAGGAATTTAAAATAAGAATTTATGGAGAAACCTGTGAGCATGAGCATCTCCATCTCAGTCCATCTTGAACATCGTAAAAAAGGGTGAAGCTACCAAGTCCCTATAGAGGCTTTTGAAGTCCATATTTTCTTGAAATACTTGCTCCCTAAATCAATATTTTGCGTATTCCGAATACATCAACGTCTTATCTTCAAGATGCATCATGTGAAAGAAATGATGTCTAGTAAAAATTTGTTTTTCTTTAGTGTAAATTTTATTCTCCTTATCAAATTATTGCATTCCTCTACACTTGTTGTTTCAGTACTTACAAGAAGAAAACAAACATCTCAATATCCTGAATACTACTTTGAGCAAAGGCTGCTCACCTAAAGTCACTGATATTTAAGTGATGTCTTAAGTGATGGTTTCTTATAACAAGTTATTTTTAGATGTAGATATCAGATGTTTCCTTGTGGACAAACATCAATAGTTAACACAAATAGAAGTCCACTAATTAACAAATTAAGAATAGTGGAAAGGGTTTATGAGATCATTTGTTGCATCTCAACTAACACTGTTCAAGGATGCAACTTGGCTGGACCCCTTTAGATAAGATCCTCCGAAAGAGACAATGAGCATGATATAATTTCCTTTATAGGTAGCTTCCATCCGCAGGATATAAACATCTAAAGACGACTTTATAAAATCATGAGTATGTTATAGAGTTGCAGGCCTCTCATATGAGTTATAAAACTTAAGATAGTTCTGCATGATATTTCTCAAAATTAAACATACAGTTAATATAAATACTAAGTGGCTTGCACATGCCATGCTTCTTAGGGTAAATGAAGACCCTCCTAAATAAGGACACTTGTTAAAGAACCACTTTGTAGAAAACTTCATCATTCCTTATGTTGGATGAAGTAAATGTGCTCTCTATACAAATAATCAAACAAACAAACAAATAAATAAATGAGCTATCTTAATACATAGTTTTTCGCATACAGTTATGCTTATCCATGCATACATAGTAATACATATTTTGCATGTGGTTATTTGTACCAAAAACTAAAGATAAAATGGACATGATCAACATCAAGGGGCAGGAATAGAACTTCTACTAAATAGGGATTAAACTTAGAATGGAAATGAATGCAAAGTTGGATCTCAATTACCCCTAAATCATACTCACTCCCCTTACTTAAGAAGAAATTATGTGATGCAATACATATCAATCTGTGAAATAGAGGAGGAGGAGGAGGAGGAGGAGAAAGAGGGTTAATAGCATTAATTTTTGCAAGAAATTCTTGTAGGGTAGCTAGATGAGATGGTTTCCCCAAAATCATGTTTACAACCGTCAGTATTGTGATTTGTGTAAGTCTTAAATCTGTTGATTTTTAAGTCTCATTATAAATGCATTACTCTTTTTTGATTCATAACATACAAATGAAAGACAAGAGCACTATTAAAAGATACAACTGGATTACAAATTCATATTGTCCGTTTCTTTTCAATCAATTATGTATATATCCCATGCATGATGTTGGTTTCTATAACTCAACGAAATGACAAGAGCTGCTAACTCCAACCTAAATATATTTATTTAAAAGGCAATATCTTTATTTAAAAAGCAATATCTTAGTTTAATTTTAATGAAAAATCTCTTTAATATACCTTCAGAGTTACATGGGAGTGACATAACAATTACTGAAGTTAAAATAGTTCAAATCACCATAAATAATTACAATTTTGTGCAAATATGACAATACAAAAAGTCCTTTTGAATGTACAAAATATTTTTTGGTACAGGTAAAAAATAATTCAAATAACTGATTTTAACACGATTAAGCTCTTGCTTAATAGTAAATTTTATTAACTTGTTATTGATTAATATATTAGCCAATGAGAAATTACCATATGGCTGTGTATGCCACCAATCATCAAGGTATCTTGTTAGTAAAAGTCCTTTTGAATCTTAAAAAATAATTCAAATGAGTGATTTTAACACGATCAAGCTCTTGCTTAATAGTAAATTTTATTAACTTATTATTGATTAGTATATTAACTAATGAGAAATTATCACATAGCTGTGCACGCCACTAATCATCGAGAAATTTTGTTATAAGTTCCATTCATCATGGGTTTAGTGGTTGGCCTATAGTAATACGTCTCTGTAATTGGTGCAGTACATGTTATAATTTTTAGCTAGCAAGATTAACCTTATTTGGAGGTGACCTTAACCCCAGAACCTGGGATCCAGTACGAGGGCGTTTGTTTGCCACCGTGTGGTCCGAGCTTCTAGAAGAACAGCAAGACTTAGAGAGAGATGGAAAGCTGTGATTGGTTGGAGGATAACGTTTGAAAAAAACAGCAAAACAAATTAGTATGGAGAGGAGACCGTTGGTGGAGCCGATCTTTTGTCTTCTTATTCAATTAATCGCCGAGAAGATTCGGAGTGGTGTCAGCGGATCGCCGTTCTAAAAAGGAACAGGGCGGCGAGTCGAGTGCGCCGGGATCGTGAAAAAAATGTACTTAAAACATTATAAAAGCGGATTAAGCACTAATGTAATCCCCATCACACAGCATTTCCATTTTCCAACTCACCATTGATTAATTAATAAGATATGCATGGTGGGTGTCTAATGTCAATCTAGCTAGCATCTAATTTTGATCTAATGGCAGAAGAACATGACACATTACGACATTTTTTGGGCAATTTCGGTCTGAAAGTTTGCATGAGTTGGCTTCATTGTTTAATTCTTTCAGAGTAACTAGCAATATATATAGTACCAATTTTCTTTCTTTGTAGCCTGTCTGCTATTTGAAGATCTTTAATGATCTTTTTTGTTATAATAGTCAGTACATGTTGGGTCTGTAGGTGGAAAAACAAGTATGAGTTATAAACTAATCCGCTTACCTCCTTAAATGTTGAAGCTTTTGTGTAATTTAGCCTTTGAGAAACCAAATGAAGTTTGTGTCCAAGCTTTTGCATGAAAATTGTTCTAGAACTTGGATATCAAGTTATTACAATATAGATATCCATGGTTCTTCGTTTGCTGCACTTACTTATTAGGATTTAAGTAGTAGTATATTTCTTAAAAGAAGAAATCTGTAATAAAGAAGAAAAAGTACAGATGCACCTATGTAAAAAAAATTTAAAAATTAATCCCTCTTAAAGGTTAATGAATACTTTGAGAGGATATTTGGTTAAACATTTCCCTAATTCTCCCTAGCAAAAATAAAACTGAGAAAAAGCTATTACAAGGACATCTGCAGGGATGTCAACTGGTTGGGCTTTGGGGCAGGCATAAATTTTTCCAATTGTTCTGACTAGACCATCTGTTGCGAAACAATAAATCAAACCATTAGTTGGCCCCTTGATGACTGAATTAGTTGCATCTTTCGCACCAAAGAATGGATGTTCTTTTTTCGCAGCATCGACTATTGGATCGCATCGTACATAAATCTCAAAGCACTCCGAGCTTCTTGGGTCATCCACTTGCAAAGATCTCGAAGCCGCCATCGCATGATCCAAAGATGGTTACGTGCAAAGGAAGATGAATACAACCCCCGTCATTGCTTATTTATCAGCCAATCACAAAATTTAAGATAGAAGAGTTGTACTTTATTCTTAAGCTTTAATATCAGCAGTCTTCCTAAAATTGAGCAACCAAAGAGCTTGCCAGCCATAAATTATGGCATTTCTGTCTCGCCTAATATTTCCTCTGCACTCCCTTCTTGAGACACGCATGCATGCATCCTTTACCTGAAGTGATGCCGATAAATGGAGTCGTTTCAAGCACAACATTAATTTTATGGAAGGTATTCATGGGTATGACCGTAGACCAGCATTCTTTGGTTGTTCTACTAGTTGTGTTCTTCTTTCCTTGAATATGGTGCGAAGCCAGAGCGGAAGTAGTAGACGGGAAGGAAATGACTTCTTTGGAATGGGAAGGGAGGAGGAAGTTGGGTGGTGAGACTTGCCAAGGCCAAAGAGGAATTCTTGTGGGTTGGAAGTTGCCATGGAAAAAAAAAAAAAAAGGAAGTGGTTCCAACTTCCGAGACCCACTCTCCTTTGTCCAAATTGACAAGAGAGGTACTCCTTGTGGTCCATATGAAAGGGCTCGAAGAATAAAAAAATGATGCTTTTAGTAGGGGAACACCAACCAATGTCATGTCTCCATGTCACATGGTGGTAGGGTTGGAACAAAAGCTCTGATAGAGTAACGTTACACACGCCATCTTGGGCCAACATGCATACATGCATTAAAATGATTTTATTTTGTTTTCTCCTCACCGTTGGGTCAAGCCTTGTTAGTAAATTAGATTCCAGAGCATGTATAATGACATGAGATCTCATCCAAATAAACTGATCTATAAGATGTTAGTTATATTTCTTGATTTTGTATAAATACTTAAGATCTACTTGGTATATAGCCGATATGAAATTAAATACAAGTTCTCATGGATCCTTAGATGCTCCCCCAGTTTAAGTTCGAGCATTCTTATCAAGTGAAGAATCCAAACTCATTCATATCCAATCATAAATACAACAAATTTAATTACAAACACTACGATCAATTTGTGGTCAGCCCAAAAAAAAAAGTTTGTACTGCAGTTTTCTCTAGTTTACATGAGCCATAAACTAGATCTGCTCTGATTCCATTTATAAGATTTAGCTGTTCACTCAAAAAAAACTAGCTAAGAAAGTGTTATTTGGATTTCTTGATCCTATATGAATATGCAAGATTTACCAATTGCATAGCTGATGTAGGACTAAATATGTGTCCGCATGGATTTCTTTAGCCTAGCACGGATGCTAGAATTTAAACTCAGGAAATGAGAGGATCCACGCTGATATGCAAAGTCCTACATGAATACGTCTTGTAGTATTGGATAAATCTTGGATACTTATGTAAAATCATAGAACTTAAATAACATCGTCTGCTAGTTTTTTTAGAGGAGATTCTGGGTTATTATAGCATGTATGTTATAAATTAATAAATTGCTCATAGGAGAAATAGCTTTTTCAAAGTCTCATGGTGTGCAATAATTCTTTTTTAAAAAGATGCTGAGAATTGACTCAAGGAACTATAATGAACTTTATGGTAGATCTTCAGACATTCTAGAAGTCTAGGTTTAGTTTTATATAGATTAGATAGATTTATTTTATTCAACTGTTTGGATAAATTTTATTTTATTGGATATAGGCTTATAGGATCTCGAATGACCTTTGTGTATGCAGAAAAGGAGGAGCCAAATTTTGGACTTCAGAGGTATTTCAGAAGTATCATCCAAGCATCTATTGAGTCACATTTTTGTCCGAATTGTGATCCGAAGCATGATTAGTTATGTAGCTTTTTTACTGGAGTGCTTTAAGGCTCTGCTTGCGTTCATTGGTAGGTGATGAAGATGCGTGCAGGTTTTACCGAGAGAGAGAAAGAGGATGGAAATGGGGCTCTTGTTTATACATGGAGACACAGTTTTCTATAACTATTTTTCACCTTATCAATCGGTATATATTGGCATAAAATTTTTCGGCAGAGTCAATGAGTCGACGTGTTTCTCTAATCATCATGAAGGCTTACAAGTATAATTTTTTAAAAGAAAACAAAAGATCCCATGACCCATAGTGCTTGAAAGGTGCATCACAAGGGATCACAGTTAGCCCTTTATATGATCAGCAGGAATTATGTAACTTACTAGCACTTACCTGGTATCAGTTTGCTAAAATATTAGTGTGATCTTGTTACGTATTCCTACGTACATAATCAATTAAAATGCATGCACAAAGCAAGAAATATTACTTTTCTTAAATTTATCATGGCTTCATAGAGTGGATGCCCTATTCATCCTAGACTACTCCAGCTAGTGCTCGACCAAAGCTCAAACTCTTGCTCCGTAGGTAGAGTTCGATCCGAAACCGAGATTTTGTCCTGTGTCTAGGTCATGTCACCTTTTGCTAAAAAAATTTCACATTGTCCCATTTGAATCTAGCACAACCGAACTTGACCATCATAAGTTTTCTGCCAACTAAACCCAATAAAATTTAAAACATGTGCTCTTCAAGAAGGCATTTTATCAAATGATGGAGGACCCTCCGATAAAAGATCTAAGTGTACTACCATTAGGTGCGAATATAGAAATTAGAAAATTTTATTTTTGTTAGAAATTCTACTTTTATTAGGATTAGAGTTTTATGAGGAGTCCGGTATTTTTATTTTTATACTTATTAGGATTTCTACTCGGACTCTTATTAAAATTTTGGATCTATAAATATCTATTGTAACCTAAATTCTATATGATTGAGATTTGAGAATATTGAACTACCCTCTCCTTCTGATTCTTATTCTCCTTCCTCTCATTTCTCCCCATCCATTAGTTCCACCATGTTCCATTGCGATATCTGTGCTTCTTCCCCTCTCCTTGATTCTACCTGCTTTTCTCAACCGTCTTCATATTGTCACCATTGACCCTCACCATCGGCCTCAATCTCCCTTGCCAGTCGAACCGAGTCTGCTGCCTTTGGCTGAGGCCATCTACACCATGTGATTAGGGTGTCAGGCTCAAAGCCCTTTACGAGAAAGAAGTAGCTATGAATCAGGGTCTAACCTAGATCCAATCTAGATCCAATAAATCTCTTGCGGATTCGGGTATGATTCAAATCCAACTAGCCGACCCAACTAATTTTTTGCCACATCATCACTCTTGTCGACGTCGTCGGCCATGTCAGCAACACATTAGCAACTTTGCTACATCAGTGCCATGCCACCTGCCACATCTGTTGGTATGATATGACTCATAGAGATAGAGAGATCATTTTGCTAAGATGAAATTAGTAGGAGCTCCAAGAAATATTGGCAGTATCCAGCAAAACCTTCGGCATCTGGATAAACTGTTTATCACCCAATAGGCAGTCATAAGATAGAAGTTACAAGAGAAATACCTACCTTCTTATTATAAAACCCAATTGTTTGATCAGCTTTTGAATCATAGGTAAATCTCAACCGTGTCCAAGTACATGGAGAGATTTGATGAGCTTATGCTTAGGACCAGGATACAGAAAGATCCATTCCATACAATTAGGAGATTTATCAATAGGCTTAGGGAAGATATTAAAAGGGAAGTAGAGTTATATGCCCCTAATTTTTTGGAGGAAGCATATTAAAAGGCCATCACTATAGAAAGATATCTTAGGACTCCTCAATATAGGTTTTTTTCTAAAGTGAATGGTCTAGTCAATCTACATATGTTACTCAGTCTAGGATTGCTTTTCAAACAGCTTCTGAAGATAATACCACTAAGAATAGGGAACTCCAGACTGTTACTCGTCCTTGTGGTTCTTCAGTGTGGTGTCATCACTATCATAATAAGGGTGACATAGTTGCACATTGTTCTTAGCGAGCTTTAGCCTCAGAGCAAGAGTCTGATGATTCGTAAGAGATTGAGGATCAAATAATAGATTTTATAGAATATTCTAGAGATGAGAAAAAGTTTGAGGATAATTCAAGTGTAGTTGACCACTGTTGTAATGTCATAAGGCGTGTTTTACCTACTATGAATTTGTCTATAAGAACTCTATTCATAGGTATACGAGTAAGAGCCCAAATGAGTGTGTCTATGGATATCAACTCATGCTTCTATTGATCTTGTTCCTTTGCCACTACTGAATTTGTTTATAAGAACTCTATTCCTAGGTATACCCATGTTTCTGAACCTACAGAAAATCTTGCCCAATACATGCATAATTTATATATAGAGATAAGGTGTAAAATTGCAATGAGTAATGAAAATTATAAATTTGTTGTTGAGGTACAATGCAGGGATGGAGAGTTTCATGTAGGGGTTAATGTCATGGTTCGCATTTATCCAAAATGATTGCCTAAAACAAGCCATTGGCCCATTCCCCATTAGTAGAAAACTTGGATCTGATGCATATCTACGTAATTTAGCTGATCAACTGAATATTAGCCCTGTTTTAAATGTGGAGGATTTATTACACCTTTGAGCCTCCTGCTTTGCTATCTAGTGATCATGCAAGTATTTTAGTTTTGAAGGTGCCATATTTTCCTCAGCAAAGAGATGAGACTGAAGCAGACTTGAATGATAAGATTGTTACTTCTTCTGATGGTGCTTCTATAGTTATCTTGTTAAAAAAAATTGAAAGGCCACCCATCATCTGATACTTCTTGGATTACAAAGGACAAGTTGTGTGCTTAGATCCAGAGCTTTTTGAGTGGTATTTACACTCCAACTCCCTTGACTTGAGTTCTTTCCAATTGGAGGTGTATGATGGAGGACTATTTAAAAAGAGATTTAAGCGCATTACCATTAGGTACAAATATAGAAATTAGAGAATTTTATTTTTATTAGAAATTCTATTTTTATTAAGACTAGACTTTTGTGAGGACTTCAATATTTCTATTTCTATACATATTAGGATTTCCATTTGGACTCTTATTAGAATTTGGAGTCTACAAATATCCACCGATATGCAATTAAGAACCTAAGTTCTGTATTATTGATATATGAGAATATTGAATTGCCCTCTCCTTTTGATTCTTAGTTTCTTCTTACTCTCTTTTCTTCACTCATTTTCTTCTTCTTCTTTATCCTCCTTCTCCCTTTATCCTGCATCATCCTGAGCTAAATATTAATTTAGAAACCACCTAGACCATATCGATCAACTAGATGCATCACTCCTTTCCAAACTAGAACTAGTTTGAATTAGATCTAGACGTGTGAGGACTCATGCGGGTGTATGTTTAGTCCATATCATTTATTGTTGTAGAGCTCTTGAATATTTATACAAGGCTAATGAAACCAAAGAATATTTTCTAACTTGCCTTTTTGAATTAGATTCTGAGTCATTACAGATGGTATTAGAATGGATTCTGCCCATGGTCTGTATTGACTAAGGCATACTACAATACAAACCTGTTTGGGGCTGAACATGGGCTTTTATGAATGATTAATCATGGCATTTGCGATTAGATTTGACTGGATTTATACTCCTAACCTAACAAGGATGCTAGAACTTAAAGGGGAGAATATGTGAGGACCCATAGGTCATGTATTTAGTCTCACATCAGTTACACTAAGGAGATCTTGGATATTTATATAAAAAATCCAAATAGTACATTTTGGTTAACCTTTTTGGTTGAAAATCTGTGCAAGCATGTATTTAGTTCCATATTGGTTGCATTGGGAAGACCTTAGGAACTTATACAAGGGCAAGAAATCCAAGAATACTTTTTGACTAGTCTTTTTGGGTAAGGTTTTGGGTTGTTAGCAATGACATCAAGGTCTGAACCAGAGACTATGTAGACTAGAAGACACTATTGCATGGATCTTTTAAATTTTGTTCAGGAGCTGCTCATCATGTTGGTGATTAATTTGATTAGATTTGAATGGTTAGCCTGGTGAGGGCGCTAGGAAGCAAGTAAGAAGAGCCTGTGCAAGCATTATTTAGTCCCACATCAATTATGAGCTAAAAAAATTTGAATATTTATACGAGGTTAAAAAACCTATATAGTACCTTCTAGCTAGCCTTTCTAAGTGAGATTGTAGGTTGTCATAAGGACAACATGGTAACAAACTCTGGGTATGGTAACAAACTCCATTTGCAATCAAGTTGCATAGTTTTAAAGAGATGTTGATTAACCTAGCAACTTATTATTAGCCCGTCACTAGGTATGGTTTTTATTAGGTCCACATAACCTACCATCTTTTACCTAGTTTGTACTTTGGGAAAAAAGATTTTATAAAAGGAAGCTTTAGATTGAAGCCTTTTGATGAAAATTTAAACTTTGCTACCACCACATCTGCTCTTTGTTGAAAGTAGAAGGCAATACTTAAAGAGTATTGATGTGGAACTTCTGTACTACATTTTCCAGAGCAAGTTAGGCATCAAATCTCCCCTTTTAGTTTGTCTTCTCCCAAGGATGGTTGCATCTTTGCGTGTGCGCTTTTGGTTTCCTTGAGGTTGAGTGGTATCACCTTTAAGAAGGTGAGATATTTTAAGTTAGGTATCATGAAATATCCAAAATCTAGGTTGGATAATATTGCCTGTTGAAAAGATATTATAAATTCTTTTTCCTTCAGAGGATATGCTAGAAGAGTATTATTAAGTGGATACTTGTCATCCAGATGACATATGGACAAGAAATTATAAAGAAAATTGAAAGAGTATATAGATGGAGACTTTTCTATTGAATAAAGTTTCTCTGGCTCGTACATAGGTATAAAAGGAAAAGCAACAGCTTCATAAACCATAATAATCAACTACCCTACATGTAGCTCATTTCTTTTATACATAGGTATTAAAGGAAAAGTTATATATTATGTTTTGTTATCTTAGCTTATGGTAGGTGTTGATGAAGAAAAAAGTAACAGCCTACTAAACCATAATAAACAACTACAGGAGTAGAATAGAAAGTCAAGTACCATTCACCATTTTGTGTGCTTGTAACTTTGATTGTGTTGATCATATAATTTATCAAGGTGCAAGAAATTAAGTCATTGCAGACAACAAACTTAAGGTGCCCTGACACAAGACCACATGGCTTCCAGTACTGTAGAAAGTAAGGGTTCTCTCTTTGTCTTCCTTTACGTCCGAGTGGCGGACAAGGCTGTAGCTGTGGTCACGTTCCTAATGGTTCTAAGGACTAAAGAGAGCCTGATCACAGCCAAATCGGGGGGTCCTCCTCTTTAAGGTTTGCAGGCCATGGAGTTTAGTTGGGGCTCCACTTGGTTTTGGGTGTTGGTGTGGGCAAGCTGGTCCTTGGAAATTGATTGCTAATCCTATGTGATGGCATAACTTGTGTGCGGACTTGCATGCCATGGAGCAGAATAAAAGATGTCATATGAGTGTGGTACTCATTAGACACTGTCTCTGCCTTGGGCCATGGGGGTACACTTCCCTTTTATCTTTTCATTGATTTCTTCCAAGCTATGATCACTGACCCTACCATGCTGTCCAATTGTATCTGATGATCTCGGTAATGTTTTTTTTTTTAAAAAAAAAAGGGAAGAACATGAGAAATTTTATGAGCTCATGATATGTTGTGTTTGATAGGAGCAATCTATGATTCTGTGGTACGAGACTCTCCTCATGCCAAAGATTAAGTGGGTCGGCTAATCTTTATATACTTTTCAGTACTTGGCCGAAGGAACCAATGACAAGAACCCACCTAAATGGATGGCTCAACTATCCAGCCAAAAAAATAACAAAAGGAGAATAATTAATCTGCATACATGATACTAAACGACTTCCAATTGGTGTTAAGTGATTATAGAATTAGAAAATCTCGTCAATGTAATCAATATCAGGACTTCAAATAAATCCAATGACCACTTATGACCCTCAGTTTTGTAGGTCAAGGAGTCACTTTTGGTCATGTAATTATGTGTTGAGTACTCTTAAATGGTATTAGCTGCACTTAAAATGGAACTTCTGTGCAATACTAATATGTATAGCTATTATTTTGCTATTTTAAATTCATTATACAAGGGGTAGATTGAGATACCTAATCTAATCTAATCTGATCATGGTGAATGAGTAGTTGTGTTCGGATTGCCATACATGTAAAAATCAAGATTTTAAGGTTGCAAGGAGCCAATAATCATTTTCTTATCGATCGGCATGTTCATATCATGCCGAATTGACTAATCAAACAACGCGCTAGAGCTGATATTTGTCTATGATTTTTGAACTTTTGATCCAGGTGGCTGATTTGGCCAGAAAGTGAAATCAACCTTCAAAAAAAAATCTATCCTTCTATTATATTTCTTTGGGTTAGTGTACGAAATTTATGAATTGCTAGAGATTCAGTTCAATCTCTACTTTTTGCCAAAGTGTTTGTCCTAGTAACAAACTAAAGCGAAAGGAACTCCAAAGGGGAAGCCTCACTATTAAAAGTGAAACGCATTAGATCCTCAACAACAGTACCAGCGAAGTGGGAAGTTAAAAAGTCTTGTCCTCTGAAGGCTACATCTTGAGGCGGGTGGGTCTCCTTACTTTTCCTTTCGGTCAAGTGATGACAAAGCAATGGCATACTTTTTGCTCAAGCAATTAAAATGCATGGCCCATGAGTGAAAAAGGCAACAGGACTGTCCCTTTGAGAGCATAATTTTGTGATTTATCAACAGGTAATCATTACATAAATTTACATTTGGGCAACCTCATCTTTCACTGCTGCAACCCCATTAAAAGGTGGAACTGTTAAAGCTGGTACCTATGGTATCCCAGACGAATTCAAGGATCCGAAGACTTGTGCTTTGAGAACCTCAACATTCATTTCCCAAGGTTCTAATATGCAACTATAACTTAATAGTGCCTGTAAAGGTGGACTACTGGACGAAAGATAAGACTGCTTCAAAGGTGGGAGAGACTCACATAACTTCCTTCTTTCCTCTTCTAGCTGTTGCTTCAAAGGTGGGTGAGGCTCACATCAACTGTTACTTCATTCAGGGATGAACATTATCCCCAAATAAAAGCCCATCAAGCCATCAACACAAGCTTCCTTTCGGATAAGATATGTCTTGAGACCTCCTAGTTTGACCAAAGGGTGATACAATGAGATCAACGTGCCACTAAGGAGGCATAGGGTTGCCGAACCCCAGACTAGCTACTACTGGCGTATCAAAGTCCATGTCCCGGGGGAAAGCTAAAACTAAGGTAAACTAAGGTTGCATAACTACCGGGAGCGGCTCAATGCACTTGGGGGTCTAAGGCAAACTCACTGAGCGAGGCCTTTTTTTCTTTTCATTTTGTCTTTGAAGTCTTCCTCGCGGTGGGCCGACCTAAAGCGAACTCACTAAAAAGGATCTTCTTTTTTTTTTATTTTGTCTTTGAGGCCTTTCCTACGGACTACTCCAAATTCCCTACTACAATGGAACTTGTGGAAGTTTTGATTAATTAGTCAATGGCCCTAACTATTTGGCTAAGTTTATGGCGTGCTTTATTTGCAGCAGCAGAAGGATTTACTTACCCATATCCAAACAGCAAACTGCATGGATGCGAGCATGAGAGGCAAACCCAGGTCTACTCAAAGAACAGCAAGGGGCTCACTTCAAATGAATTGCAGGCAACTTTTTGCTCTTGTAGGCACGCGAGCGTATGTGATGCAGCATTTGGAGTCCCGTGAAGCAAGTCAAGTAACCATAGAGCGTTGAAGTATATTTCACGTCACAACCCATGACCTCGCCCAAGAAGGTTAATCGGAAGATATTTTTTGGGGTTCCTTAGTCCTATATAAATACCTATGATTTCTCCGACGAATAGCTGATGTAGGACTAAACATATTTCTTAGTCCTCGTCAGGCTAAGGATCCAAATCTATTCAAATCTAATCACAAGTACCACGATAGGTCCATAGTCGACCTCAATGATGTCTCATAGTCTACATAAGCTATGGACCAGTCCGTCCTGATACTATTTATCTAATCTAGGATTTCACCCAAAAAGACTAGTCGTAAAGTATTTTTTGGTTTCTTAGTTTTATATAAGTATCCAAGATGTTTTTGGCAAATAACTGATATGGAACTAAATATATATCCGCATAGGTCCTCACATTTCATGTGCACCATAATGGATTGATTTTTTCCGATGAAAATGATGCGTCGACTCAACACAGCCAGAATCCATATAGTGACAGCTCGTGAATGCCAAGTTTATTACTGTTCATAGCCCACCAACCATGTCACTTCAGAATACATCTAACCCAAATAAACTCCTTCTGGAGGCCGTGCACCATCATCCACGGTAGTGCAACACTAGAACCTTGACATTGTTGAAGTGGAAGTGCTAGACTACTGGCCATCACCTGTAGGCCACCACCCTCATTTATTTTTGCCAAAGCCCAAGAATCGAGTTGATCGTAGTCAGGCACGTTTAATTCGTCTACGTTGTGGCGTTTTGCTAGGGTGATGACCACTGACTAATGGGAGATAAAAACATTAAAGCTATATGTCGCAGCCTCACAAGTCACAAGAAATATCGCTTTGAACCTTAAACCTACATTTAGAGCCTATTTGGTTATTAAGCAAGCAACTAGATTTTTGTATGGTTGGCATCACTTATTACAGCAATTGCAGTAACTGTACTTTCATGCAATTGTTTGGCTAGCAAATTTTAGCTTAGCTTACAATGTTTGATTGGCTGTAATTAGCTCATGATAGCATGTTTGTGATGTAATTCAAATGCCCTGCAAGGCAGTCACAATCCTTGCAACCTGTTTTGCAGGTATTTTTTCTGCACAGGGACAAGCTAGGTAGATGGAGGATTTAGGTATTGTGGCAAGACAACATGGTATTTGCATGATGCTACCTAGATGTGCTATGCTGTGTCAGCTTAGTATACTTGGCGCGTATTATCTCGAATATCACGCCAAATACTAGTATGGTATATATATATATATATATATATATATATATCATGTGTGACCAATAGTTAAATCCATAATTACAAAGACATTACTAGATTATTATTATTTTTTAATTTTTGAGTGTAATTAATGGAGGACCTAAGGCCACCAATATTTTTCAGAAGGCTAAAATAATACAGAGAGAGATGTCTCCTCCTGTAGGAGGGGCAATCTCATTAAACAAAAAAAAAACACTTTTCAGAGTGTAATAACAACCTCTCTACCTCCTCACAGCTATCAAAGATTATATCAAAGCAAAGAGAGGAAGTCCCTCGCAATAACAGGTGCCAAGTAACTATTGTTAGGTATAGCCTCACTAAATTGGAGCTCTCCAGTCTCCACTCTGAAGAGCAATTATTTATTATTTTTATTTTTGTTTATTTTATCTATTACATACTCTTTTTCATTCATGGAGAGCAACCTGGATTTTTAATAAAGACAGTCAAAATAGTTTTTAAGGTGCCTCCATTTTAACAACCCTATGGGTGTTGGTATGATTAGGCTGCAGACAAGCAAACAGTTTTCTAGCAGCTTATATTTTGCTTGAAACTCAGCCTGGTGCATGTTTTCTTGATTGGTAAAGGGTCAAGCTTGAGAGTTGCCTTGTTTGTTCGTTCTTGGCTCGAAAACGCTCAAAACATGCTTAGACAAAAATTATGTTTAACAAATATAAATTATGTTTAAATATAATTATTTAAGTAGGAATTTGAAACGACTATGAAATTTACTTAAATTATAAATATACATATATGTATAAGTGAAAGACTTGGTGGACCATAGTGTCATTAATTAACATCTCAAGTTCTAGGTTTGGATGACCAAGCCGTTATGAGCTAGCTCAAGTTCAACTTAAAATTTAGCTCAAGTTTCGCTAGCTCAAGACAAAAAAAAAAAAAAGCGCCTAGCTAGAGCTAGACTTAGTTTGTTTGAGCTTGGCTCAAATTAGCTTGAAATACTCTTATGTAAATAATTTATATATTATAAAAATTAGTATAAGTTGTATATAATAAAATGTATTATAACTATAAGATTGAAATATAATCAAGAATATCATTCTAAATTATATAAATGAAAACTTTAAATGCAAAGTGTCCGTTCTTGACGTTATTTTATTTTTTTTTGTCTAATTAGATACCTGAAGTTGAAATGCAGTATTATCCTTGTCCTTACCCTCATTGCCATTGGTGATGCTACAAGCCGACGTCCTTCTTACCATCGCCACCCATGTTCACGTCGTTCTCACCTATGAAGCCCTTCATTTGTCCAAGAAGATTCATAGACAGAGTAGAAAACTGTTCTTCTCTCTAGTTTGAAAAGAGGTAGAAGGCCAAAAGTCTTCTCACACCCACCACCAGAAGCCAAAGGGCTCCACCAACTGGGCTGTTCCAGTCGTTTGCGTAAGCATCCGAAATGAGAAAAGATGAGCTCACATTGTCTTGCCCTCCCAAAAAAAAAAAAAAAAAATCCCTTCTTTTTTTGGTTTTTCTAAGCCCAAAGCCTTGCAATGATGGCTCGAGACTCCTCAGGACTCTGAAATGCAGTCCTTTGATGCCTGAGCTGCTTCTCCTCTTCTCGGAACCTCTAAAAGCAAAGCCTATTCGTGTCCACAGTCCCTTCAATGAAAGGAGGACAAAACGTGAGTGAAAAAGATCACATTCTTGGGTCGCCGCATCCAATCAACCAGCTTTTAATGTTCTCCTCTTCTTTCTTATGATATCGCCAAGGCTTTTCTCCAAATGGGTGTTGGGCTTATATGCCTGCTCGATGAGTTCTTTGGGTTGCTCAGCCTCTCAACAGGAGGGCAAGCATTAATGAATTAGAGGCAGCTTAAGATCACTGTTGTGGGTGGTTGTGTGTTTTGAAGTATCTGATCCTTCCTTTTGTGGTATTTTGTTGCGTTTATTATCTTGTTTCGTTAGTAGAGACGCATGGTATTTGTTTTGTTACCTCGATGGCGTTTTTCTACCCCTATTTCTCAGAAAGTGTCACACCTAGTGGATGCAAATGGAAGAGGAGTTGACAAGGGGTGCTTATTTAGCATCAATAGCTCCAATTTATTCAAGTATATAACTACAAATAAAAGGGATCTCGGCCTCACCTATCTTGGTACTATGTTTACTCTCTTCCTTGATATATGGTGAGAATTCATATTTTCCTGGACTGCCGTAAAGTGGGAATTATAGAAGTTTAGAGCTAACATATTTTGGTTATAAATAAAAAGCAAGTCGATCAGGCCTGTCTTTCAACCAAATAAGGGGGCTTTTCTAAACAATCTTAGAATTTAGGGAATTGAGAGGTCTCGACCTTTCTTGTAATAGCTTCTATGGGGATCTCGATGGCATAAGGCCCATTCTCAAGATTAGGGTTTCTTGAATTCAGCGCCAATGGGTTCGAGAAGAGTATCCCCCATTATATTCTCCGTTGCAAAGTCCTTGGTTTTCCATCAATCTCTCAATCAATGGACTCAATAAGATTGTGCCTGATGTGAGCAACGATGCATTCAAAAAATTGTGGTTCTTGAATCTTTATGGAGCACTAGTGGTAGCGAGAGGGTGAGAAGGAAAATGGGAATCTACAAAAGAAAGAGCCCTTGAACCACCCTTAACTCTATAAAAAGAGAGAAAGAGAGAGAGAGAGAGAGAGAGAGAGAATATTTTAGTCATCGTATAAGTCTAAATCATCGTGTTATGGTCATGTGATGCAATTTCTTAACGCCAAGATAATAAAGATGGATAGAAGGATCACATTACAATCAAAGCGCAATTTCAGCGATCCAATTAATAGCCAAAGGGGGCACTCTGCACTCAGGCAAAATCGAAGAGCTCAAGTTATATTTCTCCTAAAGAATTATACAAAATCATATCCAGTGTTATCTAACTGCATCTCTATATCTTCGATGTAATATAATTTTCTTTAAAGAAATCAGTAATGTTGATTTAAACATCATATTTCCTCAGCAGTGAAAGGGCTAAATGGCACTTTCATTTGTTGGCAGTCATTGAATTTCTGCTAAAGAGAATAATGGCTGAGAAAGCAGCATGAAATTTTTTACTGACATTAGAGTTTCGAAGCTGTTTGGCTAAGCAGAAATCCATTGTGACGTTATAAATGTACAGTAGCTGACAACAGCTTGAAGCATCGGTTGTTTTATAACTACAACGGCGTTATGAAAACAATGGGTAGACCACAGAAACAAGCGTAGAAGACTTGGATGTCAAATCCTTCCAAAAGAAAAGTTCGACTTTACCAGGGGTGATCTGACACTGTTATGAAAGCAAAAGGAGTCCTTTTTCCCTCCGTTCCGCTTTACAAGTTGGCAGAGGAATCCAAACAATGTTCACAAGCAAAACAAGCTGTCGTCGCTCTGCCCACAAGTAATCAATTGCAAGCCAGCTTTGGAACTACATGCAGGGCATCCGCCCATGCTTTCCTCCATCTCTATCGGTTTAGGAAAGCGATGGCTTGGTCTTTTTCTCCACGTCTCCTAGTATAGCCTATGTTATCCCTCCACCCAATGGAATCCTGTCCAAAAGTAAAAGCGGAAGCAGAGAGGAGAGGAAAGGAAAAGGAGGGAGCTATTTGTTTTGCACTGGGTTCGTGTCATGTGGGAAGGAAGCCTAAAAAGAAGGGGAGAGATGGACTTGTCTCTCCATCTCTCTCCCCCACTTTTTTCCTTCCCTTAAACTCACAAATGTCATGATCATATATATAAAGCACACGCCAAAGGTTTTTGGGTGCTGAAAACTTCAGAAAAGCTTGGCCAGTGAATGAACAAGGTTTGGTAGAAATTCCCTCTTATCATTTGTCAACAGGGAAGATTGCCCAGAGACCGAACAACATGGTTCGACTAATCAGATCTTTTTGGAAGAGCAATGCAACAAGTTGCAGGAGTCATGCCCCCTGTTTGATACTTATCGTCTAATTCTTCAGCAACAAGGGTGACAAAATAAATATCAAAATATATAGCTTAATTCTCACCAAATCACAAGTGAACCATGAAATGATAAATTCAGATAATATGATTCGGTCGAAAAGATGGGAAAATTCAGACTTTCGTAAGAAAGTATATACTTGATTCTTAGATGTTCAGTTCATCTCTATTCTTCAAACTATATTATGCAATGTTTATGAGCTATTGACAAATTCAATTCAAACCATCTCATTGGCTAACTTCTTTGTGACTCGGACGAAATCTAGCATAGTATTACTAAAATCAATTAAGTTAACCATCATATGCTAAGAAATTCTTTTAAGAGCTTCCTGTGAATTATAAATCTCAGCATGAAGCAAAAACCAGATAACTACATGTTGGAACTTGTAGGGACGCTATGACTACTAAACCACATCCCAGTAGATGAGTGGTTCCAGGATCAATTTATCGGGTTATAATAATCATTTGATGAGCAGACAGTGAACCCATCCTATTAACTCCCTCAGACCAGTTTGTCCAAGACCCTTAAGATACTGATAAACTTAATAAAACTCTACGCAATGACAATAAAGATGCTGATTTGTGCTCATTGATACCGAAAGATACGCAAATTCTTATGATTGATCCAACCAATACTGCCTTAGATGATTGTTAGAACCACTTGGCAACATGAACATGTTATCATGCATCAATGAGATCTAGGCTTAGACAGAAATCTTATTTAGTTATTTCAAGCTTTCTCCAGAGGTTGAATACAAAATTTCTTGAGCCCTTCTTTGTCAGAGAAATGTGAATGTTCCGCCCATCCTCAGTTGAACGCAGGATCTCTCCATGGAAGAAAGGTGCACCCTTCACAACATTTATAACATGAATTAATCTATATGACTTCCAAAATGACCAGCATTAAAAAAACACAAAGTACCAGTTTCAATTATCTGCTTTTATCTGAAGTCTATGCCTGAGAACCAAGGTGGCAGCAAGAGACTGTGAATTATTAACTGGTTAAATTTTCAATTTCTACAGTTTATAGGCATGCGTAGTAAGAGCAGGAGAAACTGCTGTTAGGAACATGCCCAAGAGAGTATGGTTGAAGAATGTGCTCGCCAACATCATACAGTAATGTCTTCTTCTAAGATCCTTGCAGAACATTCTTCGCCGAACTTGACTCTCGTTCTTAACGTACACATAGAGCCTGGTTAAGTTTTGTTTCACATAAGGAGTTTAACGCATTATAATAAAAACATGTATGGATTGTTGTTGTGGCCATAGTTAAACAAGAAAATACATCTCTTATAGCTTCAGCATCTTGTTTTTAAATGGGTTTTCAAAAACCATGTTATATTCAAAAGAAAGGGAAAAACAAATCTATGCCAATGTTTTCTACATCCGTATTTTTTAACAGACATCTGGGAATATAATCTCATAACAAAAAAAAGCATCCGTCTTTGGAGTTGTTTTCTACCATATAAGAGAGATGCAAGTTATTCAGCAGATATATCTCATCTTCAAAGAAAGTTGCATGTTATTAAGCAAAGAGACAGATTGAGAGATGAGGACGGAAGTCTATTCTTCTCCAAAAAAATAAAATGGAGATAGAAGTGCAGCTCCAAATAATATCTAGAAGATGCATGAAAGCCTGTCAAAACACCACTCGTTCATCTGAATCTTCGATGAACTTTTGTTCATATGCATGTATGCTTTTCGAGAACTAGGATGGGAGGAAACCTGGCCAAAAATCAGATGAGGCCATGATTCGAACCCAGGTCATAGATACCAACCCCCAATTATTTTACCAACTACACTAGTTGGCACCCTCCTAGCATGCATACATGTTGTCATTTTCCCAAGTGCTTCTAATGAGGGGCATAAAAAGTTCGAGTTACAAATAAGAAGTAACAGACACCTAAAATGGAAGTCAAGGCTCCAAACTGCATTACTTCCTGCTAAAAACTAACTGGACCCCACCCACAATCCCATTTTCTTGATCTAGATTTAATTAATTTCCAAATAGTAGGCCCTCAAAAAAGTTTAGAAGCAGCAAAACAGAAAAAGTTACTTTTGCACATGATGTTACAAGATGATGAGCATATAACGCATAGGTAATCATTATAAAAGGGGCATCAGCATTACAAATACAATGCATGGTATCGATTTCCATGATTATAAGATATAATTTGTAATCATTATAAAAGGGGAATCAGCATTACAAATACAATGCATGGTATCGATTTCCATGATTATAAGAGATCATTTGTGAAAATCAAATGACTTCATTTGTTTTCACTACGTTTCCTCATTCTCCAAATTCTACTTCTATATCCAACCAGACAACAGGAATAAAAATTCTAGCCGGTTTCTGAAGGGAAAAATAATGGCAAGAAACAGTTCAACTAGACTAAATCTTTAGATGTTGAAAATTACAATGGAACTCTGTGACATTGGTTTCAGCAGGTCCCCTTCCATTAGTGTAAGAATCATTAGGCAATCACAAAGATCAGTGACAGATAAATTGTGTTATTTCCAGGAGTTGTAATCTGAAAAAGACCTCCATCACGCACCTTCTCCAACCCAGTCAAAACATTGCCTCTTGTTTGGCAAACTGAACACAGAGCCCATGTTGGCCCAGGGCAGAACACGAATTAAGATGCGCACCAAGGAGAAACTTTGTATTTGATATTGGATCCACTGCCATGGCAGACCTTCATTCGGTAGATGTGCTTAGACAAAGATGCTTTACTTGCAGATTAGGATTCTCAACCCAAAAAAGAAAAAGATGAGTGGGATTATCTATGCCATTTTTGCCACTACTATAAATATCCTTGACCAGCCTTTTTCTATTGTTATTATCACTTATATTTTTCTCACATTATTATTGAAGTATGAAAACCAAATATTATATATTTCTTTATTCTAATTGCCTGAAAGCTAAACCAACATATTGTTAAACTATCACCGCGACTTATTTATTTTCAAGTGATTTTCTGGAGTTCTACTCTGTATCTGCCTAGATTGGTGCATCCAGTGTATCATGCTGTGTCAAAATGAAATGTAGCATATTGGGACTAATCATGGCATGAACCTATGAAAATTATCATCTAGTCAAACTAAGTTAAATACTGCCTGGGGCAATTTACAAACTTATTCCACTATGACTCATTTATGGAAGCATCTAATCCACACAATTTATGACAGGAATCATATGCGCACACATTAATTTTTGATTTTCGAGTTCTCCCCATATAAAACTCATTATTCAATTGTTCTCTTATTTTCCTTTTTTCCAATATGTCAATCGTTCATTTTTTCCATTTTTTTATGTGGAGCTGCATCACAGGAAGCCATACATAAACAGAATAGTGATGTAGTGAAGGATATTACTTATTTCTTAAATAAACATGATTCATTCATCCTCTCAGTTTAGAGGTCATCAATTGCCCTCTCATGTATAAATGAAACAAGAACAAAGTTGATCAAAAGACATACCTGAATTAAGTCGGTCTAGCACATAACAAGTAACAGATTAGAATTAAGGGATTGCCACTAGAATTAAAATGCAAAGCAAACACCCACTGAAAGTTTCCCATTAACAATCCAGATGTTAAAAAACTTGTTCTTATCAAGGTAAAAATATCTAATAGAGCAACAATAAACATTGCCAAAAATGACAGTGTGTACAGAAATGGGAAAGAAAATCCATGGAATGACAAAAAAAAATAATTGAAGTATAGATACCAATGCCAATCATCTTGGAAGCATGATGATGGGACTCACTCTCTTCATCAAAACTTTGAAGGCTGTAGAAAGAAGATATAAATGCTTCCAGAATAAATTATGGAAAAAAATCCTTTCATTGCCAAAGAGAAAAACTTAACTTACAGTATCTCCATCCTCAGTACAGCCCCAAAAATTTCCACCAGAACGTTCCAACAGCTCCCCAGATCAAAGCATTAATCATGGCTGTCATAAAGCCCAGCCTGAATACATCAGGAAGCTCTACAAATCCAGCTGAAGAAAACAATACATAAAGGTAGTGATAATCATTTCAACCACATATATCAGCATACAGAAAACAAGACAAAATATTTTTCTATGAACATAATTAACAAACTGATGACAAGGGATCTGATTCAGGGTATCAAATTAAAAATCAAGGAAATTTATCTAACAGCTATTGGAAGCACTAATTTAAAGCTTGACTTCCAGATTTTCTGCACTTCATTTTAATATCTAATTACAAGTGCCACTAAATAAAATATTAATTTTTTCCATGCCTCCAAGACTGAAGAGCCTGATGATTTTGAGAAGAATAGATGATTTTTCCGGAAGTTACTCATAACTTTCAATTGTGAACAATTGTGTATAACAATTAGAAATAACATAGTTTCTCAAACTCAATGTAAGAGAACAGGAGAATACCTCCATAGTATACAGCTGCCTGACCACTGCTATAATGTGTTAATGCGCCAAAAAGATTTGTATTGAAGGCCAAGGCCAGTGCTGCCAACACACCAGGAACACCAGCTGCCAAGTGCATGGCAAGAAATGCCGAGTACAAGGCTCCCACATGCCCAGTCTGACTTGCGAATAGGTAGTGGATGAGAAAGTAGGATGCCTGGAGAACACAGAATGAAGCTGGCCAGCTCAGTGAGAAAGCCTGAAGAAACTTGGCCACGCAACTAGACATCCATGTCACTATCCCAAGATTTGTAAGTTGGCCAGCCATTCCAACTAGGACTGCAAACCAAGCTAAAGTATCCCATGCAGACTTTTCAGATAGGCAATCATCCCAATCCAGAACACCCAGAAGCAGAAGGATAGATAAGCCAAACATTGCTGCAACAACACTTGCTATACCAAGAGCCTCACTGTACAGAAACCAACAACTTCTTAGCATCAAGCTTCTTGACTTAGCAAAAAAGTGCAGCAAATAAGCTTTAGATTGTTTATAAAACTACATTCAGATAAAGAGCAACAAGAGAAAGCATCTTATGTTCACTTTACGAGTGCAATAAGCTTGCAGTGTCTACCAGCATGTGACTAACATTTGTGCATGCATGCTCCAACAATATAACATGAAAAATGGCTATAGACCATTTGAAAGTATATCTAACCAATGAAAAAATAGAATTCAAAAAATCAACCTGAACCAGCTACTTATCACTTGTTCTTGTTTACTCATAGGATGGAAGATCTTTTACCATAACCAGTAACTGAACTTAAATTTCATTCATGTTGTATCAATTAACAAATATATAAACACTACAAAGTGAACAACTGCCTTAGCATCATTAATATCAGCCATTCACAGATATAGCGAAACTTGAATTCCTGTCTTAACAAGTTTGCAGTCTTCACCATGAACTTTGCATTACAGGGAACAACTAGCTATATTGACAAGTCCTGGGTGCACAGTGCCAAGCTGGGGATAACATAATATAATCAGCTGACACCAATCTACTTGCACAACTAATAAAATGAAGCAATATTCTTTTCGTAACATGCCAGAGGGTTCCATCAATTAAGAAGTATCATAAATACTTACCCGAAAACCCATAAAGAAACTGCAAGAACCATGGTACTAACCATGACCCATTCATTCCTTGTTACAGGCCCCATCTGCTCCAGTTTTTTTGTAGCCAAAGCAGGTGCATCTGGTGTATCTTTGACTTGTGGGGCAAAGATCTTGTATAAGATATATGGAGTAGCTAGAAGAGAAATGATGGCAGGTAAACTTGCAGCCTTGAACCATGATACCCATGGACTTGCAAGCCTAACCCCAAGTTCTTCAGCTAATTTAAGGCATAAGAGGTTTTGAGCTGCAGCAGTTAGGAAAAGGGCACTTGAGTTACAAGCTGACTGCCATGCACCAAACAAAAGAAATGAATGAGTCATAAAAAATAGAAAAAAAAAACAGAATAAAGAAAGGAAGAAAATGTGAATGTGTACATGTAACTTCTATAAATTAATTAAAATAAAACAGAGAAAATGACAAGTAATACAGAAGGTTGCTGCTACAATAGCTAAACTCAATATGCTCTGCAGTGCTTCTCACCAGAAAGAGTAAACATAATTAATGTCATGGATTGCCGAATCCGCCAATTCAAGGTATATCGAACTGGACTGGTTGGTTACTAGCACGGTCCGGCCTCTAATTTTAAAACAGACCTATAAATTTGGTTATTGGCTTGGGTGTTCCTCTTAATCTCTCTCCCTCCTGTTTGCTCGCATGTCGTGCTCATCTTGCCCTCACCAACCGACAAGTAAGCTCTTAGTTGGTTCAATCACTTCGTTCAATTGCCTCCCCCCCCCCCCTCCGTTCAATCATTCGAGACTCGAGAATGCCGCCCCCCCCCCCCTCGTTCGATTATTCGAGACCCTAACTCTCATTTACTTTGCCATCGATCCCTCTAGCAAGTCCCTCCCCCTTCTCTCTCTCCCTCTCCTCCCCCCTCACCCTTTCCTCTCTCTCTCTCTCAACCCTAGCTAGGATTTTCGAGAACCAGTCGATTCGCCACCATTGAGCTCAAACCCTACCCTTTCTCTCCAACTCTCTCCCTGTGGATCCGATACACTACAGTTCGATACGGTATGTATGGACCGATACAATACTGAACCGATCACCGGCCGGCATGACTATTAGTACCGATTTTTCAAACTGGAATAATGTGCTTACTAAATGCAGCAAATACACCAATGCAGCCAAAATCAAAGATTAGCCACCAAAAAGGAGCAAAACAACATTTTGGACACCTTCATCAGGGTTTGCCCAAATATAGCATCAAGTTAAATAAAATTAAAGAACTACAGGCATAAATCTTAAATTTTATAATCAATTTGAAATGTCAAAGTTAATAAAAAATTAATCTGAAGGTAATAAATATAAATATTATAAAGGATGGTGCCTAAGCATGGATAGTACAGCTTGTTCACATGCAAATCGGTGCATCTACATACAACCTTTATAGAATGATCCATTTTAGATTCATTTAGCATGGCCTTGCTGATTCACAGAACTGGAAGCAGGCAGCACATGTTTTCAAGTGTTGACCAATATGAGTTTCTCTGCAAGCAAGGAGCAACAATATATACCACTTCGCACATAGATAAGCCCATTAGCAGATGACCATAAGAGATGTGAGTTTAAAACAATGTGTTCCTTCAGTATGAAAACAATTAAATATGCAGCGTGTGAGGATCCGTGCGGGCGTGTGTTTAGTCCCACATCGGTTATTTGCTAGGTAGATCTTGGGTACTTATACAGGATCAAGAAACCCAAATAATACCTTCCGGATAACTATTTTGGGTAAGGTCCTGGGTTGTTACAAATGGTATCAGAGCGGATCCGGCCCATAATCTATATGGACTAGGGGACACTGCAGCATGGATCCATTGGGGCTAACCATGAGCCGATCGTGGTGTTTGTGATTAGATTTGAATGAATTTGAACCCCTTAGCCTGCCAAGGACGTCAGGGCTTCAACGGAGGGAGTATGTGAGGACCCGTGCAGGCGTGTCTTTAGTCCCACATCGGTTATTCGCTGGGTAGATCTTGGGTACTTATACAGGATCAAGAAACCCAAATAATACCTTCCGACTAGCCATTTTGGGTGAGGTCCTGGGTTGTTGCACAGCGTATGAAGGAACAAATACATACGGTTGTTTAGTATTATCTGCTAATGTCAATAGGAAAAAGGGTAAAATGTCCCAATATCTAAATTTTGGTTTATGTAGTTTAGTTGAGAAATTGGATGACTATTATCAAAATATTTGACACATAACAAAATGAAAAATGAAATTATAAGGATGGAATATAAATGAAAATTAGGGTTTCAAATGTAAATAAATTAGGTCTATTGCCAAAAGTTATGGCAAACTAAAGTTAATTATGAATTATAATCCCGAAGTGCCAAGTGGCTTAGCTGGTAAAGTCATTGGACACTGAAACCAATGACCAGTTTGAATCCTGTCCTCATCCAAATTCAGCTGCCCTTCCTCCCTCCTAATTCTTATAAAAAAAGTATGAATTGTCATCCCAAACTTGTTTATTCATGACTTGGATTGGTATTTTGGCCAAGAAAAGAGAATTGGACTACATTGGTTCTAAGGAACGAGGGAGGAAAAATCAACTAAAGATTGAACAAAGCTTTGTGATTTAAATTTAGGGTAGAGGATCGAATCAGCCTAAGGTCTTTGCAGATTCTCACTTTAAATAGGACCAACAAAAGAAGGAACAAATGATGAGATACAAGATAAGTAATAATAGGAGAAACAGGGTAAAGATATAGTAAATGAGAAAAGATGGAATAAGATTTTACCTTCTAGGATGAAGAAATTATGCAACTAGGGCTGAAAGTGGGCCAGGCCAGGCCGGGCCATGCCCCTACCCGAACCTGGCCAAAAAAAAAAAATTCGGGCTTCAGGTCGGGCTTAGGCCCAAAAAAAAATTGGATAATCCAACCCGAGCCAGGCCCGAGCCCGGCCCGAACTGATTGGGCTGGCCCGAATTGCCCATATGGGCCAAAAATAGGTCTAGCCCAAACTCGATTGAAGTTTAATATTTCATAATATAACTTCACAAGAAATTGAGTTAGTTATAAATTAGGCTCTCTCCTATAATATTAGTAAATAATACATGATACATTATTCTCCGCTAAACCCATTTTAATCTGTCCTTTACTTCATTATTATCTCTAAATAATAACGTACAAAAACAAATTGATTCGGGCCTAAATTCAGGCGTTGTTTCGAGCTTTGTTCAGGTTCGCATTCGGACTAAGCCAGTGACATACCCGAGCCCGGCCCAAAAATCAAATAGACTGTATATTTAAGCCCAAAGCTGGTTTGAACTCTTTCGGGCCTAGCCCGAAGCCTGGCCTGATGGGCGTTGGGCTGGCTCGAGCCCATTTCCAGTCTTAGATGCAACACAACATTGTTATTTTGCCTACGCTTATTGATCCGATCGGAGAAAAAAAAATTTCTTTAACCCGCTCAACTTGAATCTCTCAGAAGATAACTAGAAGAATAAAGAGGAATCTCAAAAGTAGAGCTTTAAGTCCTCTTTTCTTTTATTGATCCTTCAAAAAAATAAGGTACATAGTCTTTATTTATGATGTGAGGTCTGCCCTAACACAATTTGGATCAGATTTCTCTTTTTAATTCTAGTATGACTCTTTTTTCTAAAATAGATATCTCTAGTTAAAAAAAGTTACAAATTTTGAGAAGGTAGATCACGACTTCTACATCAACTCTGTCTTCTAGCGCTTTACCGAATTCTTATCGAATAGAGAGCTACGTTCGGTCAAAGTCTTATTTGAAAACGAAACTTTTGGTTTGACCAGCCCGTTTCAAGGTCTAAACGATGAAATTTTGGCTCGATTCAACTTTCTAGAATGTTGGCCGAAAGTTGTAGATTTTGAAAAGATACCTAATTTCAAAAAATAGATCATTTTAATCGGACATCATATGACCAAATTATAGCCTTCGGAAGTTTGGCTGCGACTCGGCTTCTCGATGTGGCAAATCTCGCCCTTGAACCTTGTCCAACCCCGCTTGTTGTGGCCGAAATGGTTCACATCGAGTTTGGTTATCCTCCTGAATACTCATAGTAGCCAAAATGGTCCACATTGAGTCCGGTGATCCTTTTGGATCAAAGCTCTCCTTATTTAGGAGATTTAGCTCCTGCTAAATCAGAACTAAAGATGGAAAAATGCTTGCTTTCCTGCCTCGCAGTTGAACCACTTGGTTTTGCTCGAAGATAGAGTTATTGGTGCTTGCATTGAAGGTGTCTCCAATTGAGACCCAATCTCGGTGAGTTGGGCCATCTTCTTCTCTAATTGTGGGAGACATTTCATCATCTCATCATCCATCGAGGTAGAACTAGCAACCATGCTCGTCTTTATCCTTCAATGGACTTCAAACATGGATAACCCTTCTTCTTACTACTTGTACCGCTCGCACATCTAGACTATGCCTAGAGACTCCCACATATATAGAGGATCGGAGCTCTAATACCAACTTGATCGAATCGAAGAGAAGAAAGATTTTCTTCAACCCGCTCAACTCGAATCTCTCGAAAGATAACTAGAAGAAAATGTAGAAATCTCAAAACTAGGCTTTTAAGTCTCTTTTCTTTTATTGAACCTTCAAAAAAATAAAGTACGTAGCCTCTATTTATAATATGAGATCCATCCTAACACAATTTGGATCGCATTTTTTTTCCTAATCCTAGCAGGACTTTTTTTTCTAAAATAAACATCTTTAGTAAAAAAAAGTTAAAAATCTCAAGGAGGTAGATCTCGACTTATATATTAACTCTACCTTCTGTAGCTCCGCCGGATTCTTATCAAATAAAGAGCTACGCTCAGTCAAAATCTTATCCAAAAAGAAAACTTTCAGTTTGATAAGCCCATTTCGAAGCCTAAACAATAAAATTTTGGCCCGATTCAACCAAAGTTGTAGATCTCGAAAAGATACCAGATTTCAAAAAAAAAGATCATCTCATGCAAGCATCATATGACCAAATCATTGAATGCCGTACCGGCCCGTACCGGTCCGGCCGTGGACCGGTACCGGAACGGATAAAAAATCGGTATTTTCCGGTTTTTTATCCGAACCGGCCGGTACGGGTGCGTACCGGCCGGTTCAGAGCCCGTACCGGCCGGTACCGGTGCGAACCGGCCGGTTCGCACCGGTACGATTTTTTTTTTTAGAACCACAGCGCCGCGCGCTGTGGTTTTTGAAACCACCGCATACCGGCCGGTACAGGACCGGGACCAGCCGGTACGTACCGGACCGGACCGGTACCGTACCGGTCCGGCCGGCCACCGGTACGCCGACCGGTACCGGTACGGCGGACCTTGGACCAAATTATGGACTTCGAAAGTTTGGCTGCAACTCAGCTTACCGATGTGGCAAATCTCGCTCTTAAACCCTGTCCAGCCCCACTCGTAGTGGTCAAAGTGGTCCACACCGAGCCTGAGGATCCTCCTAAATACTCATAGTAGCCAAAGTGGTCCACATCGAGTTTGGTAATCCTTCTGAATACTCGTAGTAGCCAAAGTGGTCTACATCGAGTCCGGTGATCTTCGTGGATCACTTATTGTAGAGCCCACTTTCCATTTCAGGCATAGATTATTTTCTATTTTGATTCAACGCATCATTAGCTTTTCAGCACATCTTTTATTTTGTAATTTAAAAAACTATTTTAGAAGTTATGATGTTTTTGATCCTAAGGCATCAAAGTTGTCCACATTCATTTAAGTCATCACACGGTTGTCACGTGATGGCTTAAGTGATGTCTGGCACTTTTAACTTACTAATAATGGAATATTGGAGAATATCAAATCAAGCAATCTCAACATCTTGATTAGAGGTAGCCGATTAGAGGGCTCAAGACATGTCAATTGAACAAGAACCAAGGTGTTATTAATTGACTACCACTCTTAATTCCATCCAAAGAGTCATATGTTCCCCCACACTCCTTTTCTTCTTTCTCATATGGGTGGTTCCCCTCTCTTTCTTTCATTTGTATGGACGAGTGGGAGACCTTTCCCATTGATGGTGCCTATTACTTCTCTCTCTCTTTCTCTTTCCTTCTTTCTAATGTCACATATTCCTTTCCTTCTTTCTTTTGAATGAGGTTCGCAATCTTGGTAACGTATTTGTATATTGTCGGTTACCCAATACAAGGATAAATTCGTCATTCCAACACTCCACCTGCACCTTGATCGGTGCCCAATACGAGAGTATGATCCTGTACAAGGCAATATGCAATTGGTACTCGGACCTTGCTTTGGAATTTTGAATTCATTTGGTAGTTTTAAGAGACTACTTAATGAGCCCTAAGACTAAGGAAAGGACATCATAAAAAGTTTTGCTGAGATCTATTGGCTATTGCCCACCATTTTTTTTTACTTTCCTCCTTGATGCTCTATTATATTGATTTGATGACCGAGCCTTCTTGAGGTTGGTTCTTCCTTTGTAAGGCATGGAAGTCGATGTATCTACCCTCCCAAATGATGGAGCTTTCGCATCCGATATCTTCTTCTTTTTCATCTTTGCCTTTTTTACAACTTTCATCATATTTGCGCATATATTGCAATGTTTTTCTACTTCAAAGAGCCTCTATGTACATGTGCAACTTGGGTTGCGCACAACCTGAACCCACACCGCCAGCCTATTCATTGCGTAGGGTTGGGTTGAGGTTTTATAAAGTTGGGTTGGGCTTTGACTACCTCAAGTAGGGTTAGGTTAGGGTCTACCTTCAACTTAATTCGAACCTAACCTGACCAAACCTAACCAAACTTAAATCCAATCCAACCCGATAATATAACTAAATAATTTATATTTATATTTCATAAAGGTTACATGTTTATATAGTAGTGTCTTAATCTTATTAAGTTTCGTGCAAATGTATCATTGAAATTTACAAATAGTTAGGTCTCAATTCAACGAATGTCTATCCAATAAAGATGTCCCATGCCTTTTCCCCATCTTACAATTCCTATTCAACCCGACTTAACCCAATTAGCATGGCACAACCTAACACAACCTTGCTAATGCAACCCGATCCGGCTAACCCGAACGGATCCAACTTTAGCTTATAATTGGGTTGGCTTTGGTTGGATTGCAGAAATCCCAACCTGCGGCTAGGTCTTGCCCTCAACCCAACCCATCCTACCAAGTTGCAGCCCTACCTCTTTACATATTACTTCTATCACATCACAAACCATAAAACTCTAATTGAGAGCTCATCCAATCTAGACCTCAAGTATAAGCCCATGTAATCTAAACCTTGGTCCTTGAATCTGTTTTTTTCCTCTTTTTCTGAAATTTCTTTATGTTGTTATTGAATTATTGTGTGCAAAATCCTGAATTTGATGAATGATTATCATCTCCATCTTTGATTCTTAGATGCAAAAGATATAAGTGATGATGTTAAGCTTAGGATTTGCATATCTCATTTTCACAATCAGTCGTACAGCTGTCTGCTGGCTGAAATTAAAAAGGTTTTTTCACATATCCATCCCTATGATCTTCCATATTGCATATTAATCCTTTTCAACTCCATACTTGCAAATTTATCCCTGCAAACAAACTAGTCTTTCCACAAGTGTTCCTTAGCCAAATTGTGGTGTGTTGTCAACATTGGGAAATGACAAAAAAAGCTTGGAGATAGTTGAAATGAAAAATGTAGAGTGACTTAGATTATTTTCTAAGTGTTTCATTCTCCCATATTCCAAACTAAACCCTAACCCTAAGTTTCCCTCTTCTCGCTTGTTCTCTTTTTTGGATGGGGCTTCCTCTACTCCCTGGACTTCTCGTCTATCTTTGACCAACCCTACACCACCTTCACCATCGTCTCACAAGGTTCTCTCCCAATCATCTTCATGTCCCTCATTCACACTCAGCAAGAAGATTTTTTGTCCCTCAACAATCCCCTAACACTATCCCCTACTTCAATCTCCACTTTGAGCTCATCTCTACCATGAAAAAACCTTTGGGGCTACAAATATTGATCTCAGGATGTTTTCTGGGAAAAACAAGTGGACACTAGAGTCTAGTGATGGCAAAGGAGTTGCGAAGGCTACGATGAAGGGAAAGGAGGCTATGGGAGGGTTTGGAGAAAGGACACGAGAAGGCAAGGGAAGAGGAGAAGAGGATAGGCATGGAGGAAGAGCATTGATGGAAGGAGAAGAAGCAAGAGAATGAGAGGGTAGAGCATGATGAGAGATAAAGAGAGAGAGCAAGAGGAAAGAAGTGATTGGGGTCCAACCTCAAGGGAAGGGGTAACCTGTTGCTTGGACCAATCGCCAGAGGATAGGGATGAGAGGGAAGTAAGGGATTGTTGCTTGGAACAATAAGCAGAGAAGATGAGGATGAGAGGGAAGTATAAGTGAAGGGGTGAAGGTTTAAGGAGGGCTAGAGCAAAATCGTCCATAAAATGGATGCATAAATGAGGAATATTTTGTTCAGATCTAGCTAAGTAAACTCAAGGGACCTATAAGCAATAAATTATATGTTTGCAAGGATTAGCATGTAATACACAAATATGGATGGCTACAAGGACGGATATGCAAAATACCCAAATTAGAATAATTGGTTTTGAATCATGAAAGGTTCTTTAAAATTAAATTAAGTGTAAAACTAATTAAAGTGAATAGTAACACTATTGTGCATTATAAAAAAGTTACTAAAGCAAATTGATACAGGATTTAGGGCTACCATAAACTGCTTTGTGTTTTGCAAATACTAGCTTAGAGTATTTACTTATCAATTCTACAAGCAAGGATTTTGCACATATTAAAACAACAACAATACAAAGAAATTTCAGGATAAGGGGAAAAGAATAGCACCCTAAGACCTAGAATAGATTGCCTCATCATTAGGGTTTTAGCACTTGCAATATGAAAAAAGTAATAAGCAAATAGGCTCTGAAGACCCAAAAATAATGCAAAATATGGGTGAGCACAAGGAAAAAGATAGCAGAAAGATGAAAACGATGAAAATAACTAGAAAAACATTGGATGTGAATAATTCGTTGTTTAGGAGTGTATTCCTCATGAAGAAAAAGCCAATCTTTTGAATGGTTGGTTCTCAAACCTAACACCACAGAATTCCCAAGAAAAAAGGAAAAAGCAAAACTTGGACAACTAGTAGCAAATCTTAACAAATTTTTTATGAACCCCTTCCCATGGTTCTTTAGATAATCTATTAGAGTTGCATGATCAATTAGGAATCCCAAATAAAGAAGTAAAATATAATGTGCCAAATAAGGAAAGAGAAAGTATAGGCATCAGCCAAAAAGAAAACACAGGAGTGGGCCCCATCTCATTCGTATGGATGAAAGAAAGAGAGAGACCTAGGCAGAAGGAAAAAGGAGTAAATAGCCATACAACTCTTTCGATGGGATCAGAAAAGAGTTACCCATCAAACAATCCCACCTCAGCCCTTTCATTTAAGTGATACATCTTGAGCTCTTGGATGATCTAAAACCTGTCAATCTCAACCACAAGTATCACTTGATTTGATGTTCTATTATTAATTCCAACATAGCATGTCATTAAATCATTTTAGTTGCCAAATGTGACAACATAAGTAGATGTGCAAACCCCACAACATTGGCTCAAAAACATCATAACTCCTAAAATACTTGTCCATATAACAAAATAATGTAAGTCCCCAAAAGCTAAGAATGTGCTGAATCAAAATAGAAACTGATCTAATGCCTAAAATGAAAAATGGGATCTACAAAATAAGAGTCAAACGGAAATAACAATGCTAAGCTACATCAGTAAAAAAGAAGTATGAATTGTTGTCAGAGTATTGCTGTCATCAAAGAAAAGAAAGAAAAAGAGGGGAGGATGAGGCAGAGCAGAAGAAAATTTAGAAATTAAGAAAAAACATTATTAATTCTCAAAAGAAATCTAAATTAGTCAAACCACTTTATATGTATGGATTAGTACACCAAGCACAAAACTCCAAATCATGTCTAACCTCTTGTATCATCAAATTTTGACTCCTAGAATTATTCCACCTCATCTTCTTTGTCTATATAACGCCTACCAATTTACTAATGGTGAAAACCTCTCCCCAAACCTATTTAGGCCAAATCCAAACCTGTTTATGGCGGGTCGAACACGGGTCGGATCATATTTTGCCACCCCTACAATTAAAGGTTTACTAGGGCTGTGGCAATTCATAAAAGTACGACATGGAGGCCACTGGTTAACAAAAAACTTATGAAACCTCCAACTTTGATTAGTAGTTTGTTGTTACATGTTTGCCTTCATTTTTAAAAGACCGAGAGGATGAAGTCAATGTTACAATAGGTTTTTGCGCTTACGTTATGATTAGAAGGCACTCAACTCCCTTTATTAACCATCTCAAATATCTTCCAATTCATTTAAGTAGGTCCAACACGAAAAGAGCCAAAGTGGCATGTAAGACCGCCTCTAGCCTAAATTCTACGTGAAACTAAATATAGCCTTATGCATATCCCTTCCCCCCATTTGAACATGATTAGCTTAGGTCAAGCCAATTGTCACTGTCACCAGTAGATAGCCTATAACCTCCCAAAAGTCAATCAACCTCCAAATTGGTCACAATGGATTCATAACTACCACAAAAGATCTAGTAATAGAAATTGGTTCCAAACTTGAAAAGAGGTCTACAAAGACCCAATGGTTTCCAAGCCTGTCTATGAAGCCTTTGCCCTCATGTACAATAGTACACCAAATTTGAAACCATATAGAAACGACATATACATCAAACTCCATCTAAGAATAGTCAAATCATTTAATGTAAAAAAAAAAAATAATAGCAATATGTGGTTACTGCAAATGTTTAGGTCAACTCTTGTACATTTTTTTGTACAACAACTCATTAATTAGGCACCTTGCCCTTCAAGCCTTTATGATGTCATAAAAAGAAATGTGGATGCATTATATATGTATACAAGTGCTGTAAGTGGTTTAGTTCCTAGTGTGAATCTGTGGGATTGTGCTAGGGCACGTAGCATGAGTCAGCCTATATGGCCTAGAAGTACAACCTCAAAACAAAGGCCATGGAAAAACACGCATGCACCATTTTTTTGAAAAAAAAATGATATTATGTTGGATATAAAAAAAAACAATTTCTACAACAAAAGTGACCATATTAAAATTGATCACAAAAAATAAATCACAGAATCCATATGAACTCTGAAATTATTTTAGGAGTAAAAAGAAATTGTTCTTGAATACGAATATCCAAATCTACAGCTTGCCAATGCATTTTAGAATGTTTGGAATCCAGCGTAAGTTAGAGTTGATTTAATGTGCTGCTACTACAGTCTTCATCAGAGAACTGCATCATAGCATACTAAATCATTTACAATCATACACGTGCTTGCCTGCTCTTCAAGAAATTAATTCTATAATTGTGTGTACCCTCTGTGCGCAAATGATTTTTTTCTGATTAAGCATGTCCTGTTAAGGTTAAATTAATTCTTCAAACCCTAAACTTGGAGATAGAAAATTGTTATCACTTTTGGATTACCCAACGACTAAGAAGAGCAAGCACCCTGTTCATTATGAAAATAATGGCAAGAATATAGAAATAATGGCAAGAATATAGAAAAAAATGAACGCAATAGTTCTTCTTTCAGTTTTCTATGCTTCAAGACATCACAATCAAAGGAAGAACCCTAAAGTCATAACTAAAACTATCACACTATTGCAGGTGCCACTGTGCACGTAGTGACCTTTTCTAGATGTGAAAATAAAACCTTGCTTTCCGGAAAGCCTAATCATTCGCAAACAACCAAAAGATTTCTGTCAATTAATGCATGAATCCATAACTATAATATATGTCCAAGAAAAAAAAATCTGTTTTCCTTTCAGTTTCCATTGAAAATTAAAAGAGGGGATAAGATATGGAAACAGATGGAAGCCAAGGAGAGCCCCTAACCTGGAACTGAGACATGACCAGATAGGACCCGAGCTTCTTGGACGAAGAATCCCCTGGCCGGCTCCCGGCTGAGAGCGACAGCGACTTGATGATCGGAAGGAACACACCGCCGGCCCTGGCAGTAGTGCTGGGCATCGCCGGAGCAATTAAAGCCTCACTGATCGTGAGACCATACGACAGCCCCAACGTGCTCCTCCCCAGCCACTTCACAAAGTAGGTGGCAATCCTATCCCCAAGCCCGGTCTTCACGAAACCCCTCGCGAAGAAGAAGGAGATCACGATCAGCCAGATCACTTCGTTCGTGAAGGCCCCGAATGCTGCGGAGAAACTTAACGTTTTGGTGACAACCGAGGCGGTGAGGCCGAGGAAGGCCCAAGCGCCCACCGGCAGCGGGCTCAGGACGAGGCCCGCAATGGTCGAGAGGAAGATGGCTAGGAGCTGCCAGGCCTGAGAGGTGACCTCGATGGGCCGGGGGACGAGGAAGCGGACGGCGAGGCCGATGGCGAGGGAGATCGCTAGGGGAACGAGCTTCGCCCCCTGCGGCGGCGCTGGCGGCGGGGGGGAAGAGGGTTTCGGGGTTTCCTCAGACGAGGAAGCGGCGCGGACGGCGGAAAGGGAGGGATTTTGGCGGCGGGGGAAGGGGAGGGGGACGGGGCGGAGGGGGGAGCGGAGGGGGGAGATGGGACGGCGGTGGAGGGAGAGGGGCGCAGCTGATGGTGGCGGGAGGGAGGAGACGGGGAAGCGGCGGAGGAGAGAGGCGCCGGAGAGAGAGGAGGGGAGAGGCCGGCCGATGGCGAAGCTCTCCATCGAGCGAGCGGAGTCTCCAACGGAGTGGAAGACGACGAAACGGGGGGAGAGTAACGAGATTCGAACGGCAGTCTCCTTTAAAAGGCAGGGAGTGGGGATCTGGTCACCGCCCACAGGATCGTCCCTCTATGGCTTATTTGGGCCACGTCGGGTTTGAGTAAATGGTTGCCAAAGCGGATCCCGGATGAAACACGAAACAGAAACTGCAGCGACTGAATGATAGACACGTTGGCAGCAGAGGGTCTGACAATGTTCTCTGCGGAAAATGCTACTCTCTGACGCGTATACGAAAACTACATGCAGAATTCGATCTTCCGTTCATTCTATCCACATCCTATCCGTTCATTTCTCCTGAGTGTACGAACGGACAAGATGGAGTTGTATGGGCTAAACAGACGGTCGATGTAATGTTCGCATATGAATCGCTAATGCACGGCTTTTAAGAAAGTAGAAGTCGACCTTTTCCTCGAGAGGTGGTGTATGGATGGCTCATGCTGACGATGTGAATCTCAAAACGTTTGGCCGCAATTCGTTCGCGGCGACCGGAGGCTTGGTTACGCGGGATGGCACATAGTATTACAAATATTTAAGAAATTAACCGAATTTGTTTGAGATTTGGTCGAGCTCATGCTTGTTTATATGTAACTTAAACTTTCATTAGACTTGGACGGTTTCATTTGTAATTGAGAAATGACAGTAAGAAATTAACCTGACTCGACATAACCCAAATGAAAAATACAATTCATACATCTTAATAATTTTGGGATAAAATACAATAAAAAACCCTTCAACTATGCTCGTGTGAATAGGGGTGCAAGAGAGCCAAAAAAAATTATAAATTAAAATATTATTTTTATCTATAGATTTTTTGAAAGAATTTTTGTTTAAAGTGCCTGATTATTGTCCGCAATTGGAGCGTGTACATGAATCAAAGCCCAAACGTTTAACAGAGAATCATAATTTAAAAATGAAAACTAAAAAGATTTAGTTGGTTCCTAAAACAAGTACAAATGAGTGGTTCAAGGCGAATAAGGAAGTCTGAGACTTAAAAATGAATAAACATATCATAGTATAGTGTGTGGTATGCTTGATGAATATCCTATGTAATAATAAAAATGTACTACTGTATGGCGCAAAACCTCAAATAATAGAATAACAAAAAAATAGTCCATTTTAAACAATATTTGAATTAATAATTTAATATTTTGAAATCTTTTTTCCTATTGCCTTCTTCAAGCATGTTTTTCACATAAAATAATAGAAAAATGGGAACTAAATTGATTGGAAAATCAAGAAAATGATTAGAGAGAATAGTGTGTAAAAGTTCACTGTAAATTCTTAGATGACATGCACCATCACCATTAAATTATCAATATTATGATTGGAGTAGGATAAGTAGGAGGCTTCTATTAGGATCAAGAAAAAAAAATGAAGGATGTGATTATAATTTGTTCAAGCTATTCAAGACTAAGAAGAAGAAAGGATCTTAGAAGACTAACAAAGGAAAGAGATCATATATGTTGATAAAGATAGAATTATAATGCATAAACAAGAAAATAACTATAGCAATTGAACCAACTTAACCCTAAGGCATATAGCTATGAAAAAAAAAATTGTAATTACTAAAAGAAAAGGGATTTGTCACATTTTCCTTATATATCACTTCCCAATTAATAAAAGATTCCTTGATCAAAGTGCACACAAACTTGGCATCCTTACTTGAGTATTTGACAAGGATATCTCAAAAGGAAGACATGAAAGATTGGCACGTAAAAGACAAGGGCCATGTAAAAGAATTTAAGGTATTTTTATTACAGTTATTGTAGAGGAGGGGGGCACCACAAATTTAGAGGAGGCTAGAGTTGAGCTCAAAGGCCAATAGCATGGAACTTTGGAATTTTTTTAGAATTTTAGTTTGCTAAGGGGCAATACCCTCCTCATTGGCTCCTTGTGGACTAGCCTTTACATATGACACATATATGCCTTAAGATTTAAAAAGTCTCAAAGTGGTCCACCAACTTACTTTATTCTTGCAATCTAATCCTTCCATCCATCTCCTCTATAACATCATTAATGGACCTTTGCAAATGACTAAATATCCCTACTCAGATAGAAAAGTGCAAAAATATCTCAAATATTTGTGGCATTAACCTTTGAGGTGGAACGGTCTATCTTCTTCTTTTCACTCTTTCAAAAAAGACTTTTAGCATTAAAAATCGATCTCCTACATCCTCCAACAACTCATTCCCCTAGCACCTTTCATGACACTCCACATCTCTTTTCTTATCCTTGGTTAGAGCAAGACATCAATCACAAGCAACATGAGGAAAAGAGTACAACAATTCGGCTTTCATCTTCTTTTATGGCCAAACCCTTAATTTTCTAACCCATCTTTAACATCAAGTGCCTAATGAAAGAGTCTTTGTAGTTTGAGGTATCAATAAAAAGGTATATGTATCATCTCTTTTAATATCTTTTGTTGTTTTACTCTTGCTTTTTTATTGTTGAGACAAATAGTAGTATTTCACTCAATTGGGGTGAGGAAGAAAAAGAAAAGCGAAAAAAAGGGAAGGAGGGGGGAGGAGGCGTGGAGGGGGAAAAGGGGGATGAAAGGGAGGCCAATTCACAAAAAATGGCCAGCAAAAGAAAAAAAGTAAAATGAAAAAAAATTCCCCCTCCCCCCTCCCCTCCTCCCCCTCCAAAAAAAATACACAGACACATAACCCGCAATCAAGTGTGTGCATGTGTAGGTATCAAAGCTAAGTTTTGAGAGCTAAGTTTTACCTCTTGTGAGGAAAAAAGTAAAACCTAACATTAGTAAAGAGCCTATTGAAGAACCTTGAGTTAGGTCCAAGGCATTCTTGTCATGGATGCTCGTTATCCTCATTTGAGCCAAAAGGATGTTTAAGACTTTTATCTGAGCTAGAAAACCATAGACAAGCCACTGCTCAAAGATTGAAAACGATTTTATACAATGGCTAGACTTATTAATTCCCTAGACAAGATATCTAGTAAAGGCTAATGTTCATCAGAATAATGCCTATATGTATTGAGCAATTTGACAAAATATTAAAAATAAAAAAATTTCTAAAATTCTAATTAAAGAAATTTATCATTTAAGATCATTTCCATTCAAAGCTAATTACTATATAAAGTCTATTGAGAAAACTCTATCTATTAATTCAATTTAAATGACTCTTTAATTATTAGGAAGGAAGGATTTAGAAGAGATTTGTTCTAAAAAAGAATACCAATATCTCCATATAGGGCTTATTCAAGTTGCCATAAATTATATGTCGTAGGGATTGCAGGAATCTAAAATTTCTAATTCACTCTAAGCTTAATAAAAGCTAGCCTTGCAATGGCCAATCTTCTTCAATACCTTTCCAAACTTTTCAGTCCCTATGTTGATTTCAATATTTTTGGAGTGTTTGACCTTAAATTTGCAAATATGAAGATATGATGTCAAACCAAGAATAGAAAATATCTATAAATTTTACTTTAAAGCTATGACTACCATCACCCCAGGAGCAAAGCAAGCCACTCCAAAATGACTAGCAATAGTTTTCCAGGCTAACCCTAGGATTCATTTATCACCCCAAGGCAACTTAAATGGGAGAAAATTACACTTCCCATAAAATGAACTTATCTTAAGTTGTTGAGCCTAAGAAGACTCAAGAAATTAAAGTAGAAAGAATATTAGAAACTTTGGAAGGGGATGTTGAAATATATTTTTCATCCATTCTACATTCCCAATTCTCTACATCCTCTTAAAAAGAAAATGGGTCAACCAAAGCCCATAAATATTGCCTATACTACTTAGATAGTTATGAACCATATATCAGAAATTTTGAAATAAATGTAATAGAATTAGTAAAGGAATTCCAGATTGACAAAGAACTTTTAAGAATAGATTTTAACTTCAAAGAAAATGAGGATAAGAAGAAATGATTTTTTCAAAAACTACGATGAAGGGAGAAGAAATTATATTAGGAAAATGTGGTATGGTCAAATGAGACAGGAACAATGAAACATATTATTCTTAGATTGGTATGAATACTACTCTTTAAAAAAAATTTAATATATGCCTAGGAAACTCCCCCTAGAAAAGTAAGTTATGGTGATAAAGAGGCTTGGCAATACTTGGAAGACCACCCAAGTCATAGAGCTAGAATCAATATATTCATCCTTTGAAACTATACAAATGGAATGAAAATTAGGAGATATTCCTTCAAAATTATTCTCAAAAAATCTCAATGAAAAGCTTAAAGTTGAACATCTCGATCAATTCATTGAATATGAAAATTTTACTAACATAACTCTACAGTCTATAGGAAAACAAACAGAGAATAGAAACTATCCTACTAGAAAAGAATGAAGAAATAGATAAGATCCACCTTAAGAATATAGGTAGTACAAAATGCCTTAAGTCAAATAGTAACCAAACCTCAAAATGACCTCTTCATCGAGAGATGGCCCCCCTATGCTCATAGTCAATGAGATAGATCTAAAAGCCAAGTTAGAAAAAAATCTTTCAGAAGATCTAGAGCTATTTATTTGGTTATCATCCTTAAAGATTAAATAATTTGTTAATCATATATCCTATTAAGACTTTCAGAAAGGATAGTGACACTCAAACAAAAATAGAGGATGAAGTAAATAAAATTTCTACCTATAAACAGATAGTCCAAGCCTCTAAGATAAAAAACTCTTACACTTGACCTACTTAATGCAATCTACTATTTGAAAAGACTCTTGATACTACAATCGCAGTACAATTTGATGGAAGTTTTTTAGTTGCATGGAACTTGAATGGATTGACGGAGTATTAAAAATTATTACATATCTGAATACCTATAACATCCAAGAAAACTGAAAAAACTACCATCAAGATGATTGTAGCTAATTTCTCTAACAATTAAAAGGCTGGTTAGGCAACTATCGTAGTGAGCAACAAAGATAAGAAATAATGAATTATAGCAAAAGAGACCTTAAAGGTAATTATTCACCAGAGCATCCTTCCAATACAATTATTATCTCATTATAACATTATATTTCATTTTGCCAGTGATTATCATGATATATATGAGAAATTAAGATAATAATTACTTAACCTTATATGCAAAATAATCTTAGATTTTAGATGGTACAAAGATATACTTTTGTCCAAATTATATCAACTTTGGGATCCTAATTAAAAATTCTAGAAGCAATCTGGTATGCCACCACTTTTTGTTAAAAAAGTTAGGGCATATTTAAGGAATGAAAACGAAGTATAAATTATAATCAACTAGACACGGAAAGAATAGTACCAAAAATTACAAAAGGTAGGTGTCGAACTATATAATGACTTGAAAATAAAAGATCAGGCTAAAAGGCAAAAATGCTCAAAAGAAAAGAACTAGGAGATTTCTGCTATCAACTTGAGTTCCAATTAGATAAACCTTATTATAAATGACCTAAGGGATTCAAATGGAATGAATATAAAGGGAATATGCTAAACAAAATTTTTTGAAACTTCTAAAAAATCTTAAAAATGAATCTGAAAGATAAACTAAAAAAATAATAAGCAAACATGAGAAACCCAACTAGTTACAAATGCAAATAGAAGGGATATTATGAAAGCAAATACTTTCAAAAGAATATCAAAAAAAAAATCAAGAAATTATAGAAGAAAAAAATCTAGGGGATTTAAAAGGTGAAACTAGAAGAAATAACAATTTAAGCTTAGGAATGGACCGTGAAATGAATACGATAGAAGGTTGCTCTTGTTGTGATGAATGCTCTAGCAAGGAGCAAGCAAGTGATAATAAGATTATGTATTATCAAGTGCAGAAAAATTTATAATAGATTTAATAGATTCCCTAAAACATCTAAAGAAAAGTAACAACAACTTACAAAGTTCATCAACCTTAGCCAAAAATCAAGGAACAAAACCCTTCAAAAATTGAGAAAAAGAAAGAATTCAATTCCTTGATGAGGTATTCTAGAGATGGCAAATTAAGAAAATTGTCGAAAAGGTAAGCCTAGATGACCTATTAAGAGAGCAAAAAGAAACTACTAATATTAAAAGGAAAGGTTCAACTTTTAGAAATGCAAAATCTAGACAAATGAGAAGAAGAAGAAGAAGAAGAAGGATCTAGTGCACTTTTTTTGAAAACAAAGGAAAGGATAAAACTATAGTAGAAGATGAAGCGCCATCAAAATTTTATAAATTACATAAGAAACTATCAAACAAAATAATATTGTAAAATTCAATACAAACTTAAGAAAAAAAAATACATATTCAAGCATAAGATACTTATTGACTTTGGAGCAGTATAAGACATGGATTAGTCCCCAAGCACTTCAAGAAGTAAATGCATAATGTTCATTCAACCAATGGGGGGAACTCAAAGTTAGTTATAGAGTTTCTAAAGCCCATGTTTGCGTCAATAACAACCATCTTAGAACATCCTTTTTATTAATTAAAAATCTTGGAGTGATCCTAGGAATTCTCTTTTTATCCCAACGTGAACCTTCCACTGTCACAGAAGAAGGAATAATGGTTCGAGTCATTGTTGAAAAAGATAATATTTAGTATCTATACTAAGCCTAAGGAATCATTTTTAATTCAGTTAAAAAAAGCAACCAGCTAAAATCTAGGGTCAAGAGTGTGCATATGTGTCTGTGTAAGCTTCCAAGAAACCAAACACATCATTTCCAAACTCGATAAGGTAGAGGAATAACTAGCATAATCCAGAACTGCTCGAGATTTGCAGAATCAATATTGAAGGGGAACTAGATTTTATATTTGCTGCCCAGCTATGCAACCCAAGAGATGGAGTGAATTGAATTTTTTAAAAATCTTGGATAAATAATGCAATAAAATTAAATGCTTAACAAATGAATAATGATTTTAGCAAGTAAGTAGTAAGTAAATGTGCAAGATGTTGAAACAAAAAAAAAATAAGCAACATAAACACAAGAAGTTTATAGTAGTTCGGTGCCAACTCTGCACCTATATTCACTATCCATGACTTCTTAGAAATTTCACTATAATTTATAATTAGATTTCAACCCAATTATTTTTTGAGTTCAAAACCAAACCTAGTTAATTTTTTCAGGTCAATCAACCAAAACCTTCATCGATTTCTTTTTCGAGTTCACAATCAACCCAGTTAATTTTTTTAGACAAATCAACCAAAATCTTTATCGAATGTTTTCCAAATTTACAATCAACCCAGTTGACTTCTTCAGGCCAATCAATCAAAACCTATCCTGAGCCTTTTTTAGGGTTAATACAATCCAATTTAAGATTTGGACAGATCTTGCCCCCAAATTTCAATTTCAGAAACTTGTTACTGCAAATGACAAAAAGAATTAAATATTATTATAATAAATAAAACTTCAAGATAGTAAATACAAAAATAATAAATAGAGCTACACTAGGTTGGTTGACTTGAATGCTTCTTGAAGGCGCATCCCCAACTTTCTAAAGTTGAGGATGTGATCTTTCAGCTCACAATAAAAGCTCTGAAGAATGATATGCTCGTTGAAGCTCTCTTTGTCTTTCTCTCTTGCTCTTAGTGGATTTTTTTTTGGTGCCTGAGCTCTTACCTTTTTTTTTGTGTTCTCTTGCATTTGTACTATTTAAAAATGGTTAGAACACTTTACTAGCCGTTAGACAGTCAAAAAAGCCGTCGAGAGAAGAAAACAATCGTTTAGACTCGCAAAAAAACTAACTATTGCAGTTGTCAAGCATAAAGGGATCAACACGCAAATTTCTAGGGTCGACTTGAGATTTTCAAGAGTCAACTCGTGATCTTCAGGAGTCGGCTTGAGCTTGTTTCTGCTTCTGTTGCGCTCTGTCTTTCGTCTATGGCACTTGTGGAGTTGGCTCTCTTAGTTTAGGGGTCGACTCAAGATTTTTAAGAGTTGACGCATTGATTTTAGGGGTCAACTCTTCAACGAACTGTCTTTTACTACTTTGTGTCTTTCCACTGTGGCTCTTTTGGGGTTGACTCGACTATCTCTAGGATCGCCTAGACTATTTCTGAAGTTAACTCTAGTTGTACTAGAGTTGGCTCATGAATTTCTAGGGTTGACTAGCCAATATAGTAATTTTGTTGGCTCTCTTTCTTTTCTCTATGGCCATTCTGGAGTCAACTCGTCTTCGTTTGGAGTCGACTCGTGCTAAGCTAGAGTTAGTTCGAGTACTTCATAGGTCAACTCGTCAATGCAATAAATTTCTTAGCTTTCTATCTGTCCTCTAAGACTATTCTAGGGTCAACTCGCAGTCTGTTGGAGTCGACTCGTGAAGATACTACAGTTAATGACAGTGTACTAAGGTCAACTCATTGTAGGCTTGGGGTCGACTCTTGAAGTAGCTTAGGATGAAATTTTCTATACTTGTATGTGAGCTTCCCAAAAATATTTTTATAGCCTTTTGGAGTTTGCTTCTTGACGTGGAGCTTCAAATGGATGATCTTCTTTTGAGAGTAGTTGAAGATTTTCTTCTTCTTTGCTTTTTGAAATTTTATCACTTAAACTCAAAGTAAATGGATTAGTTAACTTTTAACTCAACTGTTTTGCATCATCAAAATCAACCTTTTAGGTTCAACAATATTCAAATAGAATATATGAACACGAATAAGAAGACTGGTCAAGGAACTCCAAGAAATTTTATATTTGCAAAGAGGGGTTTTAAGGGATGGGCCAACAAGATGGTCAAGTTAAGAATAACCATGTAGAAACAAGAAGCATCTATTATGCATGTTTATTATACTTAAACAAGGATAGTGGTAAATATTGTGTTTATAGCTTTGAAGTCAAACATAACTATCCTCTTCATATTCCATCTTGTGTTTAAATGATGCCACCATGCAAGATTTTTGAAGCTCAAGCCTTTGATATTGAATTAGCAAAGAACGCTAGCTTAGGGTTGAAAGGTTTACAAGAACTTTACATGAACTAAAGGATAGGCATGTTAGTAAAAAGGAAAAATTTGGTTCTACTAAATAAGATCATAACAATATCCTCCACATAAAACGTTAGTAAATAATAAAATATGGTAAATCAAGCAGCCTATTAAAGTATTTCCAAACCCAAAGACTACAAAAGCAAATTTTATTGCGTAGTCCAACTAGTTGCTAAAGAAAAAATAACCAACATATTGTGGAGGTTGCAAGGATGATAATTGGTTTTATAGTCAATTTGGTGATGTTGTTTCATTTGATAACACATCTCAAACCAATAAAAAGTTTTGATATTTTGCATCTTTTGTAAGTCCCATACTCACAAGAAAACATTTATATTTAGGACAACACTTTTATCCACCAAATTGCTGAACTCTTTTAATGGTTGTTCGAGGCATTCCTTTAAGTAATACTGAAAAAGAAACTAAAAATACTTTCTTTTTTTTAGATTAAAATCTAAAACTATTGTCATAGATTAAGATGCTGCTATGGCAAAAGCAATCACCTTAGCGATCCTAGAAACATACCATTAAAATATGGGCTGACATATGAAACAAAATGCATTGAAGCATTTAAAATATTTATTTTGAGGTGATTATGATTTTACAAAAAATTCAAGACTTGCATCTACGAGTGTGAGAAAAAGATTCTGAAGTGCTTGAGATGCTATGCTTAAAAACATGATATTTATAAGTACAGCTAGTTGCAAAAGTTTTTTGAATTGAAATAAAAATGGACAAGAGGATATGTCAAGTAAAGCTTTTTCAATCAGAGTGTTTTCCCTTGGTAATGGGGATAAGGAAAAAATCTAATAGGCTACCTAGATAAATGTGTTGGCACACCACCGGTTAGTCACCAGAAAGGATAGAGGCTTGACGAGTGATTATGAAATGATATGGGTTCTACCATCTTGATCCTTTAAGGACTTTCATTACCAAGATGCTATAGATGGAGGATAGAATGATAGTGAAAATTAATAAAAAGAGAATAAAACAAATGGATAGGTGTCATTCTTCAATTTTATGATGCTTATTCATGTCCTCCCTTAACTGCTGGGATAGGTGTCATTCTTCAACTTTGGCTCTTGTCCTTGCTAATTAGTGCCACATGGGCCACTACTTGCATGATAGTTATCATTTCCATCTATTCAAGATTACCAGCATCACATTTCCGTTAATTATTAGAAAACCTAAATGGTACGATATCATTAGCTAATGATGTTCCATCTCCTCTTATTTTTTGCAAATGAAGCTTTTGATCTACACAACATATAACAAAAGTTTTTTCTTTGTCAACATTACCGGGGGAAACAACAAAATTTACAGTAAATCACTTCATGCAACCCAGCATATGCATTTGAATTTCGATGTTTTGAAATTAATAAAGACAACAGAGGAATACCTTGATAGCTTTCTTATATATATATATATATATATATATATATATATATATATATATATATATATATATCATCCACTATTATATCTTCAGTAAGGAAAATGCTGGTCATACTCCAATACCACCCTTAATCACAGTACATGACTTAGACTCCAGTGTAAAGTGAGAGCTTGAAAAAATAAAAATAGTGAAAAAGATATATACAAAGTTATAAACAATGTCAGAATCATGTTGTAACTAAGGGTACATGTTAAGGTACACTAAAATGTGACAAGTGCAATGCACGTATTATTTTGTTTTCAGTTAAAAATTAAAATTCTATAAATAAATAATGAACAAATGCTAAAAATCAATTCTTTAAATTTGTTTAATTTTATTTTTATAAATATATATGTATAAATAAATAATAAATTAATGCTTGAATGGTTTGAATTTTTGATCTTGTGGTTAAAATGAAAAATATAGGAGGAGGAGAGGAAACACGCGAGATAAGAAAAAGCAGGAATTTTAGAAATGCATTTGAATTTTTAGCATATATATATATATATATATATAAACAGATTACATGGTAGTATAGACATAGCACTATTTTATTACTAAATATAAAATATATCTCACCACAATGATATCGCTATCTTATCCCCATTAGCATCCATCATTAACGAGGTTGCCTGTATTGACCACGTGTTTTGTTTTTCCCATTTATCCTAGTCGGCCAGGCGCAAACGGGTCAAACCCTTTTGGCCAATGCTCGAATTGTTCACACCCATTTTGCACCCAATCATTAACCCCAACCTGGGCACCCGCCGCAGCAGCCCCCGTTGACGCCAAAAATACGCCAAAATCTAACGCAATAATCTTTTGCCACGTCATCAACGACCTCACGGACGGTCCGGATCAAAGAGTTAGCTTACGTGGCAAGGATCTGAGTGTTTTTTGTAACATTTTCTATGGGACTATTCGCATGGGATTCTTGTCTGGAATGTTCGGGGATCGGGGCTCCAATACTCTATCCGTCCGCGACGGAGACCGGACCACAGGCGCGATCGCACGTGCCTCGCACGTGACGAGAGCGTGGACGACCTTGCTTCCTCCCACCTTCCCCCATCTCTCTAAATGCGATTACTATAAATAAAGAAAACCCCCGGCCTTCTCCCCTCGCGCTCGCCATCTCTCCTCCTCTCTCGGTTTTTTGGAGCCCTCGGCCGCCGATCGTCGCCGCCTTCTGCGCCGACACGCGGTGGTGCGGCCTCTTGGTACCGTTTCTCCGTTCCCTTCTTCCTTTGAATTGGTACTCTTTACTGGTGGTTGATGAGGAGGTTGGAAATGAAGGATTAGGGTTTGAGTCCTTGGCCTCCTCGATTTTTAGGCTCAATATCATATATTCATCCTATTGAATAGATCTTGTTCTGGGTGTAGGGGATTTGTGGAATTTCGCGAGTTTTTTGGCATACTTTAAGGCTAAAATGTTGGATTTTTATTTTCAGTGAAAGGTCGTTGCAAGCAAGCGCAGCTGAATTGGAAGAGAGAAAAGAAGGATTGGGGGATTGGTTAGTGAGTAATGGGTTCTGTTGGTGCTGCTTCTTCTTCTGTTGTTGGCCTCTATTGCCCTCAGTAAGTTCTCAATATTTATCGTTTCTTTATGTTCTCTGTCTACTGATGGTGGTATTCGCGTTTATTTTTGTGATTCCTAGGAATTAACAAGAGGGTGAAGTAGATATTTTCCCCCACCCTTTTCTTTGCGCTGATATAGATGTTTTAGCATTTCAGTAAGCAGAAAAATTTTGGAAAAAGAATGTATGCAGACTTAATCTTGACATAAAATCCCATATATTGTGATATTTGGCCCTCCCTAAAATTTTGGCAAATTTTAAGAGACCATATTGGGAAACAAGTCATAAACGAACCCTGACAAGTTTTGGATTTCTATCTGTCCCACATTCTGGTTGTCAATCTGTCTCTCGCACGCATCTGCATAAAATCAAACTCGACTCTCTCTCTTTACATTCAAACTTTAAGGTAATCCATGTATTATCTTTTATTATAGTAGAATCTTTAAGAAAATGGATTTGTTCTAATAATAGCCGAATGCTGCAAAAAGGAGCATCTTTTTTACTATATAATCTTAGAAAATTCATAAGTGATTGCTTTCTAATCTAAAACATGTAAAACTTTCCACACACAAGAAAAAAACATATTATATGTGTTATATGAAGGTTAGTACCTTCTTCATTTCCTCTTTTCATTTCTTAAAGTAATTTATTTTTTATTTTAGGAAGTTTACATAAGTTGATTCTTGATGCAAATATTATTTATTATCAAAATATTTTTTTTTAATATCATGATCATGTATTATCTTCAAACTTTCAATTAACATTGTTGAATAGATTTTTCAAAACATAATGGAAGATGATATTCTACATTTTGAGCAGAGCTACATATCTAACAAAACATATGTAGTTGCTTATTAATAAAATTTGATATACTAAAAAATTATTGTCCTTATATTGCCACCCCCCTCCCCCCAAGGGGAGACTCCTCGCTCTGCTCCTGCTTGTGACGAAACTTTGCAGGTTTTACAGTGTAGTGTTCCAATTTTATTTTTCCAGAAAAAGATGAAGCCTGAAGACCATAAATAAGAATTTGAAAACTGAGTTTGTGGAAAAAACTGTCCATCTGTTTACGGTAATGCTCTTGGTTCATTCTTTTGCGAAATCATCAGTGCGACCATAGGATTTCTTATGCTAGTTGCTTTGTTGCTTGCATGCGAAGCATTGGCCCAAAATTTTCCATGACTTTCTTACCAATGTTGGTCTCTGATGTGAGTTGTGGTGTGTTGATGTGAGGCCGAGGACTAGTTCTGGAAATAAAAAAAAAATCTCATTTTGTGGAATGAATTTTAAAACTGCAAAGAAGTTTTGATCATCTAATGCCTAATCTTGGATTCCGGTTTCAAATGTATACATTGATAAATTATTTGTAATGGAGAGTTGGAGACTGCTCTTATTGTTCAACATGAGTTTGTAAGTGTTAGTTTTAAGTTAGCCAGTTATTTTCCTGTTTGATGCTTTTCTGGTAACTAAATGCATTTTTTCTAGTGCATGTAGCAACTTCAAGAAGTTCAGAAGGTTGCAATATAATCTATTTGCAACGTGCAAGAAGACTTCGAATTCTACATCAATCAGTTTAAAGAAAGCTTCATGTTTTGGTCTGAATGGAGATGCTGGTTTTGATACTCTGCCACTATCTAGTAATGGAGACATCCTAATGGGACAAAATACTTCAATTGGTGGGCAGGACCATCCATCGGTCAATACCGTGCTTCAAGCAGATGCTGTAAAACATGGAACAATTTCTGCAGATATGCCTCCTACAATGGATGACTTTTCTGTTGATGGTAACGAACTTGATTTAGACTGCCCTACAGAAGGTTTCTCTTCTATTCCAGAGGCAATTGAGGACATCCGTCAAGGCAAGGTTTGTCATTTTTAATCACATCAATTTTGCTTTGGATACTAATATTTGTCTTTTTTCCTTCAGTTCATTGCTGATGTGGTTGAATTTGCAGTTTGTGATTGTTGTAGACGATGAAGACAGAGAAAATGAGGGAGATCTTATAATGGCTGCATCTTTGGTAACACCAGAGGCTACAGCTTTTATAGTCAGGCATGGGACTGGAATTGTGTGTGTCAGCATGAAAGAAGAAGACCTTGAGAAATTACAGCTTCCTCTGATGGTAACAAACAAAGAAAATGAGGAGAAGCTTTGCACGGCATTCACTGTTTCAGTGGTACGTTCTCTGTTTTCATTGATGAGATGAATGGATGATTCTTGTAATTAAAAAAATTAACCTCAACGCAGAGAATAAGGGAAGGTGGCTAGATATTCCAGCAAGAAAGTAAAAATATTTTGTTATAGATGTCCCTTCTTTCAAGATTCCTTGCAACCCTCTGTAGTTTTAATATTTTAATTATGTTTATTCTAAAAATTGAAGGAAGTTAGGTAGATGCTATTGACTTAAAAATTCTGTTGCTTTATAACATTATAGTGTAGTGGTAGGCTTGAAGGAATGTTAATTGCCCTTTGTTCTTGTATATGCTTTTTATTCTAACAAAAACTAATTCATAGCATGAAAATCTTTGTATTATTGGCCTGCACTTACGATTCTATCATGTTTTACGAAAGTGTCTTTGCTTTCCACTTTTTTCCACTCTAACCATTATGTTATGTTAGATAATTACTACTAATGTTCTATCTTCTAAGCAATTGTAATTGTGCTGAATTGACTGGGGATCTGGATATCCAATGTGTATTTTTGTTATTTGAATTTGCAAATGATATTTAATTTTAATTGCCATATTCTCTTAATATACAGAAGATCTATAACTTTTTAGGTAACTAGAGTCTAGGTTTGGGTAAATTAGAGGTCCAATTGCTTAAATTGGTTGCTTATTTTGTTGTGCCTTGACTAATTGATATGAACACATCTTGTGTATTTCTTCCTTGATAATTCCCCAGTTATTGGATCTAACAGCTTACAAGTTTTTTCCTTAGGATGCTAAAGAGGGTACGACAACCGGAGTTTCTGCTAAAGATAGGGCAAAGACAATATTGGCTCTTGCATCTCCTACTTCAAAGCCTGGAGACTTCAACCGCCCTGGTCATATTTTTCCTCTAAAGTACAGGGAGGGTGGTGTTCTAAAGAGAGCTGGACATACAGAAGCATCTGTCGATCTCGCTATGCTGGCTGGTTTACCTCCTGTTGCAGTTCTGTGTGAAATTGTTGATAATGACGATGGTTCCATGGCTAGGTTACCAAAGCTTCGTGAATTTGCAAGGAGGGAGAATCTGAAGATAATTTCAATTGCAGATTTAATTAGGTACATTATTTGCTAATTATTTGGAATTGCTGAGTTTACTATAAACTTCTTATTTTATCTGCTGATAGATAAAGTCATCTCTACCACTGAGGGTGCTGTAGTCTGCTGCTCATCATAAATAACATAAATGTTATCCTTTCATGTTTTTAGATGGTTGTCTGTTTTGATATTGGAACGTCATTATGATCCAGAGATTACTATTCCTCTTAGAAAATGATGAAGGTTTAACATTTACCATTCACTTGGAGTTCAATACATCACCAGCCATAACCATAATGAACAGTTGAATTCTTGAATTCTTATTCACTCACCGATTAAAGTAAGAGCTATTTTTGTGTAGTGCAAGTTCTTCTAAATCCTTTTATCATTGCTTCCATCAATAATAGCTCAGATCTTCCTTCTTGTTAATTCATCAACACAAACTTAACTCTTTGTTGCAGATGGCCATGCACTTCTTTGAATGACATTGCATCACTTTGTTCACTATTGGCAACTACTGTACTCTTTTAATATTATATATACCCTCCTAGTCTTACCACAGAGTTGTCTCAAATTCTCAGTTTTGCCATCTTTGTCTCGTTGACTTGGGTGCTTTATGTTGTCCTGTACTGTTGCATTATATATTGTCGTTTTATCAAATTTGGTTTGATTGCCAAGGCATGTCTCAGTTATGTGACACCTTGGAAATACCAGGGCACCTCATCCATGAGTAAGGCCCCATTTGGGGGAGCTTTTGGAGGGCCAAAAAGTACTTTCTGGCCCTCCAAAAGCACTTTTGGATGAAAAATAATGTTTGGTAAAAATTTTGAAAAGCTGTTTTAGCTTTTTGAGAAAGCTGAAAACAGCTTTTTGAGAGAAGCTCCATTTGGAGCTTTCCAAAAAAGTTTTTTTGAACTTTGTCAGAAAGCTATTTTTTTAACCAAAATACCCATAATAAAATATAACAATTAGCCATTTTTATAAATCTAAAAATCTGCTAGAGCCCTAATAAAGAATCCTAGTCGTGGATCAGACTCTCTTCCATGCAAGAAAAGGTATTATTGTTTCCTATTATTATTTTATATCTTTATTATTGTATTATACTATAAATATAATATTATATTACATTATATCATAATACATTAATATGTTATATTAAATAATTTAATATTATGTTAAATTAATGTACGCTAATAATTATAATATTTTATACCTTTATTATTGTATTAAACTATAAATATAATATTATATTACATTATAGCATAATACATTAATATGTTATGTTAAATAATTTAATATTATATAAAATTATTATGGTATAGTATACAATATTATATTACTATATTATAATAATATTATATTACATTACAGTAATATTATACTATATCATATATTTATATATTAATATATGTTATATTTTATTATGCTCTGTTGTATAATACTATGCAATGTCCTTTATGGTAATTTTATCATACAAAAGTACCTTTTCAGTTTGTTTACCAAAATATGTTAAAGTGCCATAACACTTTAGAAATGTATTTACCAAACAACAAACATTTTTTTATAAAAACTCTACTTCAGAAAGCTTTACTTCCAACAGCTCTACTTCTAAAAGTTCTACTGCCAACACCTCCCCCAAACAGGACCTAAGATTTCTCTTTTAAAGAAAAATTGACTAGATTAGCAAGTATGATAAATAATATTGAAAGTACTAAATAGAAGGTACTATCTAACCTTATTACAGAAAAATGCTGAAAGGATTACGTGAAGAATAACTTTACATAATCCTTACTAAGCCTTGCCATGTTTGTATTTCAGATAAAAATAACATATGAACAGGTAAAAGATAGGAAGCAAGCAATATAAGTAAATGATTAAAATATAATAGGAGGAAATGCTCATAAACTAGCTTATTGTTTTGGATGAAACAAATGAATTTTGATTTTGGCAATTTTGACAGTTTCGGTAGTTTCAGCTGTTTCAGCCAAGTAGGACAAAGAATATAAACAATAGCAGAAAAAGAGAATGTAGTATAAAAGGACAAAAGAGACAAATCAACAAAATGGGCATCATCGTAAAGTACACTGTATTTTAAGACCTTTAAATATGTCTTTTTGGTGGTTTCATGTCAAAATGACGTATGTATAAGACACATACAAGCGTGTATGGAATTTGTTTTCATGTAAATTAGTTAGTAATCTTGTTTCATTTTATGTTAGAGTGTCATAACTTATCATTTTATTCATACAATTAAATAGAAAACCGAATATTTATAATGTTCAAACCAAGGTTTAAAGCCTCATCCACAATGCCCCTATTGGTTAGGGAATGGGTTGTTATGGTATGGGAATGGTACCATACTGACACTTGGGATGCATTGGCATTCCATGCATACTTGGATGCCAATTAATTTTTTTTTCCTTTGTTTTGATATTCTCTCTCTTTTTTTTGTTTTTCTTCCTTTTTCCTTGTTGTCTCCTTTCTCTTTTCTTCCTCTTTCCATTCAAGCACCAACAGCCGAAAAAAGGAAAGGATAAAATCGAAGAGAGGGTGGGGGCCTGGGTGCTTTTTCTGTGCATCCTGATTGGTAATGGTCCATACCAGCAAGTGGTAGTCCTGATTTCACTTGTTTCCAATTAATACCACAATCAAGACAGCCTGGTTGAAATGAATTGTGGTGCTGGATGCATCCCATGGTACTACAAAATTTTTTCTGAGACCAATATTAGCAATAGTTCTAAATATTCACAAAAGTTAGAACATGTTTTGGATTCAGAAGGAATAAAGAAATGACAAAAGGTTAATATAAATTGTGTTATGTGTCTAATATGTTTGGCCAGTAAGAAAATTGCAGCAAAAACTCTGGAACCAACTGTAGTTTTGATTTTTTTGACCAAAACTGAAAAGTTCTGATTTTTGTTCAAGTCTGGGTAGAAACTTTGGACTGTCAGAGGGGAGGATGAAAGTTAATGAAAGTTATTTTCTTTCCTTTGGTAAAAGTAAATTCGAGCTTATTTATTTAATGATAATATATTCTGTAGATCCACCTTGGGTATAGTTTTGATGTTCACATGGCTATCTGTGAACAGTCTGCCTCACATTCTTAGAGATCGTGGACCCAAGGGGACAAAAAAGGTTTACCATTCATGCTTCAGCATATTCCGAATTGTTCCTGAGCATTATTTTTATGAACTCAATTCTGTTATCATTCTCCTCTTTGGAGTAAGATGTCTTTCAAACCTGAGGTGTGGAGATTTAGTCAACTTGTCAGTCTGACTGCGACGCTATAATATGTGGATATTACTATCCTGGAACATGACACATTCTTGAATTTTCCTTTTAATCTTTTGCCTTTTGCCATTAAACAAGTGCTGACATTAACTAATATGGCAGATATAGAAGAAAAAGAGACAAGTTGGTGGAACGTGCTTCTGTTGCACGTTTGCCCCTAAAGTGGGGTTCTGTTCGGGCCTACTGTTACAGATCATTGCTTGATGGGATGGAGCATATTGCTATGGTTAAAGTAAGTATCCTAGTAGAGAAGAAATACTCAAAATTACATATTATCCATGTTTCCTTTCCTGAGCATATCCGATCATTGATCACTAAAAGTAGATGCTAGAATAGGCTCTGAAAGCAAATTTATCTTTTAGGGGTGATTTAATTATATTAAGTCATTATCTCTCATCTATTAGATGCTTATTTAAAGCTGCCATTTTTAATTCCCATATTTTATTTTGAGTATTTACATTTTTTTTTTGTTCATAATATTAACAGGGTGATATTGGAGATGGTCAAGATATCCTAGTGAGGGTGCATTCTGAATGCCTTACAGGGGACATATTTGGATCAGCTAGATGTGATTGTGGTAATCAGCTGGCCCTGGCCATGGAAATGATTGAAAAGGCTGGGAGGGGTGTATTAGTTTATCTTCGTGGACATGAAGGAAGGGGTATTGGCTTGGGTCACAAGCTTCGTGCATACAATTTACAGGATGATGGGCGTGATACTGTCGAAGCTAATGAGGAATTAGGATTGCCCGCAGATTCACGTGAATATGGTATTGGTGCCCAGGTAAGATGATAATTACTAAGCTTTTTGAGTGTGAAAATAACTTAGGTCTTGACAATTATTTGTAGGAAAATATGTACAAATAGCTTATTTTCTGCCTTGAAATTATTCGATTCCATATCAGCCTTTTCCTTTTAAATTCTACTTAATTCTTTCCATTAAATTCATTTCTTCTGTCATTTATTCTATACATCTTTATCAAGATCCACAAAACCAATATCGGGAACTGTATCGTTATGTTATCAGTTCGATATGGTATGGGCCCCATTTGGGGGAGCTTTTGGAGGGTTAAAAAGCACTTTCTGGCCCTCCAAAAAATACTTTTGGATGAAAAAAGGTGTTTGGTAAAAATTTCGAAAAGCTGTTTAAGCTTTTTCAGAAAGCTAAATACAGCTTTTTGGGAGAAGTTCCATTTTGGAGCTTTTCAAAAAAACTGTTTTGAGCTTTGTCGGAAAGCTGTTTTTTTGACCAAAATATCCATAATAAAATATAACAATTACATACTTTATTCCTTTATAAGCCTAAAAATTTGCTGGAGCCCTAATAAAGAACTATAGCCATGGATCAGACTCCCTTCCGTGCAAGAAAAAGGTATTTTTGTTTTCTATTATTATTTTATACCTTTATTATTGTATTATACTATAAATATTATATTATATTACATTCTATCATAATGCATTAATATGTTATGTTAAATAATTTAATATTATGTTATATTATGAAAAATTAATTTACACTAATAATTATAATATTTTATACCTTTATTATTGTATTATACTATAAATATAATATTATATTACATTCTATCATAATACATTAATATGTTATGTTAAATAATTTAATATTATGTTATATTATGAAAAATTAATGTACGCTAATAATTATAATATTTTGTACCTTTATTATTGTATTATACTATAAATATAATATTATATTACATTATATCATAATACATTGATATGTTATGTTAAATAATTTAATTTTATATTAAATTATTATGCTATAGTATCAATGTTATATTATTATATTATAATAATATTATATTACATTATAGTAATATTATACTATATCACATACTTATATATTAATATATGTTATATTTTATTATACTTTGTTGTATAATACTATGCAATATCCTTTATGGTAATTTCGTCATACAAAAGTACTTTCTCAGTTTATTTACCAAACACATGTTAAAGTGCCACAACACTTTAGAAATGTAGTTACCAAACAGCAAACAACTTTTTATAAAAGCTCTACTTCTAATAGCTCTACTTCCAAAAGTTTTACTGCCAACAGCTCCCCAAACAGGGCCATAGTCAGTATGATATGCACCCGGTATTGACACGGGCTTCCAACATTTTTTCCCCACTCCTAAGTATGGTGCCGCCCAAAACCAAGTGATATGGCTCATATGCCCAATGAACCTCAGTATCGTCCTGGTACCCTACTGGTACACTACAATATGGTTGGTGTGGGTCAATACGGCTCAATATGACAAATCTTGATCTTTATAGTTTCATTTGTTTGGTAAATAATTTAATTGAAATTATCATACCGTCGTTTAGGTTGTTGTTGTTTCATCTCTTTAGTAAACCATTCATTTGTTCTTGTCATATCTTCCTGCAAATTTGGAAAAAAGTACCTAAATAAATTGGATGATGGTTTGTTGTGTGAGTATGTTAGAGTGGATGTGCTCCTTCCTACTTTGGGATGTGTTCAGAAGTTGATGTGTCGTGATAAATAGTTTGCTAACTCTGCTATTATCGAGCAATACTGCTTGTTTATTTCTGCTTCATGCCCACATCATTAAGTTGTAACAAATATCTTGTCTGGAGGAGTTATACCTGGATTGCTCACTACTCTTAGTGCTTGCATGGTGCCAAGCAGATGCCAAGTATTCATAATTTGGAAATTTCAAATTTTTCATGACCTATTCCCAACCATGTAGGGAACTCAGGAATGTAGCAGGTCCCAATTCCTGTCCTTTTAACATTATTGGTAAACCTATATTTCACTGAAAAGGAATTTCTTTTCTTCTGATTTTTCTTTTCCTCCTGCTTATTTGTCTTTCTTCTACTTTATCATCTGGATGTCCTCCCTCCATGTCTGTAACTGTTGCATCTCCAACTTTTATTTCTTCTATTGCCTACAAAAGTTTTCGTGACTTTCTTCCTTACCACATCAAAATTCATTATCATATTAAGTATCAGCAGGATTTTATTTTTTTTCCAATGTCGTTCAGAAGCAATTATTTGAATTGGGTTATATGGTTTAAGTTTTCCATGCTGGAGATTGATTTGATGTCTCGGGTCATCGCTGATTATCTCATTAATACCATCAGTGTTCTGATTATTTGACTTACTAATATATGTATCAGTTTTTATGGTGGTACATTTACCATGCATGATTTTTCCCCAAAGCTGTTAGTTTAGATTTTCTGAAATGAATTCTTTTTTTCACAGATACTGCGTGATCTAGGTGTTCGAACAATGAAGCTGATGACAAACAACCCTGCAAAGTATACTGGGCTTAAAGGATATGGTTTGAGCGTGGCTGGCCGGGTTCCCTTGTTAACTCCAATAACCAAGGATAATCGAAGATACTTGGAGACAAAGAGGGTTAAAATGGGCCATATCTATGGTTCTGAATTCAATGGTCACCTCGCCGGCTGGGTTGACAGCACTGGTAGCAACGGACAACATCCAGCCTCATAAATTGGATTGGTTGGAACTGAAGTCAATGCTGAATCTATTGTCGAATAAGATATACTTTTGAGTGAAAAGACTTGAAGGAATTTTTTCCCGTCCCATTGCATTTGTTTGGTTTTGGACTTGCCGATGTTGATCCGAAATTTGATGCGGACAGCTAATGCAGTAATGTATTTTTGGATGCAACTTATTTTGACATGCGTTTGTCTGCAGTCAAGTTGTAGGTTGGTCACAGTCAAGTTATTCTTTTCACCAAAGCAAGTTGGTCAAACACACATTACCATTGGTTTAACAATTTCTTGTGACTTCATCATATACAACAAGACTTACCGGACAGTTCCAAATAAAATATGTTCTTTCTCCTCTCCTTTTTGTTGTATATGGTAAACATTTGTTTGTCTAATTTTACCTCTCTCTCTCTCTCACACACACACACACACACACACACACACACACACACACACACACACCTTGCTCTGCGATATTGCATAGGCTCTGTGTGCTGTCAACTACAGGGATAAATGCTGGGCACAACGTGGGAAGAAAGCATAGCTTTACAACATCATTTATCTTTCATCAACAAGAAATTAGCTTGCTAAGAAATCGATGATGACCTTCTTTTGAAGCAAAATTTGGTTGGATTTCAGCTCCAAGTCCTTCAGATACCTGGCAGAGCCTCTCTGCTAGTAACATTTTCATTCTTTCTTTTCTCCCTTTCCAAGCATCTTCTTCCAAGTCTGGACAATCTCTCCTGCAAATTTATGCATGGTCAAGGGGTAACACCTCCATTCTAGCCAGGCGCATCCGAGTGTAAAGTTTGCTCTTTGCTTCATGGTAAGCAGCAATATGACATGGGGAAGAATTGGGACGTACATATACTTTTATTTGGATGTAGTGCCTTCCAATATGTGCACTCCCATGAACAAGCGTGAGCATGCATGCGTGGATGCACCCACACGTGTCCATGCACATATGTAAGTGTCTATCTAAGTAGAGAGCTATATGTACCCTCAATCTACTTCCAATGGGTCCTTTCGTACAAGCAGCAAAGCTTGAAGGTAATATTGACTCTAGTATTTTAGCACTTCTGTCCAAGCCTAGCTATGTTGGCCAACCAATCTGCTGTACAATTTCTTATGCTGTGGATGTTTAACAACTGCCTTCTTAAACCTCTAGGTGTCATGACAAGAACTTCAAAGATATGTTAGGTTACATCTTTACATGACTTCACACTTTATATGTCTAGAAGAAGAAGTTTTTGCCATGACGCAAACTTTATGTCAGGAAGAAGTTTTTATGTCTAGAAGAAGAAGAGCAAGTCGAATACGAACTTAAGCATGCTTCACTATTGTCAATGTGTTTTGAGCAACCGAGCCCGGAGGTCACCCATGCTTCTTCAGATTATAGGTGGTTACCTTTTCGAACATGATACTGCCTTTTGTCACAGCATATGCATATCAAAATAAACTATAACTGCATATAGTACTCTCTCTAATATGATAGCAAACACGATTAGCAGACTAAACAATATGGTTTTTCATAACAAGAAAAAAAATAAAACTCCAAATTCTAAAAGCATGTAGATATGATTACCTATAGCTCTGTAGGAACTTTTAATCTTGAGTTTAAAATTTTTAGAGCTGAAGAGGGAAAAAAAATGAGTACCTAGCCAGCTTTATAACTGCAAAAACGTATATGGTTAAGCTATCTATTTCTAGGACAACTTGATGTCTTCTCGGTTCTCAACCATAAATTTGCACCTGGGATACCTTAATCTCATCCTTCAGCTGAAGGCAAGTTCAGCCATGCAAGAAGACTGCAAGCATTCAAAAGCACCAAAACTTGTGATGGAAAGAAACAAAACTTGAGAGCTAGACATGCAATAAAACTAGTTTTATTCTCAAACAGTTCTTTGCTTTGACAAAAATAGAATCAAGAGAACTGAAGGAACAAGAACCTGGACTAGCTGATAAACAAGAGAACTGAAGCAAAAAGAACCTTGATGTATTTCCTACTGTGGAGGCATGTTAGGAACAAAATATATGCTACCATCTACATTTTCATGAAGAATCTTGCTTTCAGAACTCATCTGGAATGGATTGATGATTGCTAAGCTGTAAAAAACAAGCGTAAAACGTTGGTATTGCACTTGCACCTAATTTTGGGATGATGTGAGGGGAGCACAGAAGACAGAGATGTCAACACCAGCAACCTCCATGGCATTGCAAACCCAATTAGGGACATCACCGTTGGGGAACTGTTACAAATTATCAACATCAATCGTCTAAACCTGACCAGGAATAAAAGGATAAATAAAAAAAAAGAATCATGAAGTTCGGCATTATGCTTAAATTTTGATGGAGACATGACTCATGAGGAATATAAATATGTTTCAAGATCCTCAAGAATGATGAAAATATTTGATGAGGTGAAATATTGGCCGAGTTTCCTCACAATACAAACTGATCTCTCTCTCTCTCTCTCTCTATATATATATATGTGTGTGTGTGTGTGTGTGTGTATGCATGCATGTGCATGCGTGCGAATATAAATATGTTTCAAGATCCTCAAGAATGATGGAAATATTTGATAAGGTGAAATATGGGCTGAGTTTCCTCACAATACTAACTGATCTCTCTATATATATGTGTGTGTGCGCATGCGTGCGCATGCATGTGCATATGTGTGCATCCCTCAAATATTGACAGGTGGAGGTCCCTGCTAAGCTGTAATTAAAGAATATTAGAAGCTAAAGTTTCTGATCTCTGAAGTCCAGAATAGATGTAACAAGACAAGTTGAGACTTTACCCTCATCTTGTATGACAAATTATGATATGACAGAAGTTGGGAATCCATAGCATCTTTTGTGACAAGGCAATGTATGTAAGCTCGAGAGTAACTTTTACAAACCTGCAGAGATGATTATATGATATAAATAGCCAATGATAAGAAAAGCCAACATGCTATTTCTAACAGGCGAGATTAGAAGGCTTACCATGCATGAACATGTCGGATTGATAGGACGTTCATCACTGGCCATCAATTTGTGTTTCAGCTTCAGAGCTCCCTGAATGGGAGACAATAAAATTCATTATCATGAGGAAACAACCATAGCCCCCTCATAAGATTAAGGCATAAATAGGCTGCAGCTAGACTCAAAAAATCCCTGATAGAACTTGAAAGACATATATCGGAAATGAAATAGATAAAAATTTCATTGACATGTAAAAAGTGTAACTTGTACTTTTAACTTCTAAGACCAATGCTAGAATTAAAGAAGCAGTCACACTTCGCAGTCACAAAGAGCAATATGGCTATTATGAAAACATTTGCATTACCAACAAACTCAAAACTAAGGGGTGAATTGAACTTAGTCTAGAAACCCTATCTCATCAATATGGGGCCAATTGAAAATCAAAATTGAACCTACCAATGTCTGAGAACATATATTCTATGGCTTTCAAAATGATGTCAACCTCTTTAAATGGTTTGAGATTTTGAGTTTTTGTTGAGGTAAATTAATTTGTGTATCATCATTTTGGTAGCCAAGATGATCAAGTTCTAATATGCCAATGATATCTTGCTATTAAATTGCATCTTAATGATAAATGCAAATATGTAAGTAGCTATTTTTAAAACTAACCTTTCTCATCATCTAGACTCTTTCCAAATCTACAGGAATCTTGTTCGGTTGATTCTTGGTTGCATGAGCTTAAACTGCCCATAGAAGTAGGTAACCATTCATTTTAGCCAACTAAGCTTTAAGGATCAATGGTCGGATCAAGGTAAGCGGTACCGGGACCCATGCCGGTCGGCTATCGGCTCGGTACAGGGTGAACTGGATGGTTCACCTTGGTTCAGTAGACCATGATTCAAGTCTTTTGAGATATTGAAAGAGGGGGAGGGGGAAGAGAGAGAGAGAACTGGTTTAAACCGGTGCAAACCGAGCAGTTCACACCAATTCCACTCTAAACCGCCCAGATCATGCTATTTTCCAAAAAACAATGCCGAATCGACGTCAGCTCGGTTTGGTATGGGGTGAACCAGATGCTTCATCCTGATTCGGTAGACCATGGGTAGAATTGCGTGTTTTTAAATGAAGTTACCCAAGCATGAATCCAGGTATCAAACAACACTAGATTGATGTAAGATTGAGAATCAATTGCTAAAGGAGAAGGAGAATGTTCTTGAAAATTAATCCATAAAGGCTTATCTACATTCATGAGACAAGGAAAACCAAAGTGCAAGGTTTATCTGCACATATACGTATGCTAAAATGCATACTCTTCCACCATATGAGGCAAATGGGCAAAATTCTAAAAATAATTGAGCGTTGTGAAAGAAAAAGTAGCAAAAGTAGTTATATAACCTATTTTTCTTTAATTTGCTATTTTTAAATGCTAGAACAAATCTCATGTTTATATCCTTGACCACCAGCAAAATTTAGTGCGTAATTATCTGTATATCACTAAATAAATCTGCCTAAGCACATTAAGTTGAGCAATCATCTCGATACATCAGCAACAAAATCTTACTAGTGCAAAATAGATTGTAGGTAGTTTAAGTCTAAAATTTATAATTAATCATGATCCACAGAATCTAAAATATCTTCTTGTCATCAAAGAAAAAATAAAATATCTAGAAAGCGAAAAATCAAATATGTTAGAACTTTTACCTATTAAATGAGAGGGTCCAGAATGTATAGTAAAATTGAAACCCACATTGTTGATCGTGAAGCAGTGCAATCTTAAAACAAATATAGATCAGTATGCAGTGAGTTTACAGAAATTAAATCAGATCATTTATCTTGTTATTGAAATTGATCCACATTTTGACCACTTGATATTTGCTGCAACGGCTGGTGTTGGCCTAAATCCTACTGGCAGGATTATATTGCAACTTCTCTCTATATATTTATGCACATGTATGTTTATGTTGTATATAGTTTATATGTTTATGGAAAAACACAAATTCTCCAGCCACAGATTTAAGCAAAATGTCATCCGTTTTTTTGGTTTTGAGAGAGTAAAGGAGGGAGACCCACGTGTATTACAATTATCTAGTTCCAATTCTTGGAGATGCACCATCCAAGACTCAAACCCAGAACCTTTAGTTGCTTCACAAAGGGGTGAAACCACTATAGTAAGCCCCAGTGATGGAGGACAGAGAGGGGCTAAAACAATTTAAAGCTAATTCCGGCACAAATCTGATTTAATATTGTTGAGTGAGTGGCTAGAAATTAGCCAAACAACTCATCAACTAATCCTAGTAGGATTAGAACTCCTAAGTGCTCTTAGAGATATGACTTCTAAATTGTATTAGGAGTAAACTCCTAGTCCCAGATTGAAAAGGACTTCTAAAGTCTATAAGTAGGACCTAAGGGTTCAGTCTTTGAGAAAATAACAGAGAAGAGAGAGATAGCTATAATACACAGAGAAGAGAACAGAGAGGATTCCTGGGAGTGGAGTTTGAGTTTTCTTTGGGTGTATTTGGGCTTTGGGTTGTAAGTGATTTCTTACTATCCTATTGTACTCCTTTTTTGTTGTTAGTGGATTTCTTCCTGACGGCCTCGGCAGTGGATGTAGGCTTTCCAAGCCGAACCACTTAAATCTTGGTGTTCTTGTGTGGCGCTTGATTTTCTATTCTGATTATTTTTCTACTTTGAGATCCTAAAATCGTCAATTTCACAATAAATATACCGCAGAAAATCAATCTGCAGTACGAATAGTCTGGTGAAGAAGAAGAATAGCAGCAAAAATGAGAGAGAACTGTAGAAAGTAGAGAAGAAACACTGAAATAAAGTGACGTAATAAGAGAAGAAGTAGAAGAAGAAAGAAATGAAAAAGAGGGATAGAAATAGAGAAATAGAAGAAAGGCCAATACTGACCTAAAGAAATCTTTTTATTCATTCAAAATAAATTATGTACAATGCCTTTTCATTTAACCCTAATGATATAATGTTTTATAGACTTTACATGACTTTCTTCTCAAGCAAGCCAGGACTCTTGATATGAAAAAAATTGATCGCCAAAATCTCTCCTAAAAAAATTTGGAATAGCACATAACCCTATATAGAAAGGCACCTAAAGCAACCCAAAATAAAATCCTAATAATTCTTGACTTATCCAACCCAAAATATACCTAATATATGACTCTTTATGCCAATTTCACTTGAAATAGGACTCTAAAACTAATTCTAAAAATTCCCTAAAACAAAAGTTTCCAAAAATACAGAAGATTGAACTATACTTTTTTTACTCACAATCACCGGCTACATATTTAAGCAAAATGTTATCATTAAAAATGTACAAGAATGCCTAGTACGCCATACCGTATCGAACCAAACGGTACGAGCATACCGTACCATACTGGTTTGGTTCGATTCGGTATGGTATATGGTACAAGAGGCGTACCGATACTCAGTATGCCGAACCAGCCTCCGTACCGAATGAATAGACACAATGACACGGTGGCACCGGTACAAGGCTCGGTACTGAGACAGCATACTATGCCCAATGCTCTATTTTCATTAGCATCAACTTCATGCAGAGGGAAATATGCCATCACTACTCTAAAGTTGTATCAGTAAAAAAACCAACATGTGTCAACCATAGGAAGACTTCTGCCCTATGCTCCTGTATTCAGCAAAGGTAATATAAATCTTTCATTAGTGACTGACAATTTAAAACCATTCCTCAGATGCAAAATTTTTGACTATCAGTTCTGAATTCAAGTGGGTTCACTTGTTAAGTGATACTCATGAAACAAATTTTAATAAAATATACCAAAATCCATTCCTTACTAATCATTTATTCTTATAGGATTTCATTATGATCCTAAATCCTATGAAAGCAAATCATATTTAATGATAAAAGTGTTATACACATGCCTACCTTAGGTGCCAGTGCTGTACCAAAGCGTGCAGTACATGTAGGATGAACACCATCATACATTTCTGCACCTAAAGCACTGCAAACTACAATATCAAATGGATAACCAACAACCTGCAAAATATGTGCATTAAGATGAAGAAGAAAAAATTAGCTGTAATGTAAATAAATAATAAACAGATAAAAATGATGTGTATAGACTATAGAAAGTTCGCAACTCACATAACATGGTTTATCTTCAGGCAATGCAGCAGTGCACTGGGCAACAATATGCTAAAAAGAGTATTTATCTTCACGTCTTGAAAGACCGCCTATAGCATAGCTGTCACAAAAGCAACTTGGACAAATCAGCTCCTTGATTGCCAAAAAACTGTTGTTTGGGAAAAATAAAACATCTAAGAAGGAAAGTTGATAGTGTGAAAGTTTGCATTTTAGTCTTGATAAAATGATAAAAGTATATGAACTGAAATATTTACTTTCATGTTAAATTGGTGGTGATTGTTGTGTAATGGATACAATGATATACTAAGGGAAGCAATGTCCAAGTAGGCTACAGTCCTTAGTCCTTACAAATTGACCTGTATGTGCTGGACACAAAGCTAAAAAGAATAAAAGGATGGAGAAGAGCAGAAGTAAAGATTTCAAAACCCTAAAGAAGTGTTGTCTTCATGGAGACAAGAGTCTCCATGAATAATATGAAGTGGTAGATTACTGTTGTTTATTTTATTTTTTTTTAAAAGAAAAATTCAAATTAGCTTAACTAGTCAAAGTATGACCACAGAAGTTTCTGTACTTTCCACAACCAACACTTAACCTGACACCTGCTCTTCGCTGAACTTTTTTCAAGCATCTTCCATAACTTTGTTGTCCTAGTTATGTAGATAAGACAAGATTTTCCATGCGAGATGACTGTGAAATCAAAAAAGATAGATAATCATGCTATAAAATAGAAAAGAGAAACATCCATAACCACTCGAATCAAAGAAGCAAAAGGCGCTGACAAATGAGACAATGGCATAAATAAGGCACAAGAGATCTGTGGTAGAGTTGTCAAATATAATAGAGATGGACTCATTGTTGGTAGGATGAATCTTTGAAAGTAGCTCTGCCAAAGTATTGACTGTGTGATTGTTGATGATCCAAGTATTGATAGTTATATTTGAGGTTTATGTCTGTTATGACTTGTGAAAATAAGCATTAGAATAAATAAGTAATATTCTGTCTCATAAAAGTAGTGCACCAGGCGCATCCTTCATCTCTGACTAATACCAAGATACTCAACAATAGAGGGTCAATTCCACTTCCCCTCCTTCAGTCAGCAACCAGGAATAGCCCAAATCTCCTAAAGAATAGAAAAAAACATATAAATGAAATATTTATGTTTTCCGCAGCACCGACATGCTGCTGGTGGCCAGCATGGCATGTGCCAAGCCATGTCATGCCATGCCAAAGCTTAAAAAAATAATAAAAGGGAACTTTTGGCTTGGTATTGAGCCTGTGCCTTACCAGCATTGGTTGATACAGGCTGGCATTCCTGGTAGCCAATTCTGATTCAGCGCTGATTGTTTGTATTGGCTTGACATGTGCCAATTGGCATGGACAAACACAGTTGCTTATATGATGTAAGAAACACCAGTAATTCATTGAATCACCAACATAATTTAGTTGTACATGGAAGAACAAGTTATCAACTCCAATCCACTTCTTATGTAAATGATTAACTAGTTCCAATGACAGATTGAATATGAAAATGAAGTCTTAATTGCTAATTTAATAATGCTTGAATCTCCAATGCCATCAGCATATTAAAATATAAAACAGCAAAAATTACTTCTGTCATAACAGTTCAATAAATTTGCTTTAGCATTTCAGAGAAAATTTACCAGCGACTATAACCTACAAGAAATATGAACATAGCAGGTTATCGACATACCCAGGCAAATTGTGTTCAACCAAGCCACTCACACATATATCTCTGGGAAATAAGGAGTTAATCAATCTTAATATTTTTGCTACTAAAATTTTCAATGTTTTCAAGACATGAGGTTCATGACAATAAGTATTCACCTGAGAACTGGATCTAATCCTCCTTGAACAATTCCAAATAAGTTCTGTACATGGGGTTTCTGATGAGCGGCCCTTCAATATATCCAGACAAGCACCAAAGAAACACCATTTTAAAACTAGATGAGAGATTTCTCTTGAATGTTAAAATATCCTTGGCATTTAGCTAATGACAATTTCTTGGTCAAAAAAAGGTTATTGAGAAAATGAATAATTTGGCAAACCATACATGATAATATGCATTGGGCAAATAAAAATTATGTGAAATATAAAATATTTTGAGCTAATGAAATGTAAATTCAAGCAGAGGTATTGATGTAAACATTTTTTTTATGTTCTGTATTAAAAAGAGGGAACTTTGATTTACTTGAAATATATATAACAAAGATGGAAAAAATAGAGATATTTGAGACTAGAGGGAACTGGCCATATTTCAACTAAAAGTAAGACAAGAGAACTGGACAACATAATTGCAACAGTAAATCAAGGAAAAACCATCTAGACTAGCAATCATGGATTTAGGAACTGATAAACCCCTCTCCCTGCTAGGCATCTTGATTCATATATGTGAATGATTGGGTCCTAGGATGCCAATCCTCTTAGAAGTTAGAGCTGATTGGTTCCAGCTAGAAGTTACCAACTGGTACCCGAGGGATGGGGACTGAGACCATTTGATACCACCCAGCACCAACCAGGAAACGATCAAAAGGCCCTAGTTGGTTTTCTTCCCCTTTTTTTGTTGCATACAAACCTATATAGGAGTGAGAGGAAGAAGAAGAAGAAAGCACAGATTCATCCTCCTAGTTCCACCTTTTGTATAAATTTAGGTATCCTCTGCTGTTCATTGTTTTCCCCTAACAATGGCCAGAATTCCAAAAAAAAGAAAGGAAAAACCATGCTACTTTTTCTAGTTCAGTATGAATTTCTGATATATTGGAGGTTGGGCATCAACTATTGATATTTTTCATGGAGTAGTTCAGTTAAAATAAAGCACCATCAAAAAACACCTTTAAGAGAAATGCCAAATTGGTGTTGAGGCAAGTACCCAACTTATAAACCCAATTATGGCCTTAAAAACCTAATCTAAACCTATATGCATAAAAATCAAAAACCAATAATAAAAAATAAAAACAAATGAAGAAAAATAAGTCTTGGTATGCATAGTTATTAAACCCAAAGTGGAGACTGACTTGGCTAAGGATCCGAGCTAGTGTTTGCTGAACCAGGCCGAACCGCTCGACCTATATACATATCAAAATTTGTGTATATAGCTATTCTTTTATAGCTAAAATATAATATTTGATAATTTAATATAAAATTATTAAAATTAAAATTTTAAAGTAATTGATCAATTTTAAATTTACATACTACAATGTCATATACATATATGTATATGCATATATATACTTACTTACTTACTTTAGGCTATTTTAAATAAAACTTCACCGAAAGAAAAAAAAATTAAATATAATATAGTGAATATAGATGAGAGGATATATAATTGTTGAGATTAAAAAAAGAAAATTAGTTAGATGGCAGTTCATTCAGTGAATTGAGAAAAAAATTTAGAGTGAAAGAGAAGAATATTTATATAATTTGGCTTCTTGGATTGGGCTAGATCAAATTCATGTTATGTCGGGCAATTTTTTTGTTAACCCAAATTAGATCGGGAGCCAGATTAGGTTGAAAAGACAAGACCAGACCTAATTTGCAATCTACATCGATTCTATTATTGTTGCCCAAGAAGACAACCCAAGAGGGGGGGTGAATTGGGTTTGGATTAATTCTCGACCAATTAAAACTATGATTAGTAATTAACTAAATCTATTGCAAGTAAATTAGTTAAGTTACTAGATGAAGTGAATGAAGAGAGACAGAGAGGACAACAGCCAATACAAACACAGACCAGTTTATAGTGGTTCGGAGCTAACCCTTGCTCCTACGTCCACTCCCCAAGCTTCACTTGGGAGTTCACTATAATCCCTTGGATTACAGCCGGCTGTTTTACAAGTTCACAACCTAACTTGTTGTTTTCGCGAGATCACAACGAACTCGGTCGGTTTTTACAGGCTCACCGACTAGAACCATCCGATTGTTTTTCCGGGATCACAATCAAACCCTTACACCGTTGGTTTTAACTTCGGCTCACCAACTAACCTTACAATCCTTGATTCAATCCCCTGATTGAATCAAGTAAGAAAAGTAGTGTTTGGGATTTCACAGAGAGAGCTTCTGAACAAGCAGATGTGATAAACAATAAATGCAAAGTAAAGGTTAGAAGCCCTCAAACAGATTTTGGAATGGAAAGTTGGGACTTCTCGATTTCTGGGTCTCCTCTGGAAAGTACTGAAGATTTGAGGACAGTAGGAGAGCCTTGAACGCGAAGAAAGTGCTTGTCGGATAGTGTTGAATGCACCTCTTCCTTCTTTTGCTTGTATTTACTCTTGAGAACTCTTGGTAGGTGGAAAATCCTTTTTACTTAAATGAAATAGCTCTCTTGATGTCTACTACTGTTTACTCTGGCTATTTAAACAGTCTCTTTTGAAAAATAGCCGTTAGATATTGATTTGTGGCCGTTCTGCACAGTCTGCATCTCCTGACAATGTATCCGTTGGGGTCGGAATCGACTCGCTCGATCTGGAGTCGACTCGACTGTTGCTGGAGTCGACTCATGCTTTACTGGAGACGACTCCCATACTATTCAGGATTTGAATTAAAGTGCTGTCCCGACCTGGAGTCGACTCGGGCCAACCCTGGAGTCGACTCGCCAAGATCTGGAGATGACTCGGTATTTTGGAGACGGCTTGTTCTCAGGATTCTAGAGATTAATGAATTTGCTTTCTTAAGATTTCAGATTCTCCCTCTCAACATGTGCATTCAATTTTGTTTAAGTTTTCGAGACTATTGAGCTTAAATTCTTACTTTCAGAGAGAAAATCTGACAATTTGTTCTTGAGTATGATTCAACTAATCTTCGAATATCCCTTGAATAGATTCTGGAGATTACTTCTTGAGGAGCCCCAACAGAGAGATAATGAGCCTTGAGGTATTGAATCCACTAAGAACAAATTACTTTTTGCTTTAAGGATTTTCTTTTTAGTGATTCCCTTTACATTTCAAATCATCATATTTTCTCCCCCTTTTTGTCATAATAGCAAAAAGGCACAAAACACAAAAAAAGATAAGAAGTCAATTTGCACAGTTTTGAAAGAAAATTTCTATTCATTGTATTAAAGTCAAATTGAGTACAAATATGAATACATAACAGAAAAAGTCCTCAAGGGACTGTACATCATAAAATCAAAAATACACTAGGGTTTTTTAGTAGTGGAGGATGTGGCTCCCGTACTCAGTCTAATATGTTTCATGACCAAGCTTATCCCCTCAGATACGTTCCCTAGTTGTTCGATGATCTCCGAGGTGGCCCTGGATTGTATCTCAGTGAGTTGGGTCATACTTTCTTGAATAGTGTCAAGCTTGAACATTAAGACATTTGCAAGCCTTTCCGCACCTTGACTTTGGCTACCCAGCTCTTCTCTGATGCTATGTCGCATCTTCCTCGTGTCATCCTTTATGTCACTAATGCTCCAATATTGACCTTGGACTAGGCTCCTTATGTTGTACATTTTCTCCTTAAGGTCTTCTACCATCTTGGACACGGCTGCTAAGGAGGAAACGATGTCAGTAGAGGGAACACTCAGTGGACCTTGTAGCTCTCTCAATATATCATTTCTCAGCTCCCTCACTATCTCCTGTCTCATCTTCCGGAGCTGCTCAGTGCTGATCCGGACTTCTAGAGGTTGCTGAGGTGGTGGATGAGGATGATAGTGGTATTTTGATGATTAACACAACCATTGAAGGAATATCTAATTGAATATTACAAGGTACTATGATACATCATTGATAAATGACACACCCTCGATACATTTATGATACATTAAGAACATATGGTCAAAACCACTCTCAAGAATTTATAACGAGATATAATTTGTAATAGAGAATGGTAGAAAGCTCAAGAATCCATTTTGACAAAGTTTCACGTTGAAAATACCTAAAAGGGCAATTCGGCAATTTCTACTATTAAGGGTATGAAACTCTATTGTGCCATGCATCGTAATTTGCTTGAAGAATCATATTGTTGTTTCGATGTGCATAACTAACTTTCAAAGTGCAGAAAAATATGGTTAGAGTCAACCCTAATTAGTTTGGAGTCGACCCTGATACATTTGGCACGCCTTGGAACGAAGTGGCACGCCTTTGGAACACTTGGCACAGAGTAGGAGTCGACCCTAGAAGAGATGGAGTCGATCCTGGCACGTTTTAGAAACATACTGGCACAATCTAGCACTCATGGGATGGATGAACAGTACTTGGGTCGACCCAAGTGCAAGTTGAGTCGACCCCATCTTCAAGCCTCAAGAAAACAGTTCTCTGGAATCCCTGAGAGGGTCGACCCAAATGGAACTTGAGTCGACCCAACCTTGAGTCGACCCCAACTGAACATGAGTCGACCCAAAGGCTATGTCATTCAAGAATCGGTTCTCTGGAATCCCTGAGAGGGTCGACCGAGTGAAATTTGAGTCGATCCAACTGAACCTTGAGTCAACCCAAAAAGAGTTGAGTCGACCCAAGTGAAGGAAGGCTGAAATACAAGGTTCTGTGTTTCCTGAGAGGGTCGACCCCAATGTTGCATGAGTCGACCCAAGTGAAAGTTGGGTCGACCCCAGTGAAAGTTGAGTCGACCCCAAGTCTGATGAACAGTGGTTTGAGTCGACCCCAGGAAAGATTGGGTCGACCCAAGCACGGGCAGAAGCATAACGGCTAGTTCTGCAGAAGTATTTTTTGTCCTCCCAACAGTAAGTAACGGCTAGTTTTTGAAATCTGACCCATAGGGGGTGTCCAATGGATGAGGAAAACTATTTAAAGGGACACTATTCATCAGAGAAAATATAATTTTGCAAAATATCAAAGCTTACACAAAAAAAATAAGTGCCCTAATCTTCTCCATCCAAGTGCTTCACTCAAGAGTCAAAAGGAGGTGGTAAAGCAGATTCTAAGCAACATTAAGAGCTCCATCAACCCTTGAAGAGTGAAGCATTCTTGACAAAGAAGAGAGAAGTCTCATTAAGCGATAACTATATTCTAAACTCTTCTTTGTAGCTTATAATTGTTATAGTTGCTCATCTAGGAGTTTCAACTTTCTTCTTCTTTTAATCACATTATAAAGGTTTGTTGGTGAGCCCGTAAAACCAATTGTAAAGGTTTATTGGTGAGTCCGTAAAACCAATTGTAAAGGTTCGTTGGTGAGCCCGTAAAACCAACATAGGTTTTTGGTGATCCCGAAAAACCAAAGTGTAAAGATTTTTGGATTGTGAGCCCGGAAAATAATCCAACTATAATCCGTGGGATTATAGTGAATTCCCAAGGGGTCGCTTGGGGAGTGATTACGGGTATCCTGTAGGATAGTGATTATGGGTGTCGGTCCACAGGGATTGAAGACAAGTTATTTTTTCTAATTAAATAATTACTTCAATGGGGATAAGCTAGAGTAAATGATAAAAACTAAGAATTAATATGGGTGTAGTAGTATGAATTATCTATGGAGAGAGGTGTTTTAGGGCTAGATTCCACCGATAGATTTATATCCGTGACGCTTTCAATGATTGAGTTGTATGTAAGACTTGATTGCTTCCGACTGCAAGCCAAAGCAATTATTAAAAATTATGATTAATTCGCAGCATGAATCATCTAAGTCTAGCACAAACCATCTACTCTAATGATAAGCATGACCTGTCTAACCTAGCATGATGCATCTGATTATTAAATCATTAAACATGAAATCGATGTCACATGAATATCTCCTCCAAACCACAGGTGTTGGATTCGATGAAATAGATCAATCTATGTAAAATATTTTATGCAAGATAAATGATTCACATAAATTGGATAAATCATAAGATCAATTGATAAATTCTTCATCATGCAACTATCTTACAATACAAACTCAAATCAATAAAAATGAAACGAATACTCCTCTATGGCTTCATCAAACCTCTAAACCGAGGCTTAGCTGCTCATGGTGCTCGTCATCTCCATTGGTATGCTGAAGAACTCCTTTTCCATCCGCCTCAAACCCTCTCTTAGTTTTTATTCTCTTTTCCTTCTTTTTTTTATTTCTTTCTCTTCACCGAAACAGAGCTAGCTCTGTTCTCGAACCGAGCTCTCCCCCCCTCTCTCTCACCGAACGCCTCAGCCCCTCCTTTTATAGCCGTCCGGCGCACGTGGAGAGAGGGAAGAAGGGATCACGGCGGCTGATTTCGGGGCGTGGTGCCGGGATGCAGATCGCGGGAGAGGAGGAAGAGGGGCCACGGGATCTGGTCGGTGATGGCGGAGAGAGGTGCCGACTGATGAAGTGGCGGAGGATCTGGTAGCTCCGGATGCGCCACGGGCGGAAGACGGGGCGACGATGCTGGGATTTCAACGCGGCTGGGTCGTTGATCTTGGAGGAGAAGACGCCGCATGTGGTTGATGGCGGAGGACCCGGGGACGACGACGACGTTGGGCATTCGGCTGGGACGAGCTCCTTTGATGCGCGGGGGAGGATTGCATCGCGGGATAAGAGGAAGAGGCGCCGCGGGATCTGGTCGGTGATGGCGGAGAGAGGTGGCCGATTGCGGGAGGAAGAAGATAAACAGTGGATTCCCAATTTTTTATTTTTTATTATTTATTTATTTATTTATTATGTATTATTTATTTTTTTCTCTAACACTGTTCATATGAACAGTGTTTTCGGCATTTTGGTTTTTTTTTTTTAACACTGTTAATATGAACAGTGTTTTAACTGGACACTGTTCATATGAACAGTGAATCGTGAATATTTAGTTATTATTATTATTATAAATTTTATATGAAGGCAGGTAATGAATTGGTTGGAAATTGGCTTTGGATTTGCGGTGGGTCATAATCGTTGAGTTGCTTGAACTTGTTTTTGAGCCCAATGTCTTCCAAATTTAATTATTGCTAAACTGCTTCAGATCGAACTCGACCAGTTAAGACTAGAAACAAGACCATGACTTAATAAAAAGGATTAATCAAACGTTTTCCTTAGCAAATTTAATTTTAACTTTTGATCAAGCCAGGACCAAAACCTATTTAATTCTAACCTTAACTTCATCAGGTTACCAAACCGAATCAACACAATCTCCTCCTTATATGTTTTTTCTGTAGTTTTCATGAAAGATCGTAACCAAAAACATATTTCAAATTTATTTCAATGATTATTCAATTTTCTGGTAAAATATGTATTTATTAGTTTAAGAACATTGATAAGTGCTATGGAAAGATAACTAAATTATGAATTATTAAGCACTTATCATGGACGTAGGTGCTTAGGAGAGCACCGAACCACTATACTTCTTGTGTGTTTGTATTGTGTATTAGTTTAATTTCACTCACTCATCAATTGATCCAAGTAAGATAGCAAAAATATAGAAAAACCAATTCACCCTCCCCTCTTGGCTTGTCACCTTGGGCATCAAGTGGTATCAGAGCAAGGTGCTCACATAGTATTTTGTTGATCTCACAATCAAGAGACAAAGATCATGACAACCCAAGTAGGATGTTCTATGAGTGAGGGTCAATCCACAAATAGACCTCCTCTATTTAATGGCACTAATTACACATACTGAAAATCTAGGATGAGGATATTAATTCAAGCTCTAGACTATGAATTGTGGTATATTATAACTAGAAGACCTCACACACATACAATTAGTATAGAGGGCACAATCATTCCCAAACCAGAAATGGATTGGAATGAGAGTGATAGAAGACTAGCACAACTAAATGCTAAAGCAATTAATGTGCTTTACTGTTCACTAGATGTAGGTGAATTCAATAGAATATCTACATGCATCTCCGCAAAAGAAATTTGGGATAAACTGGAGGTCACACATGAAGGAACTAATCAAGTTAAGGAGTCAAAAATAAACATATTAGTACATAAGTATGAATTGTTTAAAATGAAATCCACTGAGTCCATAACTGAAATGTTTACTCGTTTTACGGAAATCATAAACAGGCTAAAGAGTTTAGGAAAGTCTTATACTAACTCTGAATTGGTGCGAAAAATTCTCAGGTCTCTACCAAGAGTTTGGAAGGCCAAGGTAACAGCAATTCAGGAAGCAAAGGACCTCAATACACTGCAATTGGAGGAACTTCTAGGATCACTCATGACCCATGAGTTGACCATGAGGCAAAATTCAGAAGATGAGGTCAAGAGAAGAAAGACCATTGCATTAAAGACTACCATTCCAAAACACGAAACTGAATCGGAAGAATCTGATAATGAGGAGGAATTTGATGAAGAAGGAATGGCTATGCTTGGAAGAAAATTCAGAAAATTTATGAGAGGAAGGAAGAAATTTCATAAAAAGAAGCCCTTCTTCAAAGGTAGCTCAAGCAAAGAAAAGGGTAAGGACAAAGAAAAGGAAAAGGAAACACCAATTTGTTATGAGTGTAACAAGCCCGGACATTTCAAGATAGACTGTCCGGAATTGAAGTGGATGGCAAGAAAACTTAAAAAGAAGAACTTTATGGCTGAATGGAGTGAAAGTGAGGCGTCAAGTTCGGAAGAGGAAGATCAACAAGAGACGGCCCAAATCTGCCATATGGCTAATGACGATGAGGTAGATTCTAAACTTGAATGTGATTTTACTGTTGAAGAATTACATGATGCATTTTTAGAACTCATGGAGGAACACAAAAAAACTAATCAATAAAAATAAAGTTCTAAAAGATGAAAATCAGTCTCTTATCAAAGAGAAGCTGAAACTATCTAATAACTATGAAACACTAAGTAGGAGATTCACAAATAAAACCGAGAATCTAATTGCTGAAAACGTCAAGTTAAAAGAAGATGCTGAAAAATACAAATCCTTAGTAGACAAATTTACACTTAGCTTAACCAAATTAAATATGATTATTGATAGTCAAAAAGCCGTATATGATAAAGCTGGATTAGGATATAAAACAAATAGGAAACAAAAATACTTAAAGAACATATTTGTGAAAGCCAAAAATGAAAATATAACTTGTCATTGCTGCAATAGATTAGGACATAAAGTATATGAATGTAACTATAGAAAGTTTAGCAATAACAAATTGAGTAATAATCATAAGCTTAAAATCAAGAAAGTTTGGGTTCCAAAAGGAACATCTAGTACTAATCCTAAAGGACCCAACATAGTTTGGGTACCTAAAGCTTATTCTTGATCTTGATTGCAGGGGTGTCTTTCAGCTAATAAGGTAGATAAACGATGGTATCTAGATAGCGGCTATTCAAGACACATGATAGGTGACGTTGAACAATTTGTCACCTTAGAATCTAAGAAGGGTGGAGTAGTAACCTATGGAGATAATGGAAAAGGGTATATCATTGGAAAGGATAAAATTTTTATTACTCCATCTACCTTTATAGAAAATGTCTTATTAGTTAATGGTTTAAAACATAACCTACTTAGCATAAGTCAATTTTGTGATAAAGGTTTTAAAGTCACATTTGAAGCCTCAGTATGCATAATCATAAATCCTAAAGATAATAGCATTGTACTTATAGGACAAAGGCAAAGAAATATTTACATGGTAGATCTTCATGAATTAGGCAAGAAAAATGGATTATGTTTAATTACTAATGAAGAAAAGAAAAATGAAACAAGTTGGCTTTGGCATCGTAGACTAGGACATGCGAGTATGGACTTAATATCAAAATTAGTCAAAAAGGAATTAATAAAAGATGTACCAAAATTGACTTTTAAAAAGGACAAAATCTGTGGACCATGCTCATTAGGAAAGCAAACAAAATCATCCTTCAAATCAAAGAATATAGTATCGACCACTAGGCACTTTGAACTCATACATATGGATCTATTTGGACCCACTAGAACCGCGAGTCTAGAAGGGAAGAAGTATGGACTAGTTATAGTAGATGATTTTTCAAGGTATACATGGGTTTCATTTCTTGCACATAAAAATGAAGCATTTTTAGTATTCTTTAAATATTATAAAAATATTATAAATGAAAAGAAGCTCACCTTAATAGCAATTCGAAGTGATCATGGAACTGAATTTGAAAATCAACACTTTGAAAAATTTTGTAATGAAAATGGTATCTCACATCAATTTTCAGCACCTAGAACGCCTCAACAAAATGGGGTTGTTGAAAGAAAAAATAGGACCTTGGCAGAAATGGCACGCACAATGTTATGCGAGTCAAATCTTCCAAAGTACTTTTGGGCTGAAGCTATAAGTACCGCTTGCCATATTCTAAATCGGGTTTTAATACGACCAATAACCAAGAAAACTCCTTATGAACTTTGGAAGAATAAGAAACCAACTGCTAAATATCTTAGAGTATTTGGATGTAGATGTTTCATTTTAAACAATGGCAAGGAGGATCTAAGTAAATTTGATGCCAAGTCAGATGAAGGTATCTTCTTAGGATACTCTACATCTAGCAGGGCATACAGATTGTTCAATAAAAGAACTCTTGTAGTTGAAGAGTCAGTTAATATCATTTTTGATGAGTCTGATAGTGATTCTCCTAGGAGAGAAAATATTCTTGATGATGATGCAGGAATTATTGACTTTGAAAAATTAAATCTTGATGACGTGCCAAATCAAGATAAAGAAAATGATTGCGTGCCACCACAATCTCAAGACTTGCCAAAGAAATGGAGGTATGCACATGGACACCCCAAAGACTTAATTATTGGTGATCCATCTCAAGGGGTAAGAACTCGATCCTCTCTTAGAAATTTAAATGATTATCTTGCTTTTGTTTCACAATTAGAACCTAAGACTTATGAAGAAGCTGAAAAAGACACCAATTGGATAAATGCTATGCAAGAAGAATTAAATCAATTCAAAAGAAGTAATGTATGGACATTAACTGAGAGACCAAAGCATAACTCTGTAATTGGAACAAAATGGATCTTTAGAAATAAATTAGATGAAAATGGGGTAGTTATAAGAAATAAAGCTAGACTTGTGGCTAAGGGATACAATCAAGAAGAAGGAATAGATTTTGAGGAAACATTTGCTCCCATGGCCAGATTAGAAGCCATTAGATTACTTCTAGCTTTTGCATGTTTCATGGATTTCAAATTGTATCAAATGGATGTGAAAAGTGCCTTCTTAAATGGTTTTATAGAGGAAGAAGTATATGTAGAGCAACCTCTTGGTTTTGAGAATCATGAATTGCCAAATCATTTGTTTAAATTACATAAAGCATTATATGGATTAAAACAAGCACCTAGGGCTTGGTATGATCGACTAAGCAAATTTCTACTGAATAATGATTTCAGTAGAGGAAATGTAGATAAAACACTTTTTCTCAAAAAGAAAGATAAAAATCTGCTAGTGGTACAAATATATGTAGATGACATAATCTTTGGTGCCACAAATGATAATCTTTGCAAAGAGTTTGCTAATTTATTGCAAGGAGAATTCGAGATGAGTATGATGGGAGAACTCAATTTTTTTCTCGGATTACAAATCAAGCAAACTAAAGAAGGTATCTTCATTCATCAAACTAAGTATACAAAGGAAATATTAAAGAAGTTTGGAAATGAAAATCACAAGGGAATAGGGACTCCAATGAATCCCACTAGTAAGCTAGACAAAGATGAAAAAGGAAAAAGCATAGATATGAAGCTTTATAGAGGTTTAATTGGTCTTTGCTTTACCTTACTGCTAGTAAGCCAGACATAGTGTTTAGTGTGGGAATATGTGCTAGATACCAATCAGATCCTAAGGAGTCACATCTAAGTGCCGTTAAAAAGAATCCTTAGATATTTGAGAGGAATTACAAACATAGGATTATGGTACTCGAGAGACTCCTGTCTAGATTTGCTTTCATACTCTGATGCAGATTTTGCTGGATGCAAATTAGATAGGAAGAGCACTAGTGGAATATGTCAATTTTTAGGAAACAACTTAGTATCATGGTTTAGCAAAAAGCAGAATTCAGTAGCATTGTCAACGGCTAAAGCCAAATATATAGCTGCCGGCAGTTGCTGTGCTCAAGTACTATGGCTTAAGCAACAAGTAGAGGACTATGGAGTTAAACTGGATAATATTCCTATAAAGTGTGATAATACTAGTGCCATCAACCTTACTAAAAATCCAGTTCAGCACTCTAAGGCCAAACACATTGAAATAAGATATCATTTCATTAGAGATCATGTGCAAAATGGGAACATATGTATTGAGCATGTTTGTACTGAAAAATAATTAGCTGACATATTCACAAAACCTTTGAGTGAAGATAGATTCTGTATGCTTAGGAGGAAATTAGGCATATGTGATCCTTTTGATTAAGGAGATATATAAAAGGAGCAAGTTATCTCATGATACTCTCCTCCCATTTCGAAAAACCCATGAAACATTAGTCAAACTAGTCATCTATCCTTACTAATGTATCATTGTCCCGGTAAGAATTTGTAAGGTTTGGAGGAAAGAAAGAATTTTTAAAAAGAAAAAGAAAGAGAAAGAAAAATTTCTGAACTAGGGTCGACCCAAGCCAGAATGGGGTCGACCCAACGTTGAGTCGACCCAAGAAAAATCTGGGGTCGACCCAACGACGGGACCCCACTTTTAAAAGGGGAACCTGTGAGTATTCTAGGGCACTATTTCATCTTGTCCTCTTCCAAAAATCCTACTTTCCACTCTTAAATCTTTTCCAATAATCTCCAAACAGTAGAAGGAAGCTTCCCCAAGCTGTTAGATCAAGATCTTGAAGGAATGGGACCCAAGCGAGCCATGGCTAAGCGATCCGGGAGGGTTTCACGGACAACCCGTGTTGATAGAAATGCTACAGAGTCTTCTACAGTACCTCCACAAGGTGAGACACGTGTAGAGCCTCCTCCTCCTCCCTCCCCTTCAGTCCAACTTGCAAAATTTGCGGGGAGACCGGTTACCACGGGAAGAAGGATCCACTCCGAGTTTTTGGATCAAGAAGGGTTCCGGTTGGGTGATTGGATCCGAAGGCAAGGATGGGAGTATCTTTGCTCCCTAGATGTGGTGATCTACCCAGGGTTGGTTCGTGAGTTCTATGCCTTCCTGAAAGTTGGAATGGGAGGGCTTATATCTGAAGTCCGAGGAGTAAGGGTTAGGGTTTCAGAAGAAAGTTTGAGTGAGTTGCTTCATCTCCCCTGCGAAGGTGCAACTCCAGAAAAGCCTGAAAACAAGTTGAGAGCTCTACAGTTGATTCTTGAGAATGATGATTTCAACTATTCCGAAAATGTAATAGCAAGCTCTCTTTCAGCTGAAATGAGGTTGTTGCACAACTTCATAGGTCGGATTTTGTTTCCGAAAAGCAGGAGATTTGATCTCATTTCTGAGCGAGACCTGGTCATCATGGAGCACATTATTCAGGGCATTCCCCTGAACCTCCCAGCTATGATGCTTAGGCAGATGAGAAAGGTCATATGCAATTCGAGAGTCTCCCTGCCTTATGGTATGATACTCATCCTGGTCTTCCGACAGCATGACATATCAGTAGAGGGAGAGATATCCAGGCACTTTCTATACACTGACACTTACACTGCACGATCCCTCATTCGCATGGGTTATGAGAAGGTGAACGGGCAGTGGGTGCGTACAGGAGCAGGGATACATGCACCGGAGGATGATGCACCAGAGGTTGGAGACCCCATCCCTGAGGTGAGGTACCTGAGGAGCATCCTACAGCACCTTCAGAGGCTGGCCCATCGTCATCTGTTCCCGCAGGGTGCACAGATGAGTTTTGGAGTAGGATGACTGAGCTTATGTCAGCTCAGGCGAGGACTATCACTGATGGATTGACGAGCAGGTTGGATATCATGACTGCTGAGATTAGCGATCTCAGAGAGGAGGTCGGAGCATTACGGAGAGAGAGAGAGGCTCATGGTCCATCTGTGCCCCGAGCAGCTGAGTCAGAGGTTTCGGCACAGAGTCATCCAGCTCAGCGAGGTCCACGCCAGACTCAGTCCCATCAGGCTCGACCTCCCCTCGCTACTTATGCTAGGAGGATGAGGACTAGATCACAGCCATTAGATACCCCCTAGGCTGATGTTAGCACTTTTGGCATAAGTGCCTAGAATTTATCTAGTTCTCATATGTATTTAGTGTTGATCATGTACTTTGCACTTTGATTGAAGAACATTGTATTTTTGTGTTAATGTACTACAATGTTCCATGTTTGATCAGTAAAATCTGAATGTTTATTATTTACTGTGTCTACTTATCTATTGCCATGCACCTATTTGATGATAATAAAAGGGGGAGAAGCAAGGAAAGAAAATTAAGTTGTAATAAGTTGACAAACAAGGACAATATACACTTAAGGGGGAGCGATATGTATTAAAATCTAAACTTTTAATCAAATTTCAGAATTTGGCACATACCTCTCACACCTCGATACATAATCTGAAACTCTTGCTTTATCTCAAATTTTTGACGTTTCATCTTTAACCAAATATAAAAGAAAGGGGGAGTAAATCAAAAGTTCAAATTGACAATATTTGGATGAAATAGGGGGAGACTTCACTCTCAAATGTGAAAAGCTGAAATTCAGCAACTTGAGCCCTTCTTAAACTAATTTTAAGATAAGTAACAATCTGCTCATACTCAATATTTTGTAATCATCAAAAAAGGGGAGATTGAGGATGATAGTGGTATTTTGATGATTAACACAACTATTGAAGGAATATCTAATTGAATATTACAAGGTACTATGATACATCATTGATAAATGACACACCCTCGATACATTTACGATACATTAAGAACATATGGTCAAAACCACTCTCAAGAATTTATAACGAGATATAATTTGTAATAGAGAATGGTAGAAAGCTCAAGAATCCATTTTGGCAAAGTTTCACATTAAAAATACCTAAAAGGGCAATTCGGCAATTTCTACTATTAAGGGTATGAAACTCTATTGTGCCATGCATCGTAATTTGCTTGAAGAATCATATTGTTGTTTCAATGTGCATAACTAACTTTCAAAGTGCAGAAAAATATGGTTAGAGTCAACCCCAATTAGTTTGGAGTCGACTCCGATACATTTGGCACGCCTTGGAACGAAGTGGCACGCCTTTGGAACACTTGGCACAGAGTAGGAGTCGACCCTAAAAGAGATGGAGTCGACCCTGGCACGTTTTAGAAACATACTGGCACAATCTAGCACTCATGGGATGGATGAACAGTACTTGGGTCGACCCAAGTGCAAGTTGAGTCGACCCCATCTTCAAGCCTCAAGAAAACAGTTCTCTGGAATCCCTGAGAGGGTCGACCCAAATGGAACTTGAGTCGACCCAACCTTGAGTCGACCCCAACTAAACATGAGTCGACCCAAAGGCTATGTCATTCAAAAATCGGTTCTCTGGAATCCCTGAGAGGGTCGACCGAGTGGAATTTGAGTCGACCCAACTGAACCTTGAGTCGACCCAAAAAGAGTTAAGTCGACCCAAGTGAAGGAAGGCTGAAATATAAGGTTCTGTATTTCCTGAGAGGGTCGACCCCAATGTTGCATGAGTCGACCCAAGTGAAAGTTGGGTCAACCCCAATGAAAGTTGAGTCGACCCCAAGTCTGATGAACAGTGGTTTGAGTCGACCCCAGGAAAGATTGAGTCGACCTAAGCACGGGCAGAAGCATAACGGCTAGTTCTGCAGAAGTACTTTTTATCCTCCCAACAGCAAGTAACGGCTAGTTTTTGAAATCTGACCCATGGGGGGTATCCAATGGATGAGGAAAACTATTTAAAGGGACACTATTCATCAGAGAAAACATCCTTTTGCAAAATATCAAAGCTTACACAAGAAAGACAAGTGCCCTAATCTTCTCCATCCAAGTGCTTCACTCAAGAGTCAAAAGGAGGTGGTAAAGCAGATTCTAAGCAACATCAAGAACTCCATCAATCCTTGAAGAGTGAAGCATTCTTGACAAAGAAGGGAGAAGTATCATCAAGCGATAACTATATTCTAAACTCTTCTTTGTAGCTTATAATTGTTATAGTTGCTCATCTAGGAGTTTCAACTTCTTCTTCTTTTAATCACATTATAAAGGTTTGTTGGTGAGCCCGTAAAACCAATTGTAAAGGTTTGTTGGTGAGCCCATAAAACCAATTGTAAAGGTTCGTTGGTGAGCCCGTAAAACCAACATAGGTTTTTAGTGATCCCGAAAAACCAAAGTGTAAAGATTTTTGGATTGTGAGCCCGGAAAACAATCCAACTGTAATCCGTGGGATTATGGTAATTCCTAAGGGGTCGCTTGGGGAGTGGACGTAGGTGCTTAGGAGAGCACCGAACCACTATACTTCTTGTGTGTTTGTATTGTGTATTAGTTTAATTTCACTCACTCATCAATTGATCCAAGTAAAATAGCAAAAATATAGAAAAACCAATTCACCCCCCCCCCCCCCCTCTTGGCTTGTCACCTTGGGCATCAGTGGAGCTGTAGATGGTCCAGCAGAAGTAGATGGGAATGAAGGACCAGAAGTGGAAGAAAAAGTAGGAGGAGCTGTGTAGTGGTCCTGGTCATGGTCAGGGCCAGGTGAATGGTGAGTAGTGGGGTCGGATGGTGTGAATGAAGATGCTTTCCTAACCCAAACATCCTCGACTTTATGGAACCCTATTCTGTGGAGAGTCCCCTCACCCATATGATCAGTGAACCTAAGGGAATGTGTGGGTTCTTTTTTAGGGATAGGGACCTCTAACTCCCTAAAGATGAGTGTGAAGAGCATGCCATATGGGAGACTCAACCTAGGTTTATCTAGGGGTTCACAGATATATTTGTAGATGAGTTTGGAAAAGTTGATGGGAGTGTCTTGGAGAATATGGAACATCAACGCTAGGTCTCTCTCAGATATGAAGTCAAATCTACCAGTCTTGGAAAAGAGAGTCCTAGAAATAATACTTAGGAGAAGCCGCATTTCAGCTGAAAGCTGATTTGCAAACACCTCCTCTATAGGGGATTGAGGTGGGCTTCCTAAGATGGCCGTAAGGGCCTCTGTCGTATCATGGGAGTGAGTGGAAAAAATCCCCTCTCTGGAGAGATGGAGGATTCGAGCAATGAAGTCCTCCGAGATAAAAATAGGGACACCCGCTACAGTCCCTTGGATACCACCGCTACCTCGTACGACAGTGCCATAAAATTTTCTAACTAACCCTGGGTAGGTAGGGAGGTCTAGTGAACAGAAGAACTCTAAGCCTTGAGCCCTAAGATGATGCCCTAGGCTAAACCCTTCCCAGGAGAGGAAGTCAAAGTTGACTTTCCTCCCGGTAGAGACTACCTTTCCGGCGCACGAACGCGAGGGAACCGGCCTAGGCGGGAAAGGAACCGAAGGTGGTGGCCTTCTAGGTTCATTCCGTGCCTTGGACCGTCGCTCGGCGCCGCTCGCGGAGAGAGGTTTCTTCCGGCACGGGACAACGGCTTTTCTAGGCATTTTGACCTAAAAACCGAGGGATGGACAAGAGAAATGGAAGAAAACTCGAGGGAAAGAACCTAAAATGGGTCGGAGACGATTCTAGGGTTTTGGAACAGTGGCGGCCGAAAATAGAAGTGAAGAAAAAAATGTTTCGATTAGGATTAAAAATCAGATTCCCAACCTCGAGTCGACTCCAGTAAGACGCGAGTCGACTCCTGAAATGCGCGAGTCGACTCGAACTCTGGCACATAACCAAAAACTTAGTTAATTCCGTGCCACTAGTGAGAGATCTAAGTTATCTTTGCCATTATTATGAATGAAACACCTACATCCAAATACATGAAAGTAGTTTACTTTGGGCTTTCTATCTCTCCAAAGTTCGTAAGGTGTTTTCTTTATAATTGGTCTTAATAGAACTCTATTTAATATATGATATGATGTGTTAATGACTTCTCCCCAAAAATACTTTGGGAGGTTACTTTCACACAATATGGTTCTAGCCATTTTCTCTAGGGTTCTATTCTTTCTTTCCACAACTCCATTTTGTTGTGGTGTCCTAGGTGCAGAGAAATTATGAGTTATTTCCTTTTTACTATAGAATTCATCAAATAGATGATTTTTAAATTCCGTTCCATGATCACTCCTTATAGCTATAACTGAAGCATTTCTTAAGTTAGTTACTTCCTTATGAAATTTCTTAAATACTGAAAATGCTTCATCTTTATGAGCTAAAAACATGACCCATGTGTATCTAGAAAAATCATTTACAATGACAAAGCCATACTTGTTTCCACCAAGGCTTGTGGTTCTAGTTGGTCCAAAAAGATCCATATGAAGTAGTTCAAGAGGTCTAGTAGTAGAGACACAATTTATGGATTTAAAGGAACTTCTAGATTGTTTGCCATATTGACATGTTTCACAAATTTTATTTTTCTCAAATTTTAGCTTTGGCAAACCAATCACAGAATCTCTTTTAACTAATTTTGATATTGTATCCATACTTGTATGACCTAATTTACGGTGCCATAACCAACTTGCATCATTGACTTTAGAATCATTAGCTACTAGGCAACGACTATTATTGACGAGATCTTCAAGATCTACTACATAAACATTGCCACGTCTTATTCCTTTGAATACTAAGCTATTGTCAATTGAGTTGGTTATGATGCATAAAGATGGCTTAAACAGAACATCAAAACCTCTATCACATAATTGACTAACGCTAAGTAAGTTATACTTAAGACCATCTACAAACCGTATATTATCAACGAAGGTTGAAGGAGTGATTTGTATTTTACCTATACCAATGATGTGACCTTGGTTGTTGTCTCCAAAAGTCACCGCGCCTCCCTCTTTAGGCTCTAGGGTGAAGAATTGCTCCTTGTCACCCGTCATGTGTCTTGAGCAGCCACTATCCAAGTACCAATAGTGTTTGTTGACCTTGGCTGCAAGACACTCCTACACAAGGAAATCATACAGTTTTAGGTACCCAAGTTTTTTTGGGTCCTTCAAGGTTAGTAATGTTGGTTCCTTTTGGAACCCAAATCTTTTTAATCATTCTTTTAACTTCAGTTTTTTTGTGGTTACATACATTTGCTATATGTTCTACTTTACCACAATAAAAATAAGTTATATTTTTGGTTTTACTTCCCCAGCTTTTACAAAAAAAATTTTAAGAAATTTTTGCTTGTTGTTAGGCTTATACCCTAAACCGGCTTTATTAAATACAGCTCTTTGACTATTAAGAATCATTTCTAGTTTTTCAGAACTAAAGGTAAACTTCTCACTATGTTGCTTCATTGTGAGCTCATGTGTCATCAAAGATCCAAGGAGCTCCTCGAGTGGCAGTTTATTCAAGTCTTTAGCTTCTTGGATCGCTGTTACCTTGGCTTCCCATGACCTTGGTAAAGATCGAAGAATTTTTCTGATAAGGTCACTGTTAGTATAACTTTTGCCAAGGCTTTTTAAGCCGTTGACAATATCAGTAAATCTAGTGAACATGCAAGTGATGGTTTCATTAGATTCCATTTTAAACAGTTCATACTTATGAACTAATATGTTTATTTTAGATTCATTGACTTGATTCGTGCCCTCATGGGTCACTTCAAGTCTATTCCATATCTCTTTTGCAGAATTGCAAGTAGAGATTCTATTGAATTCATTATGGTCTAAGGCACAAAATAGTACATTCATTGCTTTGGCATTTAGTTGTGCCTTCCTTCTATCACTATCATCCCAATCTTTTTCAAGCTTGGGTATAGTAATGTTATCTACATAGATAGAATGAATATATGGTCCATTAACTATGATACTCCAAACATCATAGTCTTGGGCTTGGATAAATATCCTCATCCTAGCCTTCCAATAGGTGTAGTTAGTTCCACTGAAGAATGGAGGCTTATTGGTAGATTGCCCCTCACTAAGAGAAGATCCAAAAGAGGTTGTCATTTTGATCTTTTACTCTTTTAATATAAGAGCTCCGGCTCTGATACCACTTGTTGCCCAAGAAGACAACCCAAGAGGGGGGGTGAATTGGGTTTGGATTAATTCTCGACCAATTAAAACTATGATTAGTAATTAACTAAATCTATTGCAAGTAAATTAGTTAAGTTACTAGATGAAGTGAATGAAGAGAGAGAGAGAGGACAGCAGCCAATACAAACACAGACCAGTTTATAGTGGTTCGGAGCTAACCTTTGCTCCTACGTCCACTCCCCAAGCTTCACTTGGGAGTTCACTATAATCCCTTGGATTACAGCCGGCTGTTTTACAAGTTCACAACCTAACTTGTTGTTTTCGCGAGATCACAACGAACTCGGTCGGTTTTTACAGGCTCACCGACTAGAACCATCCGATTGTTTTTCCGGGATCACAATCAAACCCTTACACCGTTGGTTTTAACTTCGGCTCACCAACTAACCTTACAATCCTTGATTCAATCCCCTGATTGAATCAAGTAAGAAAAGTAGTGTTTGGGATTTCACAGAGAGAGCTTCTGAACAAGCAGATGTGATAAACAATAAATGCAAAGTAAAGGTTAGAAGCCCTCAAACAGATTTTGGAATGAAAAGTTGGGACTTCTCGATTTCTGGGTCTCCTCTGGAAAGTACTGAAGATTTGAGGACAGTAGGAGAGCCTTGAAAGCGAAGGAAGTGCTTTTCGGATGGAGTTGAATGCACTTCTTCCTTCTTTTGCTTGTATTTACTCTTGAGAACTCTTGGTACTTGAATGGAATAGCTCTCTTGATGTCTACTATTGTTTACTCTGGCTATTTAAACAGTCTCTTTTGAAAAATAACCGTTAGACATTGATTTATGGCCATTCTGCATAGTCTGCATCTCCTGACAATGTATCCGTTGGGGTCAGAGTCGACTCGCTTGATCTGGAGTCGACTCGGCTGTTGCTGGAGTCGACTCATGTTTTACTGGAGACGACTCTCCTACTGTTCAGGATTTGAATTAAAGTGTTGTCCCGACCTGGAGTCGACTCGGGCCAACCCTGGAGTCGACTCGCCAAGATCTGGAGATGACTCGGCATTTTAGAGACGACTTGTTCTCAGGATTCCAGATATCTATTTTTCTGCATTTCTTTCTCGAGTCGACTCGGCTTTCAGAGACCGAAAAACTAATCCTCTGTCTTTCGAGTTGAACTGCCTCGGAGTCGACTCGCACTTTGTTGGGGTCGACTCAGCTGACTGGGGGTCGACTCTCGTATTCTCGGAGTCGACTCGTTCACAGGATCACTATGTTTGGTTTTCTGCCTTTCAGTCTGCTTTCCTCTGAGAGTCGACTCTGGCATGTTTAGGAGTCGACTCGCCAAACTTTGGAGTCGACTCGCATCCTTCTGAAGTCGACTCGGTAACAGGGTCTAGAAAATACTTCTCTATCTTTCTCTCTGTTACTTGGTCGGAGTCGACTCGTAGTGTACCAGAGTCGACTCGAGCTTGTGCCAGAACCTTTGAAACACTTAGAGTCGACTCGCAATCTTCTGAAGTCAACTCGAGCTTCAGACTTTGGCTTAATTGAGTTCAACACTTAGCCAAATGACTTTGAACTAAAGCTCGATGCTCTTAAAGATAAATTCACATATATTTGCCTGAAACACTAGATTGAATTCATTAGTACAATATTAAATATACTCAAATGCTTTGAGCTCATCAAAATCAAATAGGGGTATAATCAATCACTCCACAATTATTGAACACGATCTAACCTAGAGTCCTCAAATATAGATCTGATAAGATCTAATTGGATTGCGACATAGTCAGATCATAGGTTGACTAACCCATTTACAACCTCTATGCTCAACCACTACATGCTTTCACAAGAAGGAAGAAAAACATGGGTATGCTCAACCACCACACTGCCTCTTCCTTCAGTGGCCTAATATTAGCAAAAACAATAGGCTCATGAATGGACTCCATCCAAATTTCATAACTATTGGGAGTGCTAGAGCGACGAGCCACTAGTCAGCATCGGCAAGAAGGAATGACATTAACTAGTGACTTTTATAGATAGTAGATAGTAGATGGTAGATATATATTATAGATTTCCTTTTTCATTTAAAAATGTTTTATTTTAATTATATTATTTAATATATCTCTGTTTTTCCTAAACTAGCATTGCATTACATGAAACATTAGTGGATCACATGGGATATGATCTTTTTTCTCCTTTTTTTTTCCAACCATTCCTGAAATATGATATAACAGTTTATCAATTAGTAAATATAGTGTTCTGTTATGAAAATGTTTTGAAATTTTAATTTACAAACTAATGAAGTTAAGCCGGTAAAGCGTCCATAGAATAAACAAAATTTTGCATCGATAGTTGAAAACTTATGTTCATTTATGTAATACTTCTTCTCTATATACTAATGACATTATTATATTATATTATTTTCTTATTCAACATATGACTTATATAAATATTATTCAATACCCAAAAAAAAATGAAAGATAAGCGAAGGTCTAAACAATCATTAAATCAGACACAAAATATGCACATGTAAATAACACTTGGAATAATATCAGTCCCATGTACAGATCAAATTGAATATCTACCCGCAAGTGAAGAGACACCATGGAGAAAATAGGATACGGCTCATTGAGAAATAAATTCAATGTAAGAAGGATTGAATGTAATATAGTGAACCTAGACTTGGATATTGAAAAGGTATAACTCTTCATCAAATTTCAAAACAATCTATTCACTAGTGATCAATAATTTCCCAATTGCTCAGATTTTGACCAGATATAGCAATAATCTTTAGTGACTATGGAGTAGAAGCTCGTCACTAAAATGGGTGTCCACATGCAAAAGGACTTCAAATTCCAGGTTAACTAATTTAGCATGAAGAGACACAAGGGAGAAAAAAGGTATTTGCAGATAACAAGCTTGCAGCTAGGTCTGATGATTACTAGGAAGAGATAAATAAAAAAGAAAGTGGCAGCACTATAGGTCTAGATGTTTTGATCTTTAAAGACTTTTACTACTATAATACCTTCTGCTTGGAAGATGAGAAGACAGGGTGTAGCCGAAGCTATGCATCTACTCTAGTACTATGGGTAAACTAGAGTTCTACTAGAAAACTAAAGCATAAAATTTAAATGATAAAAGTAGTGATAAAGATAAAAATAAATTTTGGTTGTTTGATAGGCAAAAGAATGGTCCTCCTTTTGGAGTTACAATTTGACACTTGTCTTTCGTTTGTACCACATAGGCCAATATTGTTATGCATGGTAGTTATATTCCCTCCTCTACTCATATATTTTGGGTAATGCTACCACTCTTCCCATATTCTACGTAGTGGTAGGTGTAACTACTCAATTTTGATATTTGTTTTTATTGGTTTGTGCCACGTAGACCTCTATTATTATGTATGATAGTCTCTTTCTTTCCACTGCTCTTATATTCTGGATAGTACTACTATTCTTCTACATACTGGGTAATGGTAACTGCTGGTTAACCATCTACATCGTAGTCACTGGGGTTGTACTCATGTTGTATCAGTCAGTACCTCCCTTGGTGCATCGGCCTTTATATCACAGTCATCAATCTGGATGTGGTATAAATTTGATGTAGTGAACCAAAACTCAGACACCGACAAGACATAGCTCCTCAAATTCCAATCTAACTGATCAAAGTAATCAATAATTTCAAATTTCAAGCCAAAGAATATAATAATCAATAATTTGTGATCATTAGTACCCGTGTCCATGTGATGAATGGAGGACTCTGCATAAATCGAGCTTTTATCTTGCCAACCAATCAAAACAATCAGTAAATTTCCATCATTAGTACCAATATCCATATAGCAAATCAAAAACTTTGCATGAGTAGAGTTTTAATATAGTAAACCAAGACTCGAACACTGAAGGGAATAACTCCTCAAATTCCAAGTGAACAAATTAGAATAATCAATAGTATCAAATTTCAAATCACTGAATTTGAATAATCAGTAATTTCTCATCATTAATAGCACATTTCCACAAAACAAATGGAGAACCCAGCATAAGTTGAGCTTCCATTTTGCCAACCAATTAGAAAATCATAATTTTTCATTATTATTATAGATGACTATACGGTGAATGGAGAATTCTATATAATCCGAGCTTCCATTTTTAGATATGGATCGGATTCAAGTTATACCTGGTGTAACTCTTGTAGAGTAATCCTCTTTGAGTTGGATGATGAAGGTACCATTTTGATAATCCAAGGTATTAGATGTAATCTAGTATATCTAAACTACTTATATATAAAAAATCAGATGATTTGAAAATTCCTAACTTTTGCATCAAATGATCAAAATTAGATAATTCAAATAACATAAAATAATATATATTTTTTATTAGTTGATGCATGAACTAGATGTGTTCTAATCACATGACTTTTTAATGTGCAAGCATTTTAAAGATAGTAGTGATTTGGATTATCGACACAGGACTCTAATTATCCAATTCAAAAAAAAATTGTTACTCTTTAAAGGCACATTATAGTAGAAGTCCCCTGATTGTCACGTGCTATGCACGTGAATGAATGCCCTGGACCCTGGTTTGAGGAAACTGAGGTTGGACAAATTCGGCCGGAAAAGCAGACTCGCGGCGAGCGGTTGGCGTGGGCTCATGGGACACCTTTCAATCGTTCGTTGATTCGTCGCCACAAGATTTTCCAAAAATATAAACCTCATCCCTCATCATCTCCAGTTCTCCATCGCCTTCCTCCCCTCCCTCGGATACTTCGCGCACTCCACTCACAAATAACATCAGCGAGTTTACGGCGATGAGCGTGGCCTCGCTGCCTGCTCTTCAATCGTTCGTTGATTCGTCACCACAAGTTTTTCCGACGATATAATCCTCATCCCTCATCTCGATTTCTCCATCGCCTTCTTCCCCTCCCTAGATACTTCGCGCACTCCACTCACAAATAACATCAGCGAGTGTACGGCGATGAGAGCGGCCTCGCTGCCTACTCTTCCTCGGCGGCTTCACTGAGCGACGACGATGGCAACGGCGTCTCACCACCTCGCGCCCCGGTCCTCCCACGGTTTCCCTCGCGGCGCGGCGATGGGGAGGGTTGCGGGGTCGATCACCAGGTAATTCCTCTTTAGTTTTCTTTTTCTAATCCTCCATTTCGTGTTCCTTTTTCTTTTTTTAAAATAAATTTTACTGTTGGATTGCCAATTTCTTGATAATTTTCTCTTTTGTTTTTTTGAATATTTTTATACGGTTTTTTCAATAAATTTCTCTATTTTGATGTTTTTACTGCTCATCCGATTGAAAAAAAGTGTTTAAATAGGCAATAACTTATTTCGCAAACGATGATTTAATACGCTATCTTTTAAGATCGTATTGTGTTATTTCCCACTATTATTTGCTGTAATAATGGGAGGTAACGGTTTAGGATAGGAGCTGTTGTAATGGGGTATCTTGTGACCTATGGCTAGTTAAAGTCCAGTACGGTTAGATGATTTCCATGCATAGGTGTTCTCACATTCCGCATGAAAGGAAATCAAGATCAAAGTGAAACTAGCAACATGTTGGAAATTTGTCGAGGAATATACTTTTCTGAAAATGTACTTAAAGAAGGGTTTCATTGTGTGTAATAAGAACATGCAAATGTGAAAGTTTTAATCATATTCTTGTTTTCTACACAACTATGGGCACACATCGTCACCTAACATTGTATTCTTTATCTGATATAATGCATATCAAATAGTACATAATTCATCTGGCTACTTATTCATTAGCTTTTTGTTTGCAGAACTTCAACTATTTACGTGCCACATAAAGCTGTAGATGTTAATTTTATTTGTAACAGCATGGTGGAACTAAACCAGTATGTATGCTGTCGTCGTTTTTCCAAGAAAAAGTGCTGTTTGAGGCAGGTGCTGTTGGATTATGATAAGCAAAGTCTTCATTGTAGGTGGCTGGAATTTACAAAACATAGGCCACTCGTTCATAAAGCCATGAGGATGAGACACACTACTCTACTAGCTTCTACTGACGATGGTGTAACAGTAAATGGAACCCCGCAAGCTAGTTCTAGCAATGACGTTGAGGAAATGAGAGTTAAATTGGATCAATCTTTACAAGGTGAAGATCTTAGCAGTCGACTTGTTCAGTCCATACATGATTCAGCAAGGGCTATTGAGCTGGCCATTCAAGAACGCAGCTCATTAACAAAAGACTCCTGGTTCCCAAAAGCATGGCTTGGTCTGGACGAAAATGCATGGGTTAAGACACTATCTTATCAGGTCAGCAATATAAATTATAACATTATTCAGAATCTTTATTTTTGTGATCTTTATTTTTGCATATATACTAATAATACTATTATGCTACATAAACATGAAGAAAAGGCAGTTCAGATGCTGATTTACTGAGAATTGCCTTCTTAATGTAGGTTGGCTACTTCATTCCAAGTAACATGATCATAAATTGAGATTTTGCCACCAAAATCATCTTCTTGGTTATTCGTCCTTTAATATATCATCTGCAAACTTGTGCAATTTTTAACTTTGCCATTAGATGTATATCAGTGTGTGATTCCCTTGATTCCGGCATTAGTACATCTCTATTACTTTATCAAAATCGATGAATAAGGATACCAATCTCTTTGATCTGGTTAGTTCTTGCTCTGTCATTATGATTTCAGACATGCATGTGTGACAGGTGCCCTGTAAAATTTGGAACTCTTGGACATGCTTTCTTGCATCTATACTGGACTAAATATCAGAGAAAGGTCATAGGAACTAAGCATCAAGCATTTTAAACCTATCTTAGAGTGGTAACATGGTGCCAGCCTGTAATTGTTCATCTACTTCGTGATTCGGACTGCTGCATGCCATTTATCTCATGCTAGTTCCTTTTGGTTTCTCAATTTACTGTCCTTTTTTTTCTGATAGTTTTTATTTAGCCACATTCTCCACTTTGTGTCTACTCATAATTATGTGTTCTGTATTAAGATAACAAATCAAATTATATTGCACACAGGATAGATACTCTCTATCTTTTTTTTGCAAAGTTTGCACAGTGATAAGGTATGATTTTTTTCATCATTTGTGTTTTGATTTATTGACCACAATTGAGTGAGATTAAAACCTTTCTTTATGACATTCTAGGTACGTGCATATAAATGCCAAAAATCGATCCATGTTCCCTGATGATGAGTTTAGTACTTTTAATGTTTCCATGTATTATTATCAGAGTCTAGATCCTTGCTCAAACAATCTTTGGTAGAAAGATATGATAATGTGCCACAAATATTAGTCAATAGTATCAGAAAGTGATCATAATGACACTTTCTCTTTCGGATGAGCCTACATGAAGGAATGACTTTAATTCTCTATGTACCTTCATGTAGTTTAAAAGACTCCTAGGATCCGTTCTATTGCTGTGTGATATCCCTGGATGGTTATTGCTGAATTTGGAATTCCAAATGGAACATATGTGGTGGTTGATATTTAAATTCATTTGAATAGAAGTGCAACTATATATTTATATAGTTGTAGTGGGAAAACTTTATTGAAAGAAAGTTGCCGTCATGATTGGTGATAGAGGTGCCATAAGAATATTCTTTTCCCCATTTAACTGTTCAAAATAATGAGATATGGATTTGACTTTAACCCTCTATATTACACTCAATATAGCTGTAGCACCGATGAGTACATTTGGTGTAAGCTATGTATGAATAGTTCAATTATGAACTTTGAAAGACTGATGAAGGCTTCAAAGCCGATGGAGTTTATAACCATTTTGAATAAAAGAAAGTGTAGGAAAATTATGGAAACAATTGAAGGGCGCTGTGAGATTTGAAGATAGAGGCCCCTTGAATGTCTTTTTCTCCTCCCACAATTGACTGTATGAATTAATGAGGAGATAGACTATGAGATATTTGTAGAGGAAACAAACCTAGGGTGGATAATGGAGCGATGGCCCATGTAATGTTTCTATTACAAATTTCTAATGATACAAAAGGGAAATTTTAATCCAAAAATAATCTGTCAAATTTGCATGTATTAATGATGGTGTAACAAATTTGGTGTAAGCATAATAGGTCAATGCTACATATATGCAACTTTAGGGGCACATAAGATTTAAGTACATTTGGCTTAAATGCTTAATAATGGTACTAGTCACAAATAGGGTGGGAAAAGTCCAGGTCTAGGTGGAATACGAATTAGACAGGAGCTTACAGTTTTTTCTCTGACCTAGATTTCAGAATAGACAACATTATATGTTTGAAATCAAACCTAGCTCTGACTTGGTCAACTTGGCTATAACCTTGTTTGACCAAATTTTAACATAATCAGTGAACACTATGTACAAATATAAAGTTCTCCCTATGTAAAATATCATGTAGAAAGATTCTAATTTAGTTAGCCCTCTATAACAAGATTTCAAATTTCCAGCATACTAGCCCATAGTAGTTGATGACCTATTGGGTCGGATGGTTAGACAAGTTGACTTGAATTGAACCGAGACTCCCCAAACTGGCCCTGAATCGATTTCATATTGGTCGTTACCAGGTTTAAAGTTGTTTCGACACTTTTTTTGGTTTTGAAATTGGCTAGTACCTTATATGGTATGCTAGGTCTACCGGACCGGTACTGGGGTCGGTTCAGTACGATTCTGATGCATACCATATCGAGTTGGAGCGTATTGAACCAAGGAGAGGGAGATGGGGAGAGGAGAAGGAGATGGAAGAAGAGAGAGAGAGAGAGAAGGGAGGGAGAGGGAGAGACTTATGGAAAGAGAGGAAGAGAGAGAGGGAAGGGAAGAGAGTGAGAGGGGGAGGGCTCACAGAGAGAGGGAAGAGGGAGAAAGAGAGTGAGGGAGGGAGAGGGAGAGGGAGAGGGAGAGGGGGAGGGAGGGGGAGGGAGATGGAGAGGGGGGGCCTTACCTCAGCATTGGTTAGCATCGAAGAGGGGGGAGAGCGAGCGAGCAAGTAAGACGAGCGTTTGAGTGGGCAAGTGCTCTCTCGAAGAATCGGCTGAATGCAGGGGAGGGGGTTAGAAGCCAAACTGACCCATTGAACTGTACTGATTTGGTGTCGATTTGGTCAGGTATAGGTCGAACCACCCATTTTGGGTTGTTTCAGCAAACGCTTGGTGGCAGATATTATATCAGGTAGTAAGTGATACGAAGCCATAATGCAAGACTTGAAATCTTGATATATGCTGAAGATATATAATTTTTGTATGGTTTTAATTTTTCAACATGGAGCCAACCTGGATGCATTTTAAAGTGCTATATGGTAGGGATCTGAATTGTCCAATTTGTGGATCCAGATCCAACTTGGTTCTCACCTGATTTTAAAGCCCTATAGTAAGGAGTTGGATTGTCCAAATTTGTGGACCGACACCCAACCTGGTTTTAGGTTTCGGCATTTTTTTTGGTCCAAACCTGATTTAAGACAATGGTCATCCTTTTCAGACCTTTTTTTTTTTAGGATCAGACATGGGTCGGACAAAATTTTGCCACCCTTAGCCATAACCTAATGCGATATCAAGGACATGAGAGAAAGGTAGAGATCATCATAAGTGTTGCTTCTGTATGGTGTGGCCTACATGGCACCAAACATGATTTAATGGACCAAGATAGATTGAATAAGGAGAAATACTTATTTGGTGCGAATTCTTGCTAAGTATTGAGATTAAAATAAAAAATGGATGATGGAAGAAATCCTGAAAAAATACTATTTGTTGATGGTTTTCTAATTATTCTTCCACAAGTTTAGCTGCAATCAGTTTGATTTCTTAAATTCCATACAAAAGTCAATACGACTTCATTATTCTGTACTCAACTTTGTTATTCCTGACTAATCGGCAGATATCAACAGAATATATGATAATGTAATTTTTCTACGAGCATAGATTACAATATGCTTGGTATGCATGATAGAAAAAGGAAGTATGGAAAAAGGCAAAAAGAGAGAATATTATTTGGTTATAATCAAGGTACGCCGTACTGGCCCAAATCGGACAGTATGGGGCATACCGTACCATATCGGTTCGGTACTGGTATTCGGTATGGATGGCATATCGACATTCAGTATGCCAAAAATAATTGTATCGTACTGACACTGTGCTAGTGTGGTATCAGCATGGGTTTCGGTACCGAGACGGCGAACCTTGGTTAAAATATGGTAATATGTAATGATTGTCTTTGGTTAGTAAAGAAGTGGGGATTCAGAGGTTGAATATCATTGGAGGAAATACAAAAATATTTCTGTCTTTTAACATACCTTAACCTACATTTGAACTGTGTCATGGATTAAGGAAATTATGCTGTAACAGAGAGTGAGAATGAATCAAATATCCAATTCTAAGAGAAAATAACAAAAATGAAATAATGGGAAATTAGAAATAGATGTCTGCACAATGATGTGAGCAATCTTCTTTGGCTGCTTAGGACATGTGCTCATGTTGCAAGGTATAATGGCTGTAATTTCTATGTCACATGGTGTAGCATGAACCTGGAACCTAAGATTTCTGACTTCTGAGTGTAGTTTTTTTCTCCTGCCTGACTCTGCTATGTGTGATTGGATGGTGAGCTTTGAATCTGTATTATGTACTCAAATAGTTGAAGGATCTCTATTGTATCTCAAGGAATTTTTGTTATCTTCTTAAATTTGGATGAACTGTGCCTGCCCTTCAGCCTCTCAAGTGTTTGAGCATATTCTGCTCTGAAGTGACTGTCGGTTTCTGTTATCAATTCTTACAATGACTTCCTTGTGAATGTCTGCAAAAAAAATGTTAAGTCTTTTTTTTGCCCATTCTGAGCTACCTTGAATATTTTTTACTGTAACATGCTTTCAATTCTATGGCTTCAGTTGATCATATATGGAGAATCATGATAGTGGTTTTATTTCTCAATCCCCAGCATGGCAATGATGCAAGAATTTAGAAATATGTTCACTTCGTACACTTGCTTTTCTATTTGAGGGAAATGGAAATTTTTCTATGGTTCTTTTCTATTTGAGGGAAATGAAAATTTTCTATGGTCATTAATCCTGACTAAGATTCTATTCATTATACTAATAGGAGTTGGCCATTTTATACCATCTATAATTCGTTCTCCATATACCATTCTGGAGTTTCACAAACTATTTCTGTGCAGGCTGCCGCCTATTCTTTATTGCAAGCAGCTATTGAGATTTCATCACAGGGAGATGGACGAGATAGACATGTTAATGTTTTGGTGGAAAGAAGGTTAATAACTCTTCTAAGTTCTGATTTAACTTTTTTTTAATCTTTTTAATCCTTCTTTTCCTCGCTCTCTCTATCTCATTATGAATCTTCATTGCAGATTTGTGTAGCTGATTATTACTAGCGGTTTGTATTTTAAACCCATTGTGATCAAGGTACGCCGTATCGGTCCGAATCGGACGGTATGGGGCATACCATATCATACCGGTTCGGTACCGGTATCCGGTATGAGTGGCGTAATGAGTGTTGGTACGTTAAAAAAATTATGTACCGTACCATGGTATGCTGTACCGGTCGGTAACGGGCGTACCGTACCCGTATCGATGGGTACCGATGTCGGTACGCCAATGTTGGTACGCATGACGTACCGCATACCGTACCGTATCGACACTCGGTACGCCTATACTAGTGCGGCACCGGTACGGAGTTCGATACCGGTATGGCGAACCTTGTACCGTACCGACACTGTGCTAGTGTGGCATCAGTACGGAGTCCGGTACGTAGATGGCGAACCTTGGTTGTGATGGTTGCCAACTCTCTTATTTTGGAAATTGTTGGTAGTGTTGAATTTGATGATTCACATCGTCATCGATATATATGACCTAAAGATTTTGTAGATCTAATAATTGGTTACTAACAATGATATTGTTAATTCCTTTCTATTCTATTTATTTTATCGCAGTTCTTTATTAGGATTTTGATAGGTGATCACATGTGTCGCATAATACCTTTGCATGAAAATTTTGTGTATTGAAATGTAAACATATGATCACCAACAAGTTCTCCTTTTTGGTTAATATTGTATAACATGGACATGACATTGAGGTCATATAAAATACATGCTCCAAGGTTTGCCATCTTGGTACTGGATCTTGTACCGGTACCATCCTATTACAGTGTTGGTACGTGGTACATTACGAGTCAGCAAGGCGTACCAAATGTCAGTATCGTACGAGACTGCTTTATGCTGTTGTTTCTGAAACTTCCTATACCTGTGTTTTATTGGTGAATAACTAGTACGGTATTGGGAGCTCAGATTGCCATGCATGCTAGCAGCTGCTGTCCCAACATATTGGTGCAGTATTCTGGTGTATGGGGCAACACATAAAGGCATGAATGATTTTATGCTCTTTTTCTATATATCATTTTTCACTTATTTTCATCATTAATGCATGTTGACCACCCCATTAAATTGTAAATAGTATCTTCAGATAATTATAACTTATTATTTTTTCCTTTTAACACTTCTTATTGTTTTGTTGATCTTATACAGTGCTAGTTCGTTTTGATGCTATGTATTTTTAGTGGTAAGTTTTTAATGTTTAAACTTCAAAACATATCAACTTTCTCAAACAAAGAAGTAAAATGTTGGTTATATGCAAGATGAGGTTCCTATTATATTCTTTGCATTCCAATATTGTTATCTTTTACTGTATTGCATGTCATTCTTTGTTGATGCATGTTGACTGCTGACAGATTCTGATTGAGCATTTCTATTGCCTTGTCCCTTGACCAGCATTGGCACCATATGTGACTAGAATTTAGATGGCTTCGATACTACATGATTAGTGATTTTTTTTCATATAAATGATAATCATGCAACCACTTTTTGCTTGGTGCATAATTCTCATCTGTCTCCTTTAAACAGAGAAAATTGATTTTGAACCTTCTGGTGTGTTTATTGCCAATGAGGCCAGTTATGAGGGTGGTATACAGGCCGCCCACAGGGAAGAGATTCTCAAAGGAAAGATATGTGAGAATAGAAATATAATTTGTTTCTTATAATAAACTAAAAGGCTGTTGTTGGTAATAGTAAATAAATGAGAAGAGGAATACAAAGGATGCACATGGACAGGGGAAGAAAGATTTCTATCAAGAAAAATGCGACAACTTCTGATGCTATGTTCAGCCAAATTAAAATCTTTCGAGGTTAAAGAATAGTGTAGGATACTTTAATCCTTGCTTTAAATATTCTGATGTTGCATTCTTATTTATTTTATCTTATAAATATTCTTTATGCAATCATGTCCTCTTCTCCCATATTTTCTTGGTATAACTTAGGGATATTGGATGGCTTGATAAATCTTGCATTGAAGTATCTGCATATCCTGAATTTTTATATGGCTGTTATAACTTGCAAAGTTGGTTGGGTTCCCATTTAGCAAATGCATAGTCATTTGGCTGTGGCAATGTGGAGAAAAACTATGTCCATAACATCTATTTTACTGTTCTGCAAACTTGAATGCCCTTCGTTGGGTCGTAGTATGATGTTAAACCATGATCAAAAGAAAGAAATGACACTATATTACAAAAATTAAGCTGCTCATAATTGGTCTTAGTAAGTTTCTTGCTCAATTTCTTACCTTTGGTTCCTTTTTTGTTAATTTCTTGCCCTCACTGATATAGTTCGATAATCTCTGTGCTTAAATGCAGTTTGTTGCGTCTGTGTTCTCCATTAGAGAGCATAATCCGAGATGAATTATCTAGCAAGTTATCTGTAGCTAATGAATGGTTTTGGTCCCATCAACATCCAATGGTTGTCACCACATTTGTAAATGTTTTCGAAAGGGACCTCCACTTCAATGCTGCGATAACATCGTACGTCCATGTTTTTTTTCATTTACACAGTTTACTTTAAGTTAAATTTATGGCCATTAAACTGCTGAAGTTAACAAATATAACCCATTTCTTACCTTCAGATACTGGAAACGGGAATCATCAGGTTCAGACACCACGAACGACCTATCACTAATTATGCTTGCTCTGAGCTGTGTAGCTGCTATCACAAAGCTTGGATCAGCAAAGGTTTCTTGTTCACAGTTCTTCTCAACAGTGCCAGATATTACCGGTAGATTGATGGACATGCTTCTTGATTTTCTCCCACTAAAGAAAGCATATTATTCTATTAAAGATATTGGTCTACACCGAGAATTTCTTTTTCATTTTGGTCCTCGAGCTGCTGTCGGCAAATTTAAAAATGATCAGGCAGTTGAAGAGATAGCATTTTGGGTTGATCTTGTACAAAAACAGTTACAATGGGCCATAGACCGGGAAAGAATATGGTCAAGACTGACCACGTGTGAAAGTATTGAGGTTAGCAACTGTAAGACCCCTCACAATGTAGAATGTGTTGCACAGCACTTACCTTCTTTTCTGATGTATAATGCATGCACAAATAGATTCTGTACTAATACTTGCATTCCAAGTTGTTTTTCATGGTTCTTGATTGGATTTCTTAGTTCTAGCCATATCTTTGATCATTTGAATTAATTCATTCTTATAATGAATTGCAGTCTTTCACCACCATTTCTCTAGTATGAATTGAAACTTCCATTCTGTGATCACTAATCGAATACTATAGAATTAAGGGCATTTTTGTGATTGAAAAACTATTTTAGATTGTTCATTGTTTTAGAAGATGCTAGATGCAAGACGCGCAGCCAGGGGGTTGCCTAGTGTGTAGGTGCTAAGTAGATGCCTAGGATTCAAACGGCCTGCAAATCTGAAAATAACCCAAAGAAGTATATAATATAAGATTAAGTGATAAATAGAACTTGTATATATTATCCTTGTATCAAGTATCAACCTCATTCATGCTCATATATGATACAAACAATCAACTTTTTATATCCATTTATTATATTTTTTTTCTCTTTTTTCCTTTTTTTTAAACTTTGTATTTGGAGATGAAGTTCCAACATAAAAAGATATTGGGTTGTTTGGTATCAGCACTTTGTAGATGGAAATTGCTCTACCAGCAGCACTAGCAGGTTTAGCCACCTTTACTAGTGGCACCAGTAGCAACACCAATTACTACTGTCAGCAATAGTTTCTGCAGTAATTCTTTCCACAATTGGCAGTCCTACTAGCAATGACAGCCGTTGCACGCCCCATACGGCACCACCAAACTCTAGGCCGGTTACTGCCCTCCGAAAATTAAGAAAAAACAAAAGAGACTGCTCGGGGAGCAAGGTTTTAAATATCAATATCAAACTCTATATCATTTTTCCATGAAACAGTATCAATACGATACCGGTAATGATTGTATGTACCAAGTTAGTGTAAAAAAAAAAATTATTGTATGCATCAATACCAAGGTTGGTGGAACCATGGTCTGCCGTACCGGTCCGGCCTGGGACCGGTACCGAATCAGCGTGGAATCCGGTACCGGTAGTTTATTGTTGAAGAACCGGTACGGAACCGGTACGGGACCGGTTCGGACCGGTACGGAACCGGTATGCCACCGGTACGGACCGGTTCGGGACCTGTACGGACTGGTTTCGTACCGGTCTAGGCCGCCACCGGTACGCCGACCGGTACCGGTACGGTGGACCTTGGGTGGAACCGTCCCGAACCGGATGGTTCCGGCCATCCCGGCAGCTGTCCGGCACGGTTCCGGTAATGGAAATGAAATCCGTTGCCGGAGGGGGAGAAGGAGAAGGAAAGAGAGAGCGAGCAGGGAGGGAAGGAGAGGGAGAGGAAGGAAGGGAGAGGGATGTGTAGGCCGGCCGGCAGAGGTTAGCGAGCCGCCCGGAGGATGCTCCTCCGGGCTATGCGGCTCCGTGGCTGGGAAACAGGGCAGGTCCGCTGTTTCGTTCGAAACAAGGGTCCAACTCTTTTTTTATTTTGCGATTTTTAAGTGAAGTTGGTAAACACTAGCGCTAGCACTAGCACTGTGTCAGTACGGTGCAGGATATTTTTGGTGTAGCGAGTGTCAGTATGCCTCTCATACTGTGTACCGATTTGAATGGGTATGGTACGTAGACACGTACTGCTTGGTTTGTGCCATTACGATGAACCATGACTGGTATGGTATGGTATTCCTGGTACAAGATGGTACGATCCGGTATGGTGAAGCATGGTTTCACCATATGATTTAAGTATTTCTTTAACGTACAAAATATTTGTATCATTTCTACCTCATCCTTCCTTTGATCACATTATTTTTCAATGTGCTGATTTATTGCGGAAGCACTATCTTTTTTTTTATGTTCACTTTTCTGCTTTTGATGCTGCCATCTTTGATCTGCATTGATTTCTTATTCATTTGATTTTGTCAGCAAATACTTTAAATATGCTGATGCGATAATTTACTAAACGAACTAAAATTGGTGGTCATTAGCTATTTTTCTTGAATATATAAGTTTTAATGTTTTTATATTACACAACGTTTTGTAAGATGGTTCTCTTAACACATGCTGGACTTGTTGTAATCCATTTCATATACTATTAAACAAGTTAATTTATTGCTCTGCATGCTTTTTAAGCTCTTTTTCTTGATGTGCATGTCCTAGTATTTTGTGCATATTGATGTAGATCTTTTTGTGCATTGCTACAGGTTTTGGAAAAGGATTTGGCAATCTTTGGATTTTTTATTGCCTTAGGCAGAAGCACGCAATCCTTTTTATTTTCAAATGGTTTCACAATCATGGATGACCCGATTGAAAGTGTGATAAGGTGTGTGCCCATGCAATGTGAATTTCCTTCCAATCTCAAACCTATGAATTTCTGTAATCTATACCAAATGTTCTAACTGATAAGGAGATGATTCTTCATATGTTGCAGTACTTTTATTCAATTGAATTTTGTTATTTCAGGTATCTTATTGGGGGCAGTGTGCTTTATTATCCACAACTATCATCCATTAGTTCTTATCAGCTGTATGTGGAGGTCTGCATGCAAATAAGCATCGTCATCAAGCAGATTAATTAATTATTTTTTTTTAAAATCATATTATTCAAACATGTAATATGCTTTCTTGGACTCCATAGGTAGTCTGTGAAGAGTTGGAGTGGCTTCCCTTCTATCAAAGAAGTTTATCTAATGGAATGCTTGTTAATATGGGTAAAAGAGAGGGAAGTCCTAGAGAGGAAGCTATTACCCGATCATTAAATGTGTGTTCTTACTGGATGACAAGTTTTATTAAGTACAGTAAATGGCTTGAGAATCCATCAAACATAAAAGCAGCAAGATTCCTTTCTAGAGGGTACGTGAATATGGTCCTAAATGATCAATTTGTCATTCCCTTTTTCTGTTTCCAATACAAGCATTATTATTGGTAAATATGGATAACACGTCAGTTATATATCTGTTGTTTGTTTTAGACACTCCATGCTGAATGAATGTATCAAAGAGCTTGGCGTCGTCAAGTAAGTTCTACAAGGCCAACCGAGAACTATCTTTCTTTATCTCATTCTATAAGATGGAAATGCATTAAAAGTACATTTCTGTTGTCTTTGCTGTTAATGATGCTTAGCAAATGTGATGTTACCATGTCAAATGAGCTGCAGAGATAAAAAGGAAAAGGAGATTGCGGAGCATCAAAGTTCATGTGCATCTGAAACAAACTCTCTGGTGGAGCCAGAGTTAGATTCTTTTGATAAGGTATCCATTATTTTTTTGATTTGAGAAAAACTTTTGAAATAACATTATTTTAAGTGATTTTTTTTATCAAATTTATTCACTGAACTACATATGATCTTTCAAGTGGATATACTTGCTAAATTTTCTGTAGTATGTACCTGGATTCTAATGTGATTATTCAAGTTGGTGGGGGGGGGAACATGTTTGATTCCAGTTTGAGTATTGATGAAGATGGTGAAATAGCTGGCCGTTCAAAAAAAGTTACTTAATTGTTTGCTAGAAATGATTGATATATTGCATTGATGGAAGGTGTAATTCTAAATTGCAATGTTGGGCAAATAAGATCCACATAGCCAGACTTGCATAGTTTGGATAAGACTCAATACTTTTGGTAGTGTTTGCAATGTCCTGGGCCTGGTCCACCGAACTGGCCTGAATCGTCTGGTTTTGGTTGTACCGAGCCGAACTAGTGCAGAACTGGGTCGGTTCGGATGTGAAAATCGAAATCCACCCTCAAATCTCTCCAGACCAGACTGGGTCGGTTCGGATGTGAAAATTGGAACCCACTCTCGAATCACTCCAAATCAAGCTGCCCGATTCACATTGGTTCGAACCAATTTCCCTTCTCCCTCCTTTTTAAGTGATGGGAAGGCCCTGAGAAGCAAGGACTACTATGTCGGAACCGGTGTCCGAATCGGTTGCTCAGTGGCACGGGTCGGTACGCCCCCATGGCGTTACATGCTAAGGTCGGAGGAATCGATAGCGGATCCCGTACCGGTTGTCCGACGGAATGGCTCGGTATGGGCCCGCGGCGTGCCGACACAGCGAACAGATGAGGAAGAGGCAAAACGAGAGAGGAAAAGAGAGAGAGAGCGGAGGAGGGAGGGAGAGGATGCCGAAGGAGGGCCGGCGGAGCCCGACAGAGGCCGCGAGGGGGCTGGCGTCGGGGAAGAAGGCTGCTTAAGCGGCCAACCCCCTATTTCGTTCAAAACAAGGGTTGACTGCTTAAGCGGCCTTCTTCTTTGGCGCCGGCCCCCTTGCAAGCTCCGCTGAGCTCTGCCGGTATCCCTCCCTCCCTCCCCCACTATCTCTCTCTCTCTCTCTTTTTCTCTCCTAGGGGTCGGCCGCTTAAGCGGCCCTTCTTCTCTGGCACCGGCCCTCCGCCGGCGTCCTCTCCCTCTCCTTTCTTTCCCTGCTTGCTCTCTACTTTCTTCTCCTTCGGCTCCGGGAACGCATCCCTTTTTTGAGTCGGAACCATACCGGTGAGCCACCGGTATGGTTTGAAATGGGCGGAACCTGCCAGTTCGGGTCAGTTTCGCCGATGTTGTTCCGTGCAGCTTCTGCCGACGTTGTTATGAGGGGCCATGAGATGACAACACTGGAGTTTGTGACAAGCACCTTGAAAGAAGGTTTGAAGTGGAAAAGTGTTAGAAGATAAAGCAATTTAAAAGCAGTTAAGTTAGTTTTGATGGATGCATTGTTAACTGTGCTGGACCTTGAAGAGGAATGCAAGGATGATATTGATGAGGTGTGAGAAATGTTATGAAGATTTGGAGGATTTCGGCAATACTGCAATTGGCATGCTGTTTGTTAGTTTGATACCATACCATACTGATCTGTGCCTACCAGCAAGTTACCAGTACAGGTACGTGTGCCAGTACTTGAAACCCTTGGCTGTTGGTATGGGCCTTAGCAAGTTGCTGACTTCCAGATGTAAAACGGAGTCTCAATCCATGAGAAAGAGTTGGCAGGGGCATGCAATGGCACAGGATGTTGCTCCAATTAGGAATGAATGCTAAAGAACCTTCATGAGACCTGCCTGGTGGTTATAGAGATGATCACATTAGTTTCTTCAATCATGTAATTACACTCTATATCATTTTGGAAATTTGCACTTTCTTAAATAATGGGAAACATTACTTTACACTATATTGCTGCTACTTGCTACTACTACTGAATAGATCGACAAGTCACAAGTATGCTTTATTTATTTATTTATTTTTTATAAAACTTCATTGTTTCTTTCAGGTTGTGTAAGATAATTATTTCTGACTATTATAAGTTACTTGTGACTGCATATTGATTGATTCGAACTTGTTATGTACTTTGGGGTCCAAAATCCAGTTGATTCCTGGTTGCAGGCACTTGAAAGTGTTGAGGAAGCTTTGAATAGATTAGAGGACTTACTTCAAGAGTTACATCTTTCCAATGCAAACCCTGGAACAGAACATTTAAAGGCTGCCTGTTCTGACCTCGAGAGAATAAGAAAGCTTAAGAAAGAGGCTGAATTTCTTGAAGCATCTTTCAGAGCAAAGGCAGCCTCACTAGAACAGGTATCTTCTTAATGGATTCATATTAATGTACAGGTAAACAGCTTATATTTGAAGTGTCCACTTAGAAATTGACTGTGAAGCCTTTCGATTTGGGTGATTTATGTGTAGAGTTGCTGAGCTATTTGCATTTGTTAATCATATTACTGGCAGCTTGACTCAATTCATAGTGTTCTAAAATTCTGCGGATGTGCATCCTTCACAAAATAAAAACCCTTACTATAGCATTGCATGTGCGTCTGTGTTCTTGACAGCAGAAAACACTTTCTAAATTAGCAGAGCGAGGCAGCTTTAATCAATCTTTCTGTGTATATATATCACTTATGACTTTCTACTCTGAATGATTTACTGCAAAAGATTTCAGGACTATAAAATGATGCGTGAAGATTCTTGCTTTGGGTACCAAACGAATATAGTTAGACCAGTGACAGCACATATCTCTACATATGAGTTGTCTTCCTTTCTTGGGTGCATGAAGCATCACTCTTTTGCATTTCATTTTTTTTTTTATATAATTCAAGTTGCACGCCATGCTTGGTTCTTGTATCCACCTTCTTATTTTATTAGAAGCAAAATTGTTGATTTGCTGCATATTATGCCTCCTAACAAGTCCTTATTGTTGAACTAGGGTGATGCTGATGAACAGTCACTGTCTTCTGCCAGTGAGCAGGAACTGATTAAGAAGACGGGAAAAGCTTCTAATACGAGTGAAAAGGTTCAGAACACTGTAGAAAAGTGAGTTCCTTAATGTGGACATATTGCTGATTTTAATGTTTTTCTAACACTAGACACTACAGGCCTGATCCGTATATAAATATTGTAGAAAGAATTGAATCCCATGCAGTGGATTGCAATATATAGTCCTACTTTTGTTGTTTGTCTTTGACTCCAAGTTCTTTTGTCAGGGTGGTTCGTAAACCTCGTGGTTTTTGGAGTTTGCTGGTACGGAATTCCACCCGGAAAAATGAGCCTGGACTGTCAATGAAGGATCAAAATGTATGGAACTTCTTAATTTATATTTTTTGTTGTTGCTTTCTATGTTGAAATATTTTTGTTCAAGTATCAATTTAATATTAATGGATAAGTGTGGATTATCATATGACTGAATGTCATGTGAAAAAATAAATGACTTGTAACTCATGCACTGATGGATATTGTAATTAAGATCTTTGTATTTGTGGCCTATGAGGTATTATTCTATCGTAGCTCCTACTGAGCCTAGGTACATCATAAACTAACTGATGTATATGATCAGATTGCAACAAAAATCAATTCCCAGTACTACTCTCAGGCTTTAAACTAGAAAGCATCCGGGCGTGGTTGTGAACTTTGACAATCACCCACCTACTTGACTCATTGTTTGACAAGTTTCTTTAACTTTTTCATGTATGAAATGACAGTCAACCTCAATAAAATTTGTATCCTTATGAAAAGTTAGTGTCAACAATATGGCTAGTGGCTTCATTGTTGCATAAAATTGTAGAGGATTGCTGAGTTATCCATGTCTTTTTTATTATTTTGATTTTCTAAAATGGTCATTTGAGATGATCACTAGAACTTTTAATGTTTTAATTTATAAAACTAGGCGATCAACAATAAATTCAAGGATTCATGAAGACAGTCCCTCATATTTAGAACCATAGATCGATACATGGGGCCTCTTATATTCTTGAAAGCTGAAATAGATATATTTGTTTGTTGCATGAGACTCGTGTCATCAAGTGAAGTCATCAAGATCAGTTTCTTATCTATCAAAGTTGCTTTAATCAAAACTCATTATTGTACTTTGATATTAACATTTATTTGTTTCTAGGGCAACCTCACATTTTAAGAAATTTTAATATTTTTTGAGTCCTCAAAGAAATAAACTGATGCTAATTAAGTTTTAGAATTTTTATATTAGTGGAAGTTGAGGGGGATGACAACATACCAGGCTGGAAAGATATGCAAAATTTGCCCATAAAATTACTTCAGCTTGTTTCTAATTATTGCTTCATGGTTTTTGTAGGTCTAATCAGACTAAAACTAGTATAGTTTTTGGAAACCTGGTCTAGTATATCTGGTTAATTGGCATTTAAGGTTCACTGAACCGGTAGCAGAGATTGTATTAGCCAGCGACATGTTTGGTACGATACTGGTACATACTGTATTGATCTAACGTGTATGAACCAGGGAGAGGAAGAAGAAGAGTGAGGGACAAATGGAGAGGAAGAGAGAGGGAGGGAGGGGGAGAGAGAGAGAAGGGGGCTTATAGAGAAGGGGAGAGGAAGAAGCTGGGGGAAGAAGAGAGGGAGAGGGGGCTTATAGAGAAGGGGAGAGGAAGAAGCTGAAGGAAGAAAAGACGGAGGGAGGGCTTATGGAAGGGTGGGGGAGAGAATGGGGGGCTTACCTCATCGTCAGTAGCTGGAACCCTCAAATGGCATCAATCAGTGTTGAAGAGGGGGGAGAGAGAGAGAGTACGAGCGAACGAGTTAGGGCAGCAAGCGAGCAATGGAGAGAGCCTGTCGGGGGGGGGGGGGGGGGGGGGGAGTTTTATAACCCAGACCGACTTGCTTTGCCAAACTATCTCAATTTAGTGTCGGTTCAGTTTTGTACAGGTCGAATCATCTTGTTCAAGTCAGTTCGGCAATCCTTGCTTGCATTCCTTTTTTCTATTTTTAAGTTGCTCAATAGTAGGACCTCGACTTAGTATCTCTTGAATGAGGTGTACTTAGCTGTTGTGATACTACTTAAAGGAGAAAAATTATAAGGTGCTGTAGAAATCCTACGGCCAAAAGTTTAAAGATCAGCTTGCACAATATTATTGTAAAAGTAAACTTCAATAATGTTACGCTCTAAATTTCTAGAATTGTTTAGGTAGGGTAATAGTTGCTACATTATCATTGTCTAAAATCTAAATTTGTTTGTACTTTGTACTTTGTTTGAGCGTAATTATGTAAATTGGGAGAACCACCATATCAGCAAACTTTTTTCCTGCTTTCTTTATTCAAAAATATATTTCTATAAGATGTGTTGTTTTCATTTTAAAGTTGTTGTGTTTCTACTCTATGAATTAGCTGAAAATGTGTAAAAGCTTTATATGTGGTTTAAATGATCCATGTAGGGATGCCATAAAATCATTTAATCCCTTGTAGGTCCAAACTTGGGTTCTTGAAATATATGTCTCTTCTTCATAAGAACAAGTTCTGTGCAGGTTGCTATTGCTGGAGTGGGTAATCAAGGCCTAGAATTAAATGAGATTCACCGCTTTGAACTTTTGAGGAATGAGTTGATTGAGCTTGAAAAGAGAGTTCAAAGAAGTACAAATGACAGCCAGAATGAGGAGGTATCTCTGGCAAGTCCATTTAACGTACTTTTTCATTTAGAATTATCTCATCAAACTGTCTTTTCTCTTGACCTTGGGATTTCCTCTACTGAATCATATTTCTGCATATTCTCTCAGGAGGCTGATCTTATAGATGACAAGGACAAGCATGCACCTGCGGTAGCAAACAATATGTTAGTCAAGGCACAAAAGAAAGATAATGTCATTGCCAAATCAATGGAGAAGATCAAGGAAACTACCACGGTAGAACTCTATTTTTAAGTATCGAGCTGTACCAGATGGTATGGGCAAACTGTACCAGCCCAGTATAGTATTGGTACAGTTTGGGGATTGTTATGCCCTTGTTCCAACATATGGTATAAGTGTTGTGCCAACTCCATTATTATGCCATGTATCAATACCATATCGTGCCATGATAATAGTTCACGGGTACCGGGCCTGATACTGAGATGTAAGCTCTTGCCTATGATAATTGATTTGACTTACAAACAATTGACAAATATATACGCAACTTGCACTGAGCTATCATCTTGAACTCGCATCTCTTAACCATGGCCGCACACCTATAGCATGTGGTGGTAATTTAATGTCAATGCCAAATAGGGTAAAGAAGAATTTATCTTCATAAGAGCATGTTAGTGAATTGAGTTTTTTCCAATCTTTAATTGTAATCAATATCTGGTGTCACCAATTTGCTATTGTCATGTAACTTCTACATATTGAATAAGTTGTCAGCACTGAGCCTCTAAATTGCATGAATTGAACCTCATTATTTTATGTGCGTTATTTTTTGCCATTTTATGTATTTCAATTTCTACTCATTTTTTATAAAAAAAGTACTTTTTACTTTGGATTGACGAAATGTTGCATTCTTTGTTATGTTTTCTGTATTCAGGATGTGTGGCAAGGAACTCAGCTGTTAGCCATAGATGTTGCAGCTGCTACGATTTTGCTAAAAAGAGCACTCACTGGAGATGAACTCGCAGAAAAGGAGAAGAAAGCTCTCCGTAGAACTTTAACAGACTTGGCATCTGTTGTTCCAATTGGATTTCTCATGCTTCTTCCCGTAAGTCTGACTTCATAATTTATTCTTCTCTAGCTATGTTTGTCCATTAACATGCTAATACATTCTCTAGTTTTTGTACAAGCATGTACATAGTACATACTATTTGGAGACCAATACTTTGCTGTTAAAAGATTATTGGTGTGATCACTAACACTTCTAACCAAGGTTTGCAATCTCGGTACCAGACCCGTATCAGTATCATGCTGGTATTGTATCGATATGCCCATTATAGAGGTTGGTTAGGCATCCAAAGACTTGATACGCCTTTTGTACCAAGTCTCGATTTAGTATCCATATGGTACGATATGCTCGGTACGGGGCGGTACACACCAATATAGCAAGCCTTGCTTCTGATAGTTTTTGTTGCTAGAGAATTATTCTAAGGTGTTCCAAAACTAAAATTTATTGAAGATTCCAGGCATTCCATGTTTCTCTAACTTGCGCGTTACTTCAAGCATAATCTTTATGGCCCATTCTTTGGAGGTAATGTCACGAAAAAGTTGGTCAACTTTTTCATTGACCAACTTACTCATGTTCTCATGTTTCTCGAGGTGAGTAAGTTATTTGCTCATGGGTAGCATTTACCCATGAAATGGGAGAAAAATCTTCCCACCTAGGAGGTGGCAAGTCATTTTCCCATCAGCCAGTAAAATGATCTTTTTATTTTATTGCTAAAATACCCCTAACCCTATAATAATATAATATAATATAATATAATATATATTACATTGTATCATTATTATATAATATAATATATAATATTATAATATATAATATTAATATACTATTATAATATATAATATTATAATATCATTTCTAGCCAGTGTAGGCTCTGCCTTTACTGTCAAAAAATAAAAATGTTCGCTTACCATCTTTTCCTCCTGATGTTTAGGTTACCGCAGTTGGGCATGCAGCTATGCTTGCTTTCATTCAAAGATATGTACCTGCTCTGGTATGTTCCTGTTATGAACTACGCTACCACCTCCAAAGGTTTGCGCTTTACGCTTGGCTGATTTGTGAAATGATGCTCTTTTCCTATGGCAGATTCCATCCACGTATGCACCAGATAGGTTAGATCTCTTGAGACAGCTTGAGAAAGTGAAGGAAATGGAAAGTACTGAGATGAACTCTGATGAGATGACTGAGGGAGGTAGCTTGACCAGCAGCAATGCAGAGTAGCTGCACCTGTCAGTGTGAATCTCTCTTTACCTTTGACCCATTGATGGCCTCTACTTTTCTAAACTATCCTTATCTCTACTACTATAATGCAAACTACTTTTGAACTGCCTGTCCATGAAGCTACGGGCCTGTGCTTCTGTCTACAAGCAGAAGGCCTACTGCACCTCACTGCTCTCCCTACTTCAATAACCATTCCCATCTTTTAATGTATACACCTCACTTACCCTAAGGGAGAGAAGCAAAAGAAGTGCGTCTTCCTAAATCTGGAGGGCAGTTACCAAGTTACGCAATCAATAAATATATTTTTTTTAACTAAGATGGAAGTTTTAACTGTGTTAATATTTCATCTGGTGTGCATCACAAACATCCCACTTCATGTGTTTTCAAACATACCCAATTCTTGTTAATTATATGTTTATTTGTTTCCAGATGATTGCTGTGAAGTTCATTCAGTACACTGGCATGCTAAAGTAGCACATAAGTGTCTGCAGATCTGCGTGAAAGATACTTACGAACTAGGCTTCGTGTGAATCAAAGAGTAGCTTATTTTCTATTATCCGCTTGATTCATTGACTGCGGCCTTGAGTTTTTTTACCATATGCTAAAATGAACAGGTCGTCTGCAGTCGGTTACAAATTCTATGGCTGGTATCCAATGCTGTAATCAGACTGGGCATTCCAAGTTGTAACAAGTATTTTCATACAAATGATCTTAGAACTTGTATATAGATTGAATTGGATATGTTGCAGTTTTGCTTTCCATTTTCTGGTGCACTTTATATGAGTAGCTAGCAGCTAGCTAGTTGAGCGCAAGTAGTAAATGTAAGCACTAAGAGAAGTGTAATACTTGGTAATTTGTAATTCAAAGACTGAAGTCCGAGCGGGATGTCCAGCGAGACATCGGGACGGGTACCCTCCTGGGATTCAGGATATGATTGTCCAACTATTATCCCAGCATTCCAATCGGTATGTCTGGGTATGCTTCTGGGATTCAGGACATGATTGTCCATTCCATGAGACAATCGGGTTATCTCTGTTCCATAGAATTGAACATCGTGATGTGTATTGCTAAGGCTGTGTTTGGTATTATTTCTATTTTTTTTAAAAAAAATAGAAATAGAAAATTTGTTTTTTTTGATTTTTTTTAATACAAAATATGTTTGGTTTTCTCTTTTCTTTTTAATAACAAAGGCCGAAGACTATGGTGGAAGTTGGAAGCATGGAATCGAGCTAGCATCGAGAGAGTAGGGAGTGAGGGAGGGGGCAATCAGGGACAATGCAATGTGAGTTGCTTGATTGGGAGCGTCCTCAATTAGAATGACTAATGTTGAGAATGGATGGACACTATTGCTCTCGAGAGAATGAATGAATGGGGGATGATTGAAAACAGATATCAAGAATGAATGAATGGACATCAAGAACGAAAGATTGGATAGATGACTACAGAAGATGGATTCCAAGAACAAACAGATGGATGGAAGGCAAAGGTGGTGGGCTTAAGGAGAATGGGAGCAAGGCAATGGAAGAAGCCATCGGAGAGGCGGGCATCGGCGAGGAGAGTGGTGGTGGAGGTCTTGAGGGGAAAGGGCGGTGCTAAGATTGGAAGGTTGGGCGGAGGGAATGAAAGATAGGTGAAAAGCTATATTTTTTTAAAAAAAATGAGTGAGATTTTTACTTCCTCGTCTTTCAAAAATAGTTGAAATTATTTAAAAAATAAGAAATAGAAATCGAATAACTAAATATATTTTATGTATTGCATTTCATGTTTCTGTTTGCCCAACAAGGCTGAAAATAATGATTTTTTTAACCTTCTGCCTTAATTTTTCCCGTCATTAGATTGATGGTAATGGAGAGGATGAGTGATCTGACTTTGAAATTTATTAGGAGCATGTAAAACCATAAGAGATTGATTAGTTGTAAGCATGTAAGATTAAGCACATAAGATTGGCATAAGTAGCATGAAACTTTCCATTCAGATATGACACAGATTGAGGAAGACAGTAGGATAGCAAGGAAGTAATCCTACGTTTGGTTTGTAGGAATCGAGAAGAATTGGAATGGAATAGGAATTGAAGCTAGGCAACAAAAATCACAATTCATATTCTTCTTTCCATTTCACCGTCCTTTCACGACTCTCGAGTCCTGAGCCTCCCGTAGTTGGTTGGGGCCGATGGTGGCGTCGAGAGGGGGCAGTGAGGAGGTACTCGAAAGTGGTGGAAGGACAGTAGAAAGGAAAGAGGAAGAGAAGATTTTCTTTTTTAATAATTGGGACACCTACTCCAGCGGCTATAACTCGTCTTGTGATTATTTTAACCACAAGTCAACATGTGGCATGGTAGCCCTGAGCTGCAACCGAACAAACAAGGCAATTTACTGTGCAATTTGAGTTGCAGGTATTCAAACAAGCAACTTAGTCTGCACTTGCAACTTGAGCTCCATGTGGCTTCATTTTCAGATAGCCTTTCATTGTCTTAGAATTTAGTTATGAAGCATTTATTCTATGGACCATGTATTCCAAAATTCAAAAGAACCCTTAATTACCTTTTTAGTTGGATTATATGATGTTTGATATTGGAAGATATTTCATAGTTCAAATCTAATCACAATATCGCACGATCAAAAGGACGCAACAGACTAGATAAAATCACAAGGTAGATGGCAATATATAGGGGTGCAAATAGGTTGGGTCGGACTGGGTTATAAGTGACCCTGATCCAACCTGGTTTCTTATTCGGGTGCTAATAGAAAATCGAATCGGATTGGGTCCATGTATAAGTCGGTCCCAACCCAAAAAATTCGGGTCCGAATCGGATCTCTGTATTCATCATTCTCTGTGCTTAGTTTTTTTTTTGCAATAAGCGAAAACTACATAAAGCAAGTTATGCAAGTGAAAGTGCCTAAATATCAAGAATTGATATCATTACAAACTAACCTAATAATAATAGGCTCAAACTTTTTAACTACAAGAAAATTTTTTGTTCATGTACGACATACCATTTTTTTGAGTAGAAAAAACATTGCATCTATGCTAATCCTTTTTATTTAGCAGTAATATTTCCTAAATTTGTTAAAATGCATCTACTACTATTTTTTATAAACATATTAGTAGAAAAATATACATGGGTCAAGATGAGAAATATAATTTTGATAATGACATATGATAAAGTTCAACAACTGCAAAGAACTCATCATGAATCCATCTTCTTCTACATGACAAAGTTATACTCTATTTTGTCTTCATTAGTTTGAATTTCCTTTTTAAGGACATAGTGTTCCTATTTAATGTAACCAATCTATGCTTTAATATAAAATTTATGCCATTTGATAGTACACAAAAATAGTCTCTTTTCTTCTTTCCGCCCTTAAATACAAGAAGAGATTAAAAAAATAGAGAGTTAGAGATCCTTAAGTATCTTTGCAGGCCCTAACGGTATATTGAGTTCGGATTGGGTCGGGTTCGATGGTAAGAAATCCAAAATTGCTCCCAAAAATCAAACGAGTCAAGTCGGATTTGGCAGAATTTAGTAAACCTATATCCAACTTGAAAAATAAAATGGGTTCAACTTTAGAACCCGACCCGGCCTCATGGAGCCACACTCCATATGTTCCACCGAGAAATGATACAGCAACGTGGCATCATGTCAATTAGCTCATGTCGTTTTTCTAGACCAATCATTAGGATGAGCATATAATGAATGCGTCCCATAAAAATGAAATGATATGATTGACGCAGCACATTATCATGCTGTAAGTTATAATTTTTCATATTTTACCTTTAAAAAAAGAATATATCGTATACCATGCGCTATATATGGCCATATGCCCCTAGCGTTCCTATGGGCCAGGTTGGTGCAACTTTGGGGACGGATTCAGAAGCAGCCCAATATATTTAGACGCCTAAGGTCATTTTGTTTTTGAGGTCTTCCCTATAATAGGCCGACCTAAGACGAACTTCCAAATTTTTTATATATATTATTTTTGAGGTCTTTTCTACGGTAGGTCTTCTTTAGATCAGAATTTTAGATGATCGTTTTAGCCGTCTAAGAATTGGGCTGGCTTTGGATGGAATATCTGCCTGCACAACCATGGTATTATTTTTCTTTCAAAGAATGCGGACTTGAGGCGATCATCTTTTTTTTTTTTTTTTTTTTTTGGTACAACGGCGGCTCACACCCTACGGGTGTGGATACGGCCTGCAAAATCTGAAGCAAGTAAAGCTAAAAGGGATTCCGGCACTGTGTCGGGATCCCTCAAAATAAAACCTCCAGTGTGATGAGCCGCATAGGAAGCGACCCAATCAGCTGCACAATTCGCTTCCCTGTAAACATGTGTAGCCTGGTAGGTTTCACACGCCTGCAGAAGTCTGCGAACGTCCAGAAGCAACGGTCTGCCCTCACCTGCACGATCTCGGCCCCTGACCCAGTCAATCACAGTAGCCGAGTCACCCTCAAGAATAATCCGGTCTGCACCCAGTATCTGTCTCGCATAAGATGTCCCCTCCCAGGCGGCTCGGAGCTCAGCACACACCACCGATGCATCGAAGATCCGCCGACCCCCCCAACGCCACTAGCCTGGCATCGTGATCTCGAATGACGAATCCCACACCTCCACCTCTCCCATCAGCTGTCATGCTGCCGTCAAAGTTCACCTTCAGGAAACCAGGGGGTGGGGGTACCCAGGATACGAAAACATATCTGGGCGCTACAAGAGCAGAATGGGTACCCCAGATGTCCCCGGCCAACCCATAAGGTGACCTCACAGCAGCCCTCAGGAACTCTTCTGCATGCAATAAAGCCCTGGCCACCACCACCCCCGCGGGCGATCTGCGGCCCTCAAACACTCGTGCATTCCTGTCTAACCAGGAATGGTAAGCCAGGTATGCAACGCGAGTCCCTCTCTCCTCCGCCTCGGGCCCACCTCCCGGGATCTCCAGGAAGCGAAGGAACTCAGCAATGGACGACCACCTCTGCCCCGGGTCATAGGAGATCCGTGCCCCCCTCCAGATCTGAACAGCCCGCGGGCACTCGACTAGCACATGATAGATAGACTCCTCCACCTCCGGACAGACTCCACAATCTCCAGCTATCCGCACACCCCGTCGCATCAGAACACTCCTAGTAGGTAGACAACCCCATGCGAATGAGGCGATCATCTTAACCGTCTAAGAATTGGGCTAGCTCTTGCGTGCACAACCAGGGTATTATTTCTCTTTCAAAGGATACGAACTTTTTTTTTTTTTTCCTTGCCCCCAAGAAGCGGAGATTCTCGTGAAACGTTAAGATCTGGTTAACTAATAACGATATAAGATATTAAAAAAAATAAAGTGTAGTGTAAGATATTAAAAAACCACTACCGCACGCGTGTCCAGTTATGAACAGAGTCCGGGCACCGCCCACGTGGTATGTCACGCTTAGCAAGGTAAGCCCGCCACCCGTCTTCCGGAGGCCGGTCTCGGAATCCGATCCTTCGTCATCCTTTTCTTCTTCCCTTTTCTGAACTTTTTCTTCCTTTCTTTCTTTCTTTCTTTCTTTCATGGAATCTCTTCTTTCCCCAGTTCAAGGTCAAGGAATAAAGGCTTCGCCGGGGTTTGGTACCCGTATTAGAAGCGATGCTCCACTCCTCGCATCCACGGCTTTTCTCTCCGGGCCTTCGGCTCTCCGTTCTTCGCCTCCATTCAGATTCGAAATGGGGTAACGTTTTCCAGTTTCTGTTCTTTTCCTCTCTTCGAGTTGATTTATTCCGAGTTTTTGTAATGGGAATTTGGATCTGTATTTGGATTCTGATTCTTTTGAATTAGTTCTGTGGGTGTTTTTCTTTTTCTCTTTTTGAAGGAAATGATGGGCAACCAATCGAATTCATGATTCCTTGGAGTGTTGGAGTTATGTGGATTTGCTTGTGTTTTAGTTGAATCTCTGAATCCATTTGGTTTTAGTCCTGCCTATAATTGGGTAGTGTTCTTACGTCTTATGACTGAGTATGTTCAAGATTTTAGTCCTCTGAAGGAGTATGGAGCTTCACAAATTAAGAGAGAACTGAAACTTAAGGTTCTGATAGAAGACTTTGTAGCTTTAAAAGAGAAATGTGAGGAAAGATGGTGATTTGGAGTAAGGCCTAGATGTGCTGGAGTGAACGGATGTTAGCGTACAGTTGGAGTCAACGATTTAAGTACCATTTATTGTACCGGTCTGTTTTGGCAATACTGGATTATACTGGTATCGTCACACCTAACGTACCAAACTTTCCTACTGATACATGGTATTTTGCCTCTGCTCTACAATGCTGGCACCAAAAGGTGTACTGTAGCATAGTGGTATGTACCTATACATGGTACTGCACCTTTATTTTACTGTGCTGGCACCAACAGGTGTGCCAAGTGTAGTTACAATACTTAATTATGTCAGGCCATGCTGCATTGGGAAGGTATTGGTATAAGTATAGGTATTGATACTTCATCCACTGGTTGAAGTTTTGTATGCCTCTTGGAATATGCTGTTGTTTGGCTGCCATTATACGGTGCTTGTTTTGAGCATTCTGAATGATTGAAGCATTTGCTAGTAAATTGGTTAACTAAGCGGACTTTTCACTTGGACAGCCCAAGACAAAGAATTTGGTGGAGCAGCATATTTGCTGGGTGACTTGCATTAGAATTGGTCAAACATTCTAGGTTATTGAGAGAAAGAAGTAAAACCTTGCTGTGTGTCTGTGTGTGTTTTGGGGTGGGGGTGGGGGTGGAGAGGATGTTTCATGTTGATATTTCTGCCAAATGCCAAACATGACATGGATGCTGGTAGTATAATTCCCAGGTATTTCAAATATAACATGAAAATTAAACAACAATTATCTCTTGGAGGTGTCAAACTCATTTTAGATGGCACTCAGATGATCAAAATGCTGATGATATTGGCATTAGGAACAATATTTTTGAGTATTCATTCTCTTTATATTGGAAACTATTTGTTGGCGGTCAGTTTCAATTTTTGTAGAAGTATGTAGCTCTTTCAACCATAATGGTTTGTAGACTATGAACAAAGGAGTGAACAAAATGTGCCTCTGTCAATATATTTTCTTTTATTTTGAAACCATATTGTTTTCTGGTTCATTGTATTGATCAAGGTGCTGGAGACACAATAGGAATAAGACATATCATATCCAAGTGAAACATACAAATTTGTGACATAATCGAATATAGGACATATTAGAGAGTTGGCTGCTGCATTGAAAGAAGATCTGAACTAATGATCTGTTAGATATTATGGTGTAGAGCGAAGGGACGGAGACAACCTATTGGGAGCTAGGTATGAATGAGTCATTCTGGACCCCTTCATGAGTCTAGAAGGGGATGCTCGGTGCCCCTTCTTATGATGCTTGATTCCACCTATATTGTAGTGGATTTTTGCAGTTTGACACCCTATTACTTTATTGATTGACATAACAAGAGTGGAAGTAGGCTATAATCCTAGACACATGTAAGGGTGTTTAACTTTTTCTATTGTAGCTTTTGTTTGGATTAGTAAATTAGTGTCTCTTCCTTGATTTGCAAAACTGCTTGATTTGTATCGAATCGAAGATGAAATGGCTTATAGGTGTTGGGGCCACTCAAACTGCTAGATTCTAGAACGAACCTGGGTTGAGTGGTTGGGGGTGGATTGAGCTTTGTTTGCCTTGAACAAACTCATTCGAATGAGAACCAAGTGGTATGCCCAAGTATCTATGAGGATGGGAATCTATGCCCACTCTCTTCTCCCTTTCCACCATTTGAAGGTGGAAATGAGAGGAAACAGTGCCTAGGGGTGATTTTGCATTGAATCATCTGTCAAATTTGCAATTTTGGAGCCAGCAATTCCTTCTAGCTGGGTAATAGTGTTGCTAAAACCTTTTTAGTAATCCATTAAAAATCTGATCAAAAAATTATATTTGATTGGAAAAAGCAAGGGAAAACTCTATAAAAATTATAGTTGAACTTGTTTGCTCTGTAAATTCATGCTTAGAACATGAAATTAAGGTCAAAATAAACAAATTTGGGTGTTATGGATTAAACCTCAAAATCTGCAAATAAAACTTGTGTAAATCTGAAAACAACCAAGGAAGATCTTGTTTTTTGGCTGACTTTTGGATATGTTATTAAGAGAGGACTGATCTACATCCCTACTCGATAATTATTTTAGCTTTCAATATTTTGAATTATTTTTCGTGGAAATTAATTTTCAGATAATAGTAAGCTAAAATTTTTTGGAGAAATGGTTACATGTTTGTGCTGGTGATGTTCACATTCTACAAAAATTTGGACCATAATGGATGCGGCTTATCCATGCTCCATTCTACCCAAGCCTGAAATTAGTGTAAATTTCAAATCAACCTGATGAAAGCACCTCTGTTCAGGTTTTTTGGTTTATCTGTTGGGTGCATAAGACCAATCTACGGAAGACCTCCAAAAAATTAATTTTCAAAATTACTTTGAATTTAGAGATCTTATAGTTTGAATTAGCTATTTAAAAATTAAAGATTACTATTTCAAAAAAGTACAGGTATATTTTTAGGTAATTAAACACCATTTATGGAGATAGATAAATGCATTTGATACAAAACTTTTTAATCAGTTATCTACATTTTAACTAGTTAAAAATGCGATAGTGTTTGTAAATGTTGTTTGATCACACAACATAAGATGAATGGATTCACCAGCGGACAAAAGGTGAATGCATTGATGAAGCATGTGCGTAGTGCATGGTTTGCCATACTGGCATGTACTGCCTTATATCATGCATATTGTACCATACTATACCGGTATCGAACGATACACCGAATCAACCCTAGTACTGGACGTACATATTCTGCACCAACATGGTACCATATGGGTTTAGGTATCGAGACAGTGAACCTTGGTGTAATGAATTCACTCTTCAAGCCTTGGTATAAAGTTATATATCAAGAAAATGGTGTTATTGTTGTATCACATCATAAATATTCTCTCTCTGTTCACCAATCAAATGAACAATGCTACTCTAGACTTTTTGGGGATATCTTTCTGGTTATAACTGTCAATACTCAATAGCCTTTTGTAGACTGGTTCAATGAAGTCTACTAACCTAATTACTTTTTGGTTGCTAACTTCAACACCTATCTATTATTTACATGTATTTTACATTCTAAATTATGTGATAGATATGCATGCTAGTGATTTTGGCATGCATAGAAAACCATGACTAGGTCAAATAACCCAAAAACATAGCTTTAAGACTAGAAACATTATGAAAATGTGAAACCAGATTTTGAAAGCCAAATAAGTCCATAGCAAGGATGTGGAGCCATATCTATGTATACAACTCAGCCCATTTCCCTTGTTGGTACAGTCCTCGAATTGGTGCCTACTGTACAAACCAGGCCTTGTTTCCTGATACTGTGAACCTTGATTCCTTCACATCCCTTTGTTTGGCATCCTCTTGAGTCCTGATGCAGAGATTTTGATGTACAGGATTTGTGCAGGAAAAGACAGTCCTCATACAATGGTGGATCAAATTGAGATTATGACAAAGGAGTGTAACCCCTTCATGCTGCTAACTAGGTCTCTGAGTTCCTCATGGTTTTCATTTTGCATTGAAGGGTTGTAACAATCTGAAAAATTTTGCTAGGTCACTTATTTTTTATGTTTTTTACTCTTTGGTTTTCTGGTCTCTTGCTAGCCTACAAGAGAGATGATGCCATGAAGAAATATAAGATATTTCATCATGAAGATCAGAATGAACAGAAGTCCTCAATCCACTAGCCTAGAACTCTGCAGCTCCCACAGAGCTATAGGGCTCGGATAGATTGTTCTGGACAACTGTTTGCAATGATATTTAAAACACTAAAGGTTCCTCCATTCTTGGGGACAACGTGCTTCCATGTTGCCAGTAGTGTTGTTGGAAAACCTTAAAATATGCCCACTCTTTAGGTAAATACACTTGGTGCTCTGATTTTGAGAGTCATGCAAATCTTACCTATGGTGGTTCTACTAGGTTTATAATTCTCATGAGTTGCTTACAGTCAGTAGTTTCTTCGTAGTTACAATGTAAAGTGGTAATGAAGTTGTTTTTATAGGCTATGCCTTAATCTATCAATGCCTCTGCATACAGAATGCACACGTTCTTGGATATTCTTTTGCTTTATTTCCTTCTTAGTGTTGAAATGTTCCAATAAGTTTATGTTTAGTTTTTGGCATGCCCTTTGGTTTCTTCTTACATTTGGCAAGTAGCAAGATGCCGGAATATCTTGTCTAGAAGTATTTTTGATGATTTTATCTGTGTTTTATTAAATGCTGTGCAGAGTGAGATTGAGCAAAGCAGCTTCCTGGTGGCAAAGAAAATTCAGCAAGGCATCTCTCTCTCCCCCCTCTCTTCGATAACTATTTGTGGATTAAATCTTGTATTCCAACTCATTTGAAAAGAGGAATCTTGACATAGGTAAGACGAAGAGATCCTGCTGAGCGTACAACCAGAAATGTGTATGACCAGCATGTTCAAGAAAGTATGGTGGAGGTATGATGAGTTTATTGGCTCCTGTCCGGTTAATTTTTCCCTTTGTTTTTGAAGTCTTCTTATTTATTTTACCTTTTCTTTGTAATAACTGTACACATTTTTGAGGATATCAGGATCTTGAATATGCTTATGATGATCACTTCTTCTCGGATGCTATTTCTATGCATTGCAGTTTTGGATATACTAACTACAGATACTGGATCTCAACACATGTCATGTCCAGACAATGGTTGACATCTCTTTAGAACCAAAGGAAGAAAAGAGATAGGTAAATGAGAATGAAACAGTCTGATGTGAAGAGATAGAGTCCAATGCTTCTAGGTTTCTTGGTTCCCAACAGAGGGTATGTGCAGAAAAACAGGAAAGGAAGGCATGGTAGATTTATTATTTCCTCTTCTTTCTAGTGATGGCTTCACAGTTCGGACCCAGCCACATGAGGCTGGACTCTAACCTAAACTGATAGAATACCATTCTAGCCTATTGTAATTAGGGTTTTTTGCATGAATACCCTCCTAAATATCGGATTTTGCATGAATACCCTTCCAAAATTGATATTTGCATGTATACCCTCGCAAAACACTTGTTTTGTCATTCTACCCTTTTTTTATTTTTGTTTTTGCATATGTACCCATGCTATCTAACGACGTTAAAAAATTAACGGTTTCAAATTAAAATGACTAAAATACCCTTAATAGGTAGACATGCAAATAGATCGTGATCCCGATAGCAGGAGAAGAAGACAAGGACAATAGTGTAATTTTAAAATTTTATTTTATTTTTAATTAATATAAATATGGTTTTTCTTAACACCGTTGGAATAACAGTTATATTACGGGCATTTGTACAATAACAGAGTTTTACAAGGGTATACATGCAAATATCAATTTTGGAAGGGTATTCATGCAAAATCCGATATTTAGAAGGGTATCCATGCAAAAAACCCTTGTAATTATAAACTATCAAATACATAATCTTGATGGTAAAAATTTGTAAGACACACTATCATCTATCCAATATCTTAACAAGGACATAAATGAGATGAGTAATTTGAGTAAAATACTTGGTAAATGAAGCAGAACCATCTTCATCACATACCTCTTCTCATCTCCGTAATCCTTGGACTATGATTGTTTAACAACTTTGAGCATTTTAAATTCAAAAGCATCACTTATTTAATTATTGGAAATAAGGCTTTGCATCCCTCTCTCTTTTTTTTTTAATTTTCTTATTTGATACATGCAAATTGCAATGGAGTAGATTCAACTTGATTTTGGTTGCAGTGAAGTGTGAAAAATATTTCTGGAATAGAAGGGTCCTTCTTGAACCTATCCTAATCAATGAATGAGCTCAGATGGAGGTTTTAGTAATTGCATAGAAGTAAATTGTAAGCACCGCAGACTGGTTCTGCAACATATTATGGTATTATGCCATTTTGGCTGAATACGCAAACCCCCGATATTCAAATGATAAAATGGTGTATATTGTATGATAATGATATGATCTGACATTTCTAAACCTTCCCAAACTGTGGATAGATCAGATAGTCTTGTAACCATTCTAAATTTTATGCCTTTCATATTTCTATTTGAAAAGCATTGTTGCAATATCTATAACAATGGCATGCAGCATTGGTAATGGTTCACTTATTTATATATAAGTAGTCGAACTATGACATGCAAGATTGCTTCTATAGTTCTATTTACTTCTAAGCAATAAGATTTATCATGCTAAATCTTTATGTTGGACTCTTTCTAAGACCGTTATTCATAATGCCACAATAGGAAAAAGATTCCCCAGTTTTGGAGATTGGCATTCCATTGAAATATTCTCCTGGCAAGGCTTTCCCTCTTGGAGCATCAAAAGTTGAAGATGGAATAAATTTTGCTCTTTTTTCTCAACATGCTTCTTCAGTCTTACTTTCCTTGTCACTTCAAGAGAGGTAGCAATTCCACATGACTATTTAAAGCAATGAAATGGCTGTTGAAATGACTTTACCTTACTGAGTTAAAGATGGAATGTGGCTTAGATGATTAAAAGCTTTTAAAGATGAAAGATCTTATCGAGTTAAAAAAATTGGTCCCACTTTGTGCAAGCTCAAGCTAAAACACAATTGAGCATCACCAGCTTAATAAAAAGAATATCTGCGTTTGTACATAATTTATCTTGTTAAATATTAATGGTGCATGCAGGTGTTTGGACAATATTTAGTTTTTTTTAAAAATGGTCATAGGGACACTATATCTCTAAATTCCATTCTTTTTTTTGTTTCTTAATTAAGTATCAATTACACTACATGCTGGAACAAGCGGCCAGCTCTATGTACACAAAATCCAAAAGATGTCAAGGAAAGTCACGATCCCAAAAGTTAGCTTCCTTATGTGATGCCCCAAAAGCAGTGAACTAGTCCACAATCTGGTTTACCTCCTTATACACACGAATACCCCTACAAGAAGTGAAAAAGTCCAAAGAGTAAACAACTTCCCACAGCATCAATGCATTTGGTGTTATTATGGAAATCTGAGTGTGTGATTAAGCTAGGCAATTGACATGAGGGTGTTTCCCTTGAGCTCGATGTGGAAGTTAGTATGATGCTGATGTGTCCGCTGGACACCTTGCCAGGCTGGTTGGAGCTCACCAAGAGGCACAGAGGCACTGCAGATATGAACTGCGGCAGCAACGTGCACCTTCTTTTTATGATTCCATGAAAGGAAACTGATATTGATCAAGGAGTTATGAATTGCATGAAGCACAAAATTGATTTTCTATATGTAGTGAGTGGGGTACCCAACTAAACAGAAGAGTTTTGCGTTATGCTTATGATGCAAGGATAACCTAGTGCACTAGCATTGTGGATGATAGACAAAATTAAGATAGATATAGATTAAACTAGAGATATTAAACCCAACAAAATTTTATTCTTGTGGATTAGATAATTTTCTGGCGAGATGTCCCTGCAGTGGAAATGAATTCATCAATTAAGATGATGGCTTTGCAAGCGAGAAGCCATGGTGAAGGAGCTTGACTAGAGTGGAAGAGCTCATTCCAGGCCTACTGTTAAGGAAACCTACGTATGATATAGCAGCTTGACATTTAATCAAGGTTTGTCGTATCGGTCGGTACCGTGCATACCTGCTGTATTGGTTGGTATCGGTGCATACTGACCGTACTGTACCAGTATCGAATTGGTATGCAGTATGGGAGGCATATTGATATTTGGTATGCCGAACTGGGTACCATATCGGGTATATTGACGCTACAATAGAATTGTACCAGTACAGGATCCAGTATCGAGATGGCGAACCTTGTGTCTAACCATATTAGGGTGGCATTGGTATTGAGAGAGGTAGGTGATGAGCTTCGACAATGACATACCCCAACATTAAGAGCCCAACAAGACAATGCATGATGGACTTGGCAAGAGGCCATGCTGCACTAAGAAATGTACAAATGAAAGGTGATGCCTAGTAGCTTTCCACCAGAACATGGCCATTTGTACATGATTAGAGTGCTTCCACACCCATGCAGAGGCCTTTGAAGAAGCATATCATCCGAGGTTCAAGGAAAACTCCGAAGTTGGCGGACAAATAAATCACTATCTTTCACTGGATCCCAGATAATAGATTTAGCTAGTCCCTTACGGGAATGGGTCATTGGAGATTGTGATGGACCACAAGAGTAGAGAAAAGTTGGGAAAATAGGTTGCCATACCACCAACGGTCGGTTGTCTAAAGATCTCGAACACACGTGTATCTGGTCAAGTTCATCACTGTAGGAGGGCCACTATTGAAGGAAGGCTGTGGAGTGTGGATAGCTAGGGGTCAGCTAACACTGAAACCTAGACACCAGACCCACAAGCCAACGAAGGTGAGGCAAGATATCATCCTTGACGTGCTAGACAATGTTCGAATCTAAGAAGACTTTGAGGGTGACCATGGTTGGCGGAACTGTCCCGAACTGCCTGGTTCGTGGCGTCGCAAGCTGTACTGGCAGCGAGCTGGGACGATTTCGGCAAAGAAACCGAGACGTCGTCGCCGGAGGGGGAGAAGGAGAAGAAAAAAGAGGAAGAGAGAGAGAGAGAGCGGGGGAGAGAGGGAGAGGGAGAGGAAGGAAGAGAGCCCGGGGCCGGCCGACAAAGGCCTGAGATCCTCCGTGCGGAGGAGGTGGAGGTCGGGGAGATGCAAAAATAAAATAAATTAAGTGAAGTCGGCAATTGATTTGCCGACTTCAACTTAAAATTCGCAAAAATAAAAGGTCCCCCTATGGACCCTTGTTTTGAACGAAATAGGGGACCGGAGGCAGTGCCCCGCCTTCGCGTCTCCCCGGCCTCGGCCTCAGTGGCGCGGAGGCTCCTCGGCTTTCGCCGGCCGATCCCGGCCGGCCTCTCTTTTTCTTCCTCTCACTCTCTTCCCGCTTCTATTGTGTCGATATTGGGCCGGCACAGCATGACACAGGGCCGTATCGACCCTTGCCGCCGAGCTACCTATGGCCCCGTGCCGCCGGGCAACTAGTACAGGGCCGGTACCGGCACAACAGACGTTGGGGGTGACGGTATACGAGTAATCACGAGTTGTCAATGCAATATTTATCCTAAAAAATGGTCGACCAGTGATTATTTGGCTACTGGAAAAACTTGAGAGACAAATTTATCTAGCATACTCCACCATGGTGTGGTGTGCACACATCATGCCATGCCACAAGATGAAGTTTCCTTGTGCTTGTCCTGTTCCATGAAAAAGACCGGATATCTGCCTCTATATGATCTAGTAAAGAAACAAGATCCTAGCCAAGACAGAAGCATCAAGAGACCGGTGGTTACCGACTGAAGCAAGGTGACCCTATCCGCTATTGATAAAGCACACCACACCCAGCCTTCAGATCGATGCCTCACATGTGATAATAATAGCTCAAAATCCCTGGCCCAAAGTCTCTTACCAGATACGAGAACTTTAAGGTAGGTCAAAGTCTTCATATTATATGGCACTTCAAAGAGCTTCTAGAATCGTTGATGATGTTGTGGGTGATAGTAGGAGAACTGCACCATTAATCTAGGGCGAGCCTTTGCAACCAAAACCCACTCACAAATGTTGGATTGGTCCTCTCCTACCCTTGACATGAGTCCTGCCCCTCTATTTGTTACACTAGGTTAAGTGGGGCCTAGAAAACCCTAGATTGATGAGGCCATTGGACAACATAAACATCCACTCTAGTTTCATATTTTTGACGATACATGCATGCCATTTGGTTACATGTCATACCTTAAACCAGGAATTTTTTACCTTACTCATGTCACAACAACAATGTAGTCCTAAGATAGTTTGCTTTGCTTTCACTTTTATTTTTTGTTCTTGATGTGACTTGTGAATGAATTTTAGCAATCACTGATTTTAGTTGTATATATGAATTTTAGCCTATATTTTTTTTTTCTTTTTCCCCCCCTTGATTTAAAGAAATAAGACACCTTTTATACTTTGCTTTGAAAAATGTGATCGTATGATCCATATTGCTCTATTTTTGCTGCCTTGATATCTTGTGTAATCATTGGCTTAGGAAAAATGTCAACGAATATGGAGGCATGGTTGAGGTTGCATTGGATCCTCATAAGAACAAGACTGGAGACATATGGCATGTATGCGTGGAGGTAGTGACATCAAGTCATATTGAAAATAAGTAGTGCAAGTCGATAACATAAATTCTTTTACTTATTGGTTGATTTTCTCTATTTTTATTCTCTATTCTGTTCATATATCATCAAGTCCTTGGTGGCCCAAGCATGGCTATCTGATTGTTGAATGAGGTTGACAGCCGGTACCAAACATAGTTATCTTCATATGAACTTCTATCTGATGCATTCTTAAATGATTATAAAGTCCAGAATTATTATAGTGAATTAAGTTATGTTTATATTTTTGAAACTTATCCACTTTCCTTAATAGAGCATGATGTTGTTTATCGAAGCGTCGGAAAAGGTCAAAGTAGTTGTAATATTGTTAGTATTTATCACTCTATGCTTGATATGTTCTTAACTGGTTTATGCTACTCAGGAGGTCTGCAGTGCACATTATATGCTGATCAGTTGTAAATTTTTTTTACCGTTATGTAAGTGGGTGATGTGACTGAAATTATATTAAAGTTGGCAAGTAATAAATTCTCGTAAAAGATTGTAAGTAGTATATTCAAGGAATCATACATAGGCCCTACCTCTTGAAAGATTTCAAAATGGAAGAAAAGCATCATGCTGGGGCCACAAACCATGGAACATATCATCCTCCAAAATCCAAATTAAGGAAAAACAACAAAGATGAGAGATGTATTTGTGCAAAAATTTTCTTTTGACTAGTTTTCTTCCATCTAACAGGATGGTGACTGTAGATTCTGAAATTGTTAAATCTTTCAAGAAGGTTTATGCACTCTTCAGTCTTCACACCATTCAAGATCTTGATCTAGATGTTTCAAGCAAGTTTTCAAATCTCAGGGTATACTGCCATAATGTTCATGGAACGATGCATCTATATGATGCATCGATATGTGAGATAATATATACCTGCATCTATATGATGCACGATACCTATAAGATTTGGCATCATATCGAGATTTCAAATCTTCAACATTGTTCTAAATTACCGTTAGATTTTTTTGGTTATTTTTATATTTATTTTGGTATTTTCTTGATGCGTTGTTTTCTCCCACACAACAGATCCAAGAAAAGCTTTAAAACCTTAAAGCCACCTTTTAGTCCCACATCGTATGTTTAAGAAGAGGTGGTTTGTCTTAAAAACCAGCCCCTCCCTCTCTCCATTGGCCAAATGGGCCACTTGGTCGGGCTCCTGTATGTGCTCACACAGGCTGGTAGGCCCAACCCAAGCAACCAAGTGATGACCTTAGATCTCTTGTATTCTTATCATTATGGCCTACCTACTTCAGATCCCTTTCTGATTCAATGTTTCTTCCCCTATGTGAACTTAGGGTTTACCTGATTCTGGTGTGCTTTATGGCTATCGTGTTGATGGTCCTCAGCGATGGGAGCAAGGGCATCGATATGACAGCAGCATCATCCTTCTCGATCCTTATGCAAAATTAGTTGCTGGTCGAAAACTTTTTGGGGATGTCCCAAACAAGACATCGAAGTTTCTTGGAACATTTGATTTCAGTAGTTTGCCTTTTGATTGGGGTCCTGATTATAAGATTCCAAATATACCTGAGGTATTCAAACAACATGTGTTCTTAGTTCAATTTTGATTGATTATATGCAACTATGCATTGTCACATCCAGATCTCATTAACTTCAGTGTTCATTATTCAGGCAGATCTTGTCATATATGAGATGAATGTTCGTTCATTCACAGCTGATGTATCAAGTGGGCTGGATCCGGGCACTCGTGGGAGCTATCTTGGTGTTATCAACAAGGTAAATGTATATCTCTTGTTGTTTATAGTAATGATTATCCCTTGCATGCACTACACAAATTGTGTGAGTTACATGAATACATTTATATAGATGTCTAGTCAAGAATTTCTTTGAAATTTTTAGAAGAATTTAAGATAGTAAGTACTGTCTGTATGGCCCATACTGGTCAGTAAACATGTAATGACCCAGAACCTCACCAAAAAAGGCTAGCCCGAAAATATTATTTGGATTCTTTAGCTGTATATAAGTACTTAAAATCTCCCTGCATACAACTAATGTGGGACTGAACACGCCCTCACATCCCCTCACACATTTTTCTTGTTTAAGCCTTTGCATCCTCGCCAAGCTAAGGATCTAAATCCAATCAAATTCAATCACAAACACTACGATTGGTCTATGGTCAGCCGGAAAAGGGCCGTGCTATAATGTCCTGTTGTCCATGTGGGCAATTGGCCAGGTCGGCTTTGATACTATTTCTAGCGGCCTAGGACCTCACCCATAAAGGCTAGCTCGGAGGTATTATCTGGTTTCCTTGGCCCTATATAAGTACCCAAGATCTCCCAAGCACACAATAGATGTGGGACTAAAACATGCCTGTGCGGGTTCTCACAATGCACCTATATCAACCCTGTGCAGAACCATGCAGATTCTGGTTACAGATCATGTTGGATTATATAGAAGAATATTGCTGTATGTACCATACCAGCCAATGACTGGTAAGGGCCATTAACTTTGCTTTTTAGGAGTTACATTGAACCTTTTTACATAACACAAGCATGCATGCCTGCATTAACCACCAATGTCATGAATCATGATCAAATACTCAACCATTTTTATTTTTAGAGCAATTATACTATATATTCAACATTTTTTGTTTACTTATATTAATTTTTTAAATCCTTTTATTACAGAATTTTCCTTTGTCATAATTTCGTCATGAATCTTTTGCCTGTTTGTGATGTTAATATGTAAACATAGTTATGTAATTTTTGTTCATGTGATATATTACCAGAAACTATGCAATACACATGATTGGGAAAATTCTATTCAGGTCTCTAGCATGATTTATGATGCTATGCTTGTATAAGTTTGTCAATACTTGCATTTACTTTTCAAAATATGTACAGAAAGTAGTATAAAACAATTTAAATTGGTTCAAGTTTAAAACTGATTGAACAAAAATATCATTTGACATTTAGTTGTACATCTCTCAACAGACTGTGTATCAATGTTGTTGCTCTTATGTTAACCGCTAGCCACTCAAGCACAAACATGATATTTTAATACTTAGTCTACCCCCCCACCCCACCCACCTAGACAAACCATTGCATACACAATAAGCACACAAGAAAGCATGCATGCAAATTTACATCTGAATAACTGAAGCTTTGGTGTGCTTCTATTGTTTAATGCTGTATAATGAATTACAATTGTCTGTCCAGATCCATATAGGCACTCATAGACGTATTATGAGAAGCAAGGTCCGCCAAACTGGTATCGGAACCCGTACTGGTCGGTGCCCAGTACGGTTCGGTACCGAACCGAACCGGTAGGGCAGTGGTAGGTTGCCCATACCCAACCCGATTCAATACTAGGTTGACTTGGTATGAACTGGCCAGTTTGCACTGAGTCGACACCGAACCAGCCGATTCCGGCAGGTTTCGAGCAGTAAAGGACCGGTTCCGGCCGGTCCAATATCGGTTCTGGCTGCTAGGGACCGAAACCAAATATGAATGATGAACCGACCTGGTTTCGCACCGGATCGGTTCAGCACTATCTGAACCGGGCAGTTCGGTCTGGTTCGGTAGACCTTGATGAGAACGGTTCTCATTTGTTTCAATGGCCCAAATTATATTTAGAAAATATATATATGTGAGTGCATGTGAAAATATGAAAAGGAACCAATTTGTGGAAATGCTAACTGCTGTTAAGCATTAGTTTATGTGACATGCTTTGGAGACTAATTTATAAAACTTTCTAACCCGATTAAGTAACAATTTGGTATACTAACTTTAATAGATCAAAGATGCTATTCTGATCTGATGCCAAAAATCTAGAATTTGAAGTAAAGTTGGGTAATTAACTCCTTACTCCTTATTCTCAAGGAATCTGTTTTTTTAAGTTTTTTTTTTTTTTTTTTGAATATAAATGAGGTGGTACTTTCTTACTTACATGTATACCTTATGTAAATGTAAATAGAAATGAAAATACAAAAGGAGAGTGGACATTACAAGTCCGTACATAGTAAGCTTGTCTATGTATTAGTTTCTGTGTTCATAGTAGTATGCTTGTTGAGGACATAGATCAGACTGACTTAACCTAGCAGCCAACCTGCTAGGCAACCTAAGAGAACTGCCTTGGAGTGGAACTGACCTAGTAGGCCCTACCTACTTGGACTGATCTGCATCTGCCTATGGATAGAGGCAAGGAGGGCAAGCAAGGGAAGAAGAAGAGAAAGGTTAAAGAGGAACAGATGGAGGAAACCTTGGATAAGATTTTTTGTATTCTACTTTCTTCACTAGGTACATGATTTTTGTATTGACTGCTTAGATAGAACTTACAACTTTACTTTTTTCACTAGGTAGATGACCTTCCTCCATGTCCTTGAATTTAAGGTTTGATTTTGTTAAATCTCATAATTGATTTTAAGTTATTCATTGTTTGAAATTCTAGACTACATGAGTACATGGTCTTTTGAAATCTGTGGTTTTTCCATTTAACTAAACGTTTTTGTCTTTTAAGTCCAAGCTATGCTATTAAAAGCTAGTTCTTCTTTTTAGTAAGTTCATTTCAGACCTAAATCACATTTTAAAACTATAAAACCCCGGTCAATTTTCAAACCTTTGGTTTTGTCTTATGTTTTGTGGATTTTGTGCCATCTCAAAGTTTGTGTTATTTTCAAGGTTTTAGACATGAAGATTAAGTCTTCTGATATTTTGGGATTCTTTAATCAACTTAAGTTATAAAGTTGTTTCATAATTGAAACCTACGGTTTTTTTGCAATGTTTGTGGAATCAATATCGGGGATTGTACTAGCCAGGATTCGGTTAGATGTGGTACTAGTATGTACTGTACTAAGCCAAGGTGTACTAGAACTGTCACGCCTCTGGCCCAAGATCGCGAGCCGGGAGTCCACGCCAACCGCCGCACACCCATAGGGAACTCTCCCTATGAGCATGCAAGGCATCTTAACCAAACATCTCAATTATATAAATCCAAAATAATTCAACTAAATAAAAATGCAATCTTATTTCAATGACTTACTCAAGTCATAAAGTCTCATAGTTTTTAAATATGCAGCGGAACAGTAAACTACTAACATGCATAAACTTATTTCCTTAACAAAACTTGCAATGTCTCACACTTCTAACAATAGTCTAAGATAAAACATCAATTTAAGTAAATCCTAGTCTAAGATAATTTGTGCTTCAGATCTTCTAGTCGCTCTCCTATTTTGAAATCCCGATAGGTTAGTTCTCGAAATCTGTAAAACAACAAGAAATTGTATAGATAGCCCAGTAAGTAATAAACGCCTTAACTAGTCAATTCATATAATAACATAAAATATAAATACAAATTACGATGAATCAACATAATAACATAGTCAAATCCTTTTCAAACACAAATTCATTGGAATCCGTATCTTTCAAATATCCATATACATAATCATAAATCTGATTTGAAACAAATCACATTCATCTCAACAGCCTTTAACTACGACCACACTTATACCCTGTGGCTAGGCCAGAAACAGAACCGCACTTATACCCTGCGGAGTGGGCCAGAATACCACACTTATATCCTGTGGTGGGGCTAGAATTGCCAATGCATAACCCCCAATTGGCAGGGTCCAGAACATAGTCAGGCTGAGAGTTCCAAATTTGATGCACATCAAAATTCTTTTGTAACATAATAGATATATCATAATCCGATCTAAATACGCATATACGATGTAAGAACAGTAAATATATCCAAAAAATATTATTTCAATTCACATATCTATTTTTCATTCAAATCATCATCTCGTAAAATTCATAAACCACATATAAATTCATTAATAATTTATTCAATGCAAAAATAATATCATATAAATGAAGAGTCTATAGAAGGCAGTTCATTACTTATATCGAACGCGATCCACAACAAATTCAATTAATCTCACAAATTTCTCGCAGAACCTAATATCAAAAATCATATTTTCTTTTTAAAATTCATCACAATATATATATATATATATAAAACTTAAATCTTAACATCTTCTCATGGCCGACCCTGCAGAAGTGTCTAGCACCCCGGATTTGGGTTCATACCCGTAAACCACCCTCCTTCCTTTATTTTATTATTATTATTATTATTATTTTCTTTCTTTCTTTCTTTTCTTTTTTTTCTTTTCTTTTCTTTTCTTTTTCTTTTCTTTTTTTTTTCTTTCTTTTCTTTTCTTTTCTTTCCTTTTTCTTTTTCCTTCTTCTCCCGAAGCTTCCTCTCCTTCCTTTTTTTTTTCGTTTTCTTCCTCTTCTCTTCCCCTCTTCTCCCGTGACCATGGAGGGAGAGGTGCAACCCCATGCCGAGGCTCGGAAGGGGCGGCGGCCAGAGGCCGGCGGCACCCGCGACTTGCAGTGGCCGGCCCTCTCTCCGTCCCGTGGAGAAGAGAGGGCTCGGAAGGGCGGCGACTGACCCTCTCTTCTTCCCATGGAGGAGAGAGAGAGCTCAAGAGAGGAAGAGCCTGCGACGGGGACCAGCAGCGTCGGCGATGCTCGCGGCCGCACACGGGTAAGTCCCCTCTTCCCTCTCTTCTTTCTTTCTTTCTTTCTTTCTTTCTTTTTTTTCAATTGGTATAACAAAGAGGTAAAGGTTAGGAGTCCTTACCTCAGCCCTGGTGAAGGTCCGGCGGCTTCCTCCCTCTCCGGCGGCTCTTTCCTCTCCGGCGGCTCTTTCCTCTCCGGCGGCAATGGAACCACCCGGATCAAAGGAGACCGGCTTCAACGGCTCCCTCCTCTCTCTCGGATGGCTGCACGAGGAAGAAGAACACCTAAGGAAGGAGGTCTGGCGGCTCCTCTTCCAGTGGTCTCAAAGGGAGGAGGAGAAGCCTTAAAAAAACCAGACGATCCCGGCTTCTTCGAGATGATTTCTCCCTTCATCTCGCACCCTCACGTGCGACGCACGGGAGGCCGAAATTGGGGCTGGGCCGGTCAATGGATCGGGCCCAGTTTTAGGGTCTCACAGGAACCAAGGGTAGGGAGAGGGAGAGGGGGAGAGGGAGAAGGAGAGAGAGAGGAGAAAGAGAGGGGGCAAACCCACTGGGGTCCTCGACTTTGGGAGAGAGAGACTGAATGAGAGAGGAGAAAGAAAGAGAGAGAGGGCGAAGTTGCTGGGCCATCATCGTCTTCAAGAGAGAGGGTGAAGCCGCGAGGTCATCATCTTCGGGAAAGAGAGAGATTGAGAGAGAGAGGGTGAAGCACGTACCTGTGGTCATCATCTGAGGTGGCAGTGGCCCGAGGGGGGCATCAAAACCCTAATGCTATCCGAACACGAGAGGGAAAGAGTGATTGGGAGCCAGGGTGACTTAGGTCTGGAGGGGAGAGTTATAATGGCAGCGAACTCCTTGAACTGCCCTGAACCAAGCAGAACCATGGGCTTTTTCTAGGTTCCAGTTGGTTCAGGCTGATTTGAGGCCTGTTCTGAAGTAAATCTGCATCTTGACCTGGTTTCTACCCGACATGGGTCAGCTTGCCTCAAATGGTTCGGTTTGAGACAGCCGACCTTGGTTTTTTGCAAGTTGTGCTTTGACCATTTGATTTTTGCACTAGTGTTCAACTTATCACATTGGGAATTAATTCAACTGTTCGATACTTGCGTTCCGAACCATTTTTAGCATCATATATCTTGTTGGAAACTTGGTTAAAGATTTATGCTTTTGGGATTTTATTACAAAATGATTTCAGTGAATTTCTATTTGAGCTTTCTAAGTGGTAATTTGATTGTGTATTTTGTCTTTAAGTCATTTGTTTTTCTAATGGATGCTTGAATTCTTTTGACCATGGAAGAACTGAACTTGCCGAGCTTTGTAGCTAACCCTATCTTTTGTACCATTTTCAAAGCGATTAATGACAACCCCTATTAATCTACTGGAAGAGGTGGATTTGCTATTTTAAAGGTGCTTTCGGATTGCCTGATATTTGCAGGATACCCTTCTATGACATTTTTTTTCTTATTGACAACTTGGCTTTTGAGATTTCATAACAAATTGTTCTCAATGATTTTTCCACTTGAGCTTTCTAGCACGTTCTTTGATCATGGTAGAAGTTTTACTTACTGAGCTTTGTAGTTCACTTTATTTATTATACAATTTTTCATAGAGATTAGTTAGAACTCTAGTGGATTTAATGATCATTGAAGTGTTGAAGTGGCATCTGCAATGTCTTAGTTTGACTTTCGTATGTAATTTTTGCTGAGAATTATCAATTATATTACATTTTTAGAAGAATTTAGTTAAAAAAAATGTCTTTTGGGAAGGCCAAGTACTTATGGTATTTTTATCAGGTTTGATGTCCCACCCTTAGGATTTAAATAAGTTAGGATCTCAAGGTGTTACATTTGTTGTTTCACCATTCACCAAAATTTGTTGCGATAAATATTTCTTAAAGGGAAGCCGCTCGAATTGCATTTATTGTTTTTTGGCCTATTTAGTATATGTTTTTCGCATGCGACGTTGCTGTAACATAAGTTTTATATCTTATTATATATAGTAGTGGCAACATGGTATGCTATACTGGTCGGTACCGGGCGTACCGTATCCATACCAATGGGTACCGGTATCGGTATGCTTGACGTACCGCATACCGTATTGTACCGACAGTCGGTACGCCTATACTAGTGCGGCACCGATACGGGGTTTGGTACCGATACAGCGAACCTTGAGTGTCAAGCTAGAGAAATTTCATCTGACAACATTATCCTCTATAGATCCCACATTTATTGGAACTTGGCATCAATGCTGTGGAGTTATTGCCGGTTTTTGAGTTCGATGAGTTGGAATTTCAGAGATATCCAAATCCTAGAGATCATATGGTATGATTTAATTTTCAGTCCTTTTTTTTGTATGCAATGACAATTAGCATCTCCCAACCCCCCTCCTTTTACCAGATTTTTTTGCTTTCTTTGTGAGGGTATTTCTGTGTTTACTGATTTAAATATCTATTCCATTACAAGATCAACACATGGGGCTATTCTACTATGAACTTTTTTGCCCCCATGAGTCGGTATGCTAGTTCTGGTGGTGGTCCTGCTGCTGCAGCCCAAGAATTCAAACAAATGGTGAAATCTTTGCATAATGCTGGAATTGAGGTCTGATAGATGTTATTACCTATTCAAATTTGACATGTATTATCCATGATTGGTTTTTTCCTGTTTAATTTTGTTCGAAATTAAATTAAAAACCATTGCTGCAACTTCAGGTCATTCTTGATGTAGTTTACAACCACACTAATGAAGCTGATGATGATCATCCTTATACTACCTCTTTTCGTGGTATTGATAACAAGGTGATGGTTTCATATATTTATAGCATTTCAAAGGTCTTGTTCTCAATAACAATGGAAATTATTTACATGTAATCCACTCATCATTCCTTGTTCACTGAAAAAATCAGTGCACCATCCTAACTTTGTTCTCTCTTAATAGATTTTCAGATTTTCACTAAATTGATTTTCTTGCATATATTTATTTAGCATTATGTGAAAGCTAGTCCATGGGTTTTACAATTGCAGCAGAGGTTTCGATGAACATAAATATGGTCAGTTATAATTAGGTAGGAGGTTGGTGAAAATGATGAATTGTGAGTTGAGGAACTCTCACATGAACTACAATAAGACAGAATTACTAAAGTAAAGATTCCAAGTGCATCTAGATGCAGATAAAATTTTGAAAATGCTAAAGAAGATTCAAACACAAAACAAAGATCCCTGATGCACCTAGTATGTAAAAAAATCACGAAACTGTAGATATGTGAGTGAAGCAACAGTCCAACACTTGAAAAGGAAGATGTAATATTAAGTATTAATATATGTCATTATGTGTACATATTATGTATTAAGTGGCAAAAAAAAAAAAAACGTAGAGAAGACAAGGAGGAAAGAAGAGAGCAGAGATGTGAGAAGGCTTGGAATGAACCAAGGATTTCTGAATCGGTACTGGGTGCCGTACCGGTTGGTGCCCGGTCCGGTTCGGAACGGGTCGAAACCGGGCCCGTACCAAGACAACACCAGCCAGAGCCGGAGAAGACGAAGGGAAAGTGTCACGCCCCCGGTCCCAGATCGCGAGCCGGGGGTCTGTGCCAACCGCCGCACACCTGTAGGGAACTCTCCCCACGAGCATGCAAGGCATCTCATCACAATATCAAATCAGGTAGCGGAAATATTTTAACTATGCAAACTTTATTTCTGTAACTAACACAACTTACAATGTCTCACAAGCCTAGCAATAGTTTACGCAACGGAACAATAAACTACTAGCATGTAAAACTTGGTTCTTTAAATAACAAAACCTTACAATGTCTAACAATAGTCTAAGATAAAACATCAATTTAAATAAATTCTATTCTAAAATAACTTGTGCCTCAATTCTTCTAGTCATTCTCCCATTATGTAAAACCCAGATCGAGCTAATTCTTCGGATCTGTAAAAATAGTAAGAAATCGTATAATGAGCTAGGCATCCCAGTAAGTAATAATTACCTTAAATAGTCAATTCATATAATAATATAAAATATGAATACAAATTATGATGAATCAGCATAATGACATAATCAATTCTTTTTCAAACACAAATCCACTGAAATCAGTATCTTTCAAATATCCATATACATAATCATAAATCCGATTCGAAATAAATCACATTCAACTCAATAGCCTTTAACTACGACCACACTTATACCCTATGGCTAGGCCAGAAACGAAACCGTACTTATACCTCGTGGAGTGGGCCAGAATACCGCACTTATACCCTGTGGAGTAGGCCAGAATACTACACTTATACCCTGTGGTAGGGCCAGAATACCATACTTATACCCTGTGGTAGAGCCAGAATTGCCAATGCATAACCTCCAATTGGCAGGATCCAGAACATAGTCAGGCTAAGAGTTCCAAATCTGATGCACATCAAAATTCTTTTTATAACATAATAGATATATCATAGTACGATCTAAATATGCATATACGATGCAAGAACAGTAAATATAGCAATAGTCCAAAAAATATTATTTCAATTCAAATATCTATTTTTTCATTCAAATCATCATCTCGTAAAATTCATAAATCACATATAAATTCATTAACAATTTATTCGATGCAAAAATAATATTATATAAATGAAGAGTCTAGAAAAGGCAGTTCATTACTTACATTGATGCGATCCACAACAAATCCAATTAATCTCACAAATTTCTCGCAGAACCTAATATTCAAAAATCATATTTTTCTTTTAAAATTCATCATAATATATATATAAAACTTAAATCTTAACATCCTTCCAGGGCCGACCATACAGAAGTGTCTAGCACCCTGAGTTGGGGTTCCGATTCGGGTTCATACTTGTAAACCATCCTCCTCTCTTTATTTTATTATTATTATTATTATTTATTATTTCTTTCTTTCTTTATTTCTTTTTCTTTCTTTTCTTTTCTTTTCTTTTTCTTTTCTTTTCTTTTTCTTTTCTTTTTCTTCTCTTTTCTTTTCTTTCCTTTCCTTTTCTTTTTCTTTTCTTTTCTTCTCTTTTCTCCAGAACCTTCTCCTGACTTCTTTTCTTTCCCCCCTTTTCTTTCTTCTTCCTTCTCTTCTCCCGACTTCTTCTCCTCCCCCCCTCTTTCTTTCTTCTTCTTTCTTCTCCCACGAAGGGAGGTCGGCGAGCTCGGGAGAGGCCAAGTCGAGGCCGGCGGCACCCGCGGCGGCCGGCCGTCTCCTTCTTCCTGCGGAGGAGGCATGTGCACAGGAGAAGAAGAAGAGCCCGCGATGGTCGGCCTTCTCCTTCTTCCCTCTCTTCTTCTTTCTTTCTTTCTTTCTTTCTTTCTTTTTTTCAATTGGTATAACAAAGAGGTGAAGCTAGGAACCTTACCTTAGCCCCGGCGAAGATCCGGCGGCTTCTTTCCGGCGGCAAACGGAGGAGGAAAAGGGTCGTTCGTGCCGTGGCTTCTCAGCTCTCTCTCTCTCTCTCTCCCCCCCTCCCTCTCTCTCGGGCGGCAAAACGAGGAAGAAGAAGCTCCAAACTAGAGGGGATTCAGGGTTTGCGGCTCCTCGTCAAATGGCTTCAACGAGAGGAGGATGGAGCCCTAAAAACAGGGGAGCTGGCTTCTTCGGGATGGCTCCCCCCTCCTCATGCGCCCTCACGTGCGACGCACGTGAGGCCGAAATCTTTGGGGCTGGGCCGGTCAATGGACCGGGCCCAGTTTCAGGGTCTCACAGAAAGAGAGAGTGAGCGGGGGAGGGAGGGAGAAGGAGCATTGTGGGGAGCCGGCGGAGGCCGTAGGGGCGCGATGGAGGCCACGGAAAAAATTTGAAAATTTTTAAGTGAAGTCGGCAAATCATTTGTCGACTTCACTGAAAAATTTTCAATTTTTTTAATTTCAAAATTCTTAAGTGAAGTCAGCAAATGATTCGCCGACTCACTTAAAAATTTTCAAATTTTTTTCCGCAGCCTCCACCGCCTCCCTGCGGCGCTCCTTCCTCCCTCCCTCCCCCGCTCGCTCTCTCTTTCTCTGTCATCTCCGGCTCCGGTCCCGAACCGGTTTCAAAGCCCGAACCATACCGGTAGGCCACCGGTATGGTTCGGAACGGGTGGAACCGTCCCGAACCGGATGGTTGCGCATTCCTTGGGATGAACAGACTATATAACTGGCTGTGTTCTCCACTTTTCTTATTAAGTACCTCAATAGTAAACATGAACCATACACATAAATTTAGTAGGTTGGTACATACAATATGACTTTGAGGTGCATGTATAACATGTATGCAGGAACGCAAATGTTTGTGGAACATCTATATGCAATACATAAGTATATGCCAGTACATATGTTATCTATGTTATTTTGTTGAATTAGGTTTTCTTTTCTTTGTGCTTTTAGGTTTATTACATGATGGATCTCCAAAACAATGCTGAACTACTCAATTTCTCAGGCTGTGGTAAATTGTCCATCAGTTTTTAATTACTCTTTTTCCAAGAATACTTATTTCATTTTTTTAAGATATAACTTTTCCAGAATTACTTCAAAACCTGCTGTTTGTAATGTTATAAATGTATATAATTTTATTAGATGATATCAGCTTGCTCTCTGTATAGTCTAGCTAACAATGATAATAGTGATACGAAGAGAGGGGGAAATTTTTTTATTAAATAGCATAACAATCTTAAAATTTATGCTTGATATGGCTTCAAAGTGGAAAGACCCTTCTGGGCGAAGGCACACAACAGGCTTTTCCAGAATGTCTTATTACAACCCTTCTAGATTGCTCCGTAGACCATTCAAGCTTAATCCTTTTAAATCAAATATATCGATCATAGCTTTAACTAGTAGGCAAGATGTTTTGCCTCTTGTAGGAAAATTTAATTTTACATGCACATATGCTATATATCAACTGATTTGTCTGTGTATGTTTCACTTAATGGTATGATCTACTTGAAGTACTAGCTGGCAACATATGCATTCATTGACTGAAGGAAAAGTGTGATGGCTTTATTTGTAAGTACTTGGTTGCTGGAGGGATCATAATTCAGAAAAAATAACAGTTCCTTTTTCTAGATGAGCCGATTGTGTAGAAATGCTCAGCACATGGAATCACTTGCGTATGCTGCAGCACCATATCTGAAAGTGTGTTATAAGAGTGGAGGTATTAATGAAAAACACCTACAGCTGGATCATTGCTTTTATTTTAAAACACTTGATTCGCAAATTTCAGAATAGCAGTTGATTCTCAAATTTCATAATATGACAGTTGAAACTTGGTGATCGGGTTATCATCACCAATTTAATCCCAATCTTCCGTCCATAGTCTGCCATACCGGTCGGTACGGGTCGGTACCGGACCCTACCGGTACGGTACAACTACATATTTCGGTACCGAACCGTACCGATCGGCCCGTACCGAATCGAACCGACCAGTCCGTATCGGCTCTAAAATTTTTTTGGCTTTTAGCCCCATTGGTACAGTACCGGTTCGGTTCGGTTTGGTTCAGTACCGTACCGGTACCGATGCCCACTGGTACATCGGTACAGTCGGTACCGCGTACCTTGCTTCTGTCATTCACTCATCCATACCTATATAAATTTGCTATTTTCTAGTTTTCCATACATGTTTTCATCTAATATGCTCTTGTTGTTATTTTTCATATAATATACTCATTGTTATTAATAGTTTTGCACTCTAAAACTGATATACTATCTTAAAACTAATGACAATTATCTAAAGAGAATGAAAATGGCACTAGCAACTCATCTTTGTTACAGGGACTTAATTACTTCAAGCATGGCACCAATTTGACAAAAATACTGCTGGCTGGACAGACCATTAGAAGACCTTAAAATTCTACTTTGGCTCTTGCAATAGTATATATCTATGTTGTTATTTTGCATCATTTTCTCAGCTGAAATCACTGGATGGTGAAATTTAGACAGGTTTCTACTTTCTAGGTTAGGTCCCCTTGCATCCATTTTTGGACATTAATGCAATAGGACATGCTAACAATTCAGTTGATATAATTGTGTAGAAATAGAGTTAAAATGGCCATGATTGTGTGGAAATAACAAGCCCGGCCATCCACATAAGAGATTTTTCTTTTCTAGCTCTCAAGTTTCTTCACTTGAGTGATGATTAAATTTGCTGTAGTGCCACTTTACTATTTATTACTATGTTAAATAGTAAATTTGTTTTTCGTATATTGCTTTTATGAAACTGTATGAGGTAAATATGGTATGTGATGCTAGACTATCCTTGGTCTTTAATTTTCCATACATAAAATGAGTTCACAGCAAGCACTGTTGTATACTCTATTTTTGTATTGGGGATTCTCTGTAGTCTGTCCTGTATCGAACAACTTTTTGTTATTTGATAAGTTCATCATTGTGATTTTATATTTTGTGGTCTCCAGGAAACACATTTAACTGCAACCATCCTGTTGTCATGGAACTTATACTGGACAGTTTGAGACATTGGTACTGTCTAGTGTTTATTTAAATTGTGTTTTCACTTTTCATCTTTTCTGTATCAGCTGGAAACGCAATATGTTCATTTTGTTTGGTCAAAAGCATCTTCAGTCTCTATTTACCATTGAGTTAAATTGAGTGCACTGCAAACTGTTGATACTGGAACATTACCCGGTGGATCAAATTGTAAATCAAATTTCACACTCTTTCTTAATATTTATTTATTTGTATTTGCAAAATGAATTTTGTGCATATATTTTTCTTTTTGTTTTATCAAAGGACTGGCATTTGGTTTACAGAAATACTGTTAGCGGGTTTTTTTTTTTTTTGGTGATTAGTTAAGTTGTTTGTTAATTGTTTTGTTTTTCTGTTCAATTCAGTATAAGTTGCGCAAACCTTAGACATTTGAAGATGCTCTGTTTTGCTTCATTCTATCAATTACTCTCATTATTGTTCAGTTTTTGGTATGTAATATTAAAAAAAATTGTAATTCAGCTGTTCTATCTTGTTTTGCGCTTACATCGTCTCTACAACCTTTACTGATTTCAGTGGTGCAGTTTTCTTCTTTCAGTAATATTTGCCTGTTAGCTTTGCTTCAAATTGATTCTATGTTGTTAATGCTTAAATCTTGATGAAATTGTTTCAGCCATCCACTTGATCTAATGCCAATTATAGATCACCAAACTTTAGAATTTTAGCAATGGAGAATCTTAGTCTGTTGTTGAACTGAATATTTTGTCATCAAGATATTAGATTTGACCATAGTTGTCAGTTTTTTCTAGAACTCTAATTGAAAACAAAAGTTTCAGATTCAGCGTGCAATCTGATCGAGAATTTAGTGAATGCATGTTGTTTATTTTCATTTATGAGTTTCTTCATTCTTTAACAGTTGCTGAAGTTTGTGAAATTGTGAGTTTTAACACATTTGGAAGCACTGTGACATAAAACTTTGTTGAGATTCATAGGAAAAGTTATTTTTTCTGACAAAGATTTTGTTTTGCCTAAAGCTTAAATTTTATTTACATTTATAATATCATATTTTATATTGACGATAATATAGGTACATTTTGAGCATGACTTTTGGAATTCTCATGTTCAAACTTCAAAACATTATTTGTTCGATTGTTTAAATATGAAACTATTGGAACAATAAGTCTAAAGTCCTAAAAATATAGTATATGTCAAAATGATAACTAATTTGTAAAATTTGATTATTGTTATCCTTTTCATTATGATGATGAACAAAAGAAGTGTAGGCAAGATCCGCCGCACCGGTACCGATAGGCGTACCGGTGGCGGCCCGGACCAGTACGAATCAGTTCCATACCGGTACGAACCGGTCCCGTACTGGTCCGAACCGGTCCCGTACCGGTCACGTACCGGTCACGTACCGGTTCTCCAACAATAAACCACCGGTACCGGATTCCATGCTGATCCGGTACCGGTCCCAGGCCGGACCGGTACGTACGGGTCCGTACCGGCCGGTACGGACCGGTACGGCAGACCATGAGTGGTCATTTTTTTTGTATTTTCGGAACTTTTATGTTGGTAATTTTAGGATTTGTTTTAAAGTTCCATTTTAAGTAAGATTGGTATAAAAGAGTCTTATATTAGTTATATGTTGGTTGGACCAGTTATAAAATCATTAGGATTTGCTTTTTTGGTTGTTTTGGGCATCCTTCCATGTATGCTTATATGCTCTTCCGAATTTTCTTAGAAAATATTTTGGGGATTTGTTATTTGCCTATCAAGAATCCTAGTTTACTTGGAAAACTAGTCATGTAAATTCTACAAAAGGGTTTATTAAGGTTGAATGAAAAGGCGCTGTAGATGATTTGTTTGAATGAATGAATGGAATTCTTTAGACAGCTTCTGAATTTTGTTCTCACTTTTTATCATTGTACATTTGTACTGCTTGAAACCAGGCAATATAGGTTGGTATGGTATGGTATGCACCCCTATTTTGGTTGGTTTTAGATAGTACGAGGCAGTTTTGCTTTGTTTGGAGCTATTGGACTCATATACCGAACCAAACCTCAGGACGAAGGTTTGCCATACTGGTCGGTACCAGTGCGAACGGACTGTATCGATACATGGTATGGAGGGCGCACCGATACTTGGTATGCCGAACCGGATGTACCGACCCTATAACACGATGACACCGGTACGAGATTCGGTATTGAGATGGCAAACCTTGCTCGGTACCATATTGGCACCTTATCAATATGGTATAGTACAGTTGGTATTGGTCAGTATGGTTCAGCACAACTGACCTTGCTTTTAAAACATACATATATAGTTGAAGAAAGATGCTTCAAGGTGCTTTGAACTAAGGGATTGTAGTTGTGTTATCAAGTTTTGGCTGAAAACATTGAAAAATGGACTAGCATGAGTTAGTGAAGCACAGTTAGTCTCAGGCCTGTAAGTTAAAAAAGGCCATTTAGGTACAAATATTTAAATCCTATCCGTAACCTCATTCTTTGGAAATAAAACTATGCATTAATTTATTTAGTGTATTCATTAAATTAAGGATTCTTTTTTAACTCGGATTTCTGCATCCTAAATTTCTCATGAGCTCTTGATCGTTGCTCCTGCACTTGAATGTGCTTTCCACACATGCTTCAATTACGTGCCACTTAGCTTTATGGAAGTAGTTGATCTTATATTTTATTATGATAAAATTCAAAAAATCATCACTCCATGTACTTGGCATTCTTGCCAATTTAAATCTACCAAAAAATGTGGAAGCAAAGCATATACAAAACATAGGCCCTAGTTGGACTAATCTAAGGATTTGACAGATTTTGTCAGATACCACTATTTGATACTAGTGCATATGATAAAGTCTTTCCTGAGTGCCCAGTATACTGTTTCTTCTTCCTTTTTGTAGCATTAACGATGCTAGAAATTCACTTCATTTTTGTGCGTGTAAAGTTAGTTATGGTATACAAGGAGAAAAAAAAAAAAAGATCGGGGATAATGCTTTCATCTTGCTCCCAGCTCTCCATGATCCCAATTTCTTAAGAATTGTAAAATGTTATGTGAGTACCTGACCTTCATTCTTAGTAATTGTATTACAAGGTATAAAGTATAAACCAAGGAATGCCGTACCGGCCCGTACACATACCGGTCCGGTCCCTGACCGGTACCGGACACAGATGAAAACCGGTATTTCCGGTTTTCTTCTGTGAACCGGCCGGTACCGCTTGGTACCGGCCTCGTACCGGTGCGAACCGGCCGGTTCGCACCGGTACGGTGTTTTTTTTTTTGGGGGGGGGGGGAACCACAGCGCCTCGCTGTGGTTTCTTTTTTTTTTTTGATGGGAAAGAAAGTGGTCCGGACCGGTACGGTACCGGTCCGGACCGGCACCGTACCGGTCCGGACCGGCACCGTACCGGTCCGGACCGGCACCGTACCGGTCCGGCCGGCCACCGGGACGCCGCAGCCAGTACATACCATAGCTGCCATGAGACAATGGTAGGGGGCTAGGGGCTGCTATGCTATGCACTAGTGTTGGCTGAACCTGGCCTATATCACATTGTATCATGTGCATTCAGGCATATTGACCTTGTAATGACCCCATATCGCTGGGTAATTTTTTTCTTGATTGTTTAAGCTCTACCGAGTTGTGTCAATGTGTACTGCCCCTTTGTTGAGGATCATACCATACCAGCTGCCTGCTGATACATTACCACTCCTCAAGATTTATTTCCTTGCTTCAAATATGTCTTTTCAAAACTTTGCCCTTTGCTCATATGGCATATTTGTCAGCTGGTGTGGCTGTATGAGAGCATATATATTTACTTATTGAGGCGAAGCGCTAGCGGAAAAATCAGGCTGTTATGAATGTTTGATTTACTTGTGCATCCGAACTCTGAACCAAATATTCTGGAACTCCCAAATATCACCATGCTTTACAGTATTATGCTTGCTGCTGTTAATTAGAAGTCAGTCAAAAACTATATTTCTGCAGTCATATTTTCATAATGAACTGTACGATGAAGTATATACTAAATGCATTTTTTTTTCTTTTTATCTATATTGATTGTGTCTATATCTTGTGCCATGCTAAGGGTTAAAGAATACCATGTGGATGGATTCCGCTTTGACCTTGCAAGTGTTCTTTGCCGAGGAACTGATGGGACTCCTCTAAATGCACCTCCACTTGTTAAGGTAACTTTTTGTTGTTTCTGATTTCTCCTTAGTGCTGTGTTTTGATGGTTCTACAAGACAGATGTTACTCTTCTTCTGGAAGAGAGAATCTTCTTTATTCTTATTCACTAGGTTGCTCCCATATTTATTAATTATCTTCATTGTAACTTTGCAAGGATATTGACAAATGACTTTCTAAAATTGATGACTGGTTATTATAATTTCTCCCTGTTCTAGCATCCCATTTGATTAAAAGTACATTAATTCTATTACTTTATTAGTAGACTATGAAAATTATGAACATTATGGTGTGTTTTAACATCTCTGTGCCTGCACTTATATGTTTTCCTGTCTTTTCTAGTCATTCTTCCCCATATGTTGTATCCAAGGCCTCATTGTCAACCATAATTAACATCTATAAATTCTCTCTTAGCTCTCTTAATATATGATTAAGGACCATGGTTTGTGGTCCACCTCCAAGTCTACATACACACATACATACACATGCATGTATATATGTGTATGAATATGTATGTATATCTCTATGTACATGTGTCTGTATGTGACATGTTCCTAAATAGATCCTTCCAGAAGTGGAGATGTTGCATGAGTGTGAATGTGAAAAGGAAAGCTCATAGTGTAAAAAGAATGGCTGTATGTACTGGTCTATTGGATGCTTGTAGAAGTGTCACTATCCTAAGTAATTGGCATTTATAATCTTAGAGGAAAGGATGTTAGAAATCATACATGAAGAAAAATAAAGAAAACTAAGGGAAAGAAACAACAACTAGCTAAATTTAACTTGCTTTAAAAGATCAAAAGATTAAAGTTATATGGTAAAACATGTATATGTTAGTAATTTTTAAATTCCTACTCCTCCGGTTGTTATGGTATACAGGTATACAGGGACTTGAGAAAGGTAGTATATAGTTGATGATACAATTTTGACAAAACTATTTCATGAGTATAAAGAGGCAGTATAAACTATGGAAATATGATGGTTATGAGGGGAGCGAAATTATTATGAAGCCATATTGAAAGCAGCCTGGACCTGGAGATTCTTTAGTGGGATTGCCTGCCATATCCTACTAATTTTGAGCATTGGACAGAAATAATTCTTTATCAGGTGCGGGAAATGGCGTGCGTGCTGATGTTTTGTGCTTTTCCTGGATGTTTGATTTAAATATTATAATCTAACTTAAATTCTAAAAGTTCATTTCTTATTTTGCTTATAATCAATAAATTAGCAATTGTTTCTATGGTTCACCGTACCGGCCCAAACCGGATAGTACAGAGTGTACCATACCATACTTGTTCAGTACCGGTATCCGGTATGGGTAGGATACTGAGTGAAAAGATCCCATACCATACTGTATCGACATAGTGCTAGTATAGCACCGGTACGGGGTCCGATACCGAGACTACGAATCTTGGTTGTTTCCGCTTCTTTAAATTTAGGGTCTTGAATAAATCAATTGTGCAATTTCTCATAGCTTGCTAGCTGATAAGAAACAGTAGTGGAAACCCTTTTATCTGATTTATGTGACTTGACTGACAGGCAATTGCCAAGGATGCTGTATTATCAAGATGTAAAATAATTGCAGAACCTTGGGATTGTGCAGGACTTTATCTAGTAGGAAGATTCCCAAATTGGGATAGGTAATTTCTGCATAGGTCATTTGGCACGAGTACTTTTAGTTATGTCAGTTTATTTTTTATTTCTTTCGCACTATTGACTGCTAAGCTTTATGTTTTTGCCTTTTGTCATTAGAGCATGTAAGTAATTCATAGAACCGTGACTTCTGCGCTGCTACTAGTAGATGTTCATTTCCATTCTTCCATTTTGCCTCTTTCATATGAATTATTAGCTTCATCACTTGTTGCTCTTTCCTACCTTTCTGCTATTTGTTTTATGTAGAATGCATATTATTATGGCTATTATTCTGTTAAAAATACAGTCATGTAAATAACATTTGAGAGGCAAGCTCAAATCTCCTTCTCTTCAATAATGTCTGACCTTGAAATCAGCAAAGGAGGTAGAGGTACTTTGGATCTATGAAGGAACAGATCTGGCATCATAACAAGGCCTCATTTCTAAAAGTTGTCTTGCATAATCTATAGAGCTCATATCAGTACATAACTCCCAAAGTTTGTTAAGTGTTTTCAATCTCCATTAATGCTCCCAAAGTTCCACCATGTTGATTCCTTCTTATAGAAATCAGGATGAATTAGCATGGTAAAAACCAAACTGAACCTTCAAAGAGGAGTAAATAAATACCATTCCTGTTTCTTTGCCTATGTCTCCTAGAAATAGCACATCAACACAACAAGGCCCTTCTCACCATAAGACTTGTCAGCCTTTCTATCCAAAAATAATCTGTGAGAAAATGTATTCCTTGCCAAATTCCATGGTGAACATCAAAACCAGGGAATCCTGAAATTTTAGCACTGTTGTTGCTAAGAGGAGAGGTAAAATGTATGTACTTCCTATCCAATTCTAACTACGTTTCTTATATGATTACAGTAGAAAAGGTCATCAATTTTTACAGTCATCACCTCATAAGTATCAACTTACAAGCCTCTCTTTGAAGCATATTCTTAATTCTGCTGGAAAGTAGTGCAAGAAGAAAGTAATGCTTGCTTGTGAACCATACTTTTATAGTAAGGTCTGTTGTACCACCCCATACCGCCCGACATGGAGTATACCGTGCGGTGCATACCGTACCATACCGGAAGAAAATCGATACGAAACTCCATTTTGAATCTGTACAAGCTCCGTACCATCGTATACCGCCCCATACCGAAGCATACTTGTTGCCCAAGGTGACAAGCCAAGAGGGGGGGGGGTGAATTGGTTTTTCTTGATTTTCGATTCCTTAACTTTGCTAATTGATGAGTGAGTGATTTGGTTAATATAGATTAACTACAAATAGTGAACTTAGAACAAAACACAATACAAACAACAAGAAGTATAGTGGTTCGGTGCTCTCCTATGCACCTACGTCCACTTCCCAAGCGACCCCTTGGAAATTCACTATAATCCCGCGGATTACAGTTGGATTATTTTCCGGGCTCACAATCCAAAAATCTTTACACTTGGTTTTCCGGGATCACCAAAAACCTATATTGGTTTTACGGGATCACCAACTAACCTTCACCGTTGGTTTTACAGGTTCACCAACAAACCTACACCGTTGGTTTTACGGGCTCACCAACAAACCTTACAAGATTGTTAAAAAGAGAAAGAAGAAGGTTTAAACTCCTATATGAGCAGATATAACAAATATAAGCTACAAAGAAGAGTTAGAATATAGTTATCGCTTTGATATGGCTCTTCTCTTCTTTGTCAAGGAATGCTTTACTCTTCAAGGGTTAGTGGAGCTTTTAATGCCTCTTTTTGATCTGCTCAACCACTTCCTTTTGACTCTTGAATGAAGCACCTCGATGAAGAAAATTAGGGCTTTTGTCTTTCTTGGGTAAGCTTTGATATTTTGCAAAAGGATATTTTGCTCTGATGAATAGTGTCAAATACTTTCCCACATGTTTAGGTTACTTCCCATTGGTTAGATTTGAAAAGCTATCCGTTACTAGCCGTTGGGAGGTCAAAAAGTACTTCTGCAGAACTAGCCGTTGGAAGGTCAAAAAGTACTTCTGCAGAACTAGCCGTTATGCTTCTGCCCGTGCTGGGGTCGACCCAAACTTTTCTGGGGTCGACTCAAACCACTGTTCATCAAACTTGGGGTTGACTCAACTTCCAGTGAGGTCGACCCAACTTTCACTGGGGTTGACTCCTGCTACAGTGAGGTCGACCCTCTCAGGGATCACAGAACCTTAGTATTTCAGCTGTTTTTCACTGGGGTCGATTCAACTCTTTTTGGGGTCGACTCAAGCTACAGTGGGGTCGACTCAAGTTCCATTGGGGTTGACCCTCTCAGGAATTCCAGAGACAGTTTTGAACGACATAGCCTTGGGGTTGACTCATGTTCAATTGGGGTCAACTCCATTGGGGTCGACTCAAGTATTCCTGGGGTCGGCTCAAGGAAGGTGGGGGTCGACCCTCTTAGTAAATTCCAGAGACTTGTTTTCTTGAGGCTTGAAGCTGGGGTCGACTCAACCATACTTGGGGTCGACTCCACTACTATTCATCCGTGCCATTTTCGCAGAGGTGTACCTGATGGTTCCATGATGTGCTAGGGTCGACTCCATCTTTGTTGGGGTCGACTCATTCCATACTTTGCTGCATCTTAAGGTTAGACTCATCCATACAATCAATGAAATATACTTCAAGCAATTTTGAATGTATGCCATGGTAGTGCTACATACTCTTAACAATGAAAATTACTATTGTGCCCTTAAGAATACGTTTTACTTGAAACTTTGCTGAATTAGAATTTAGAATTCACTATCCCTTTTCTATCGCAAATTTTATCTCATTATTAATCATTGAAAGACATCTTGATCTCATTCTTCTAATGTATCGAGAGTGTCGAATTCAGTAATGATGTATCATATTAACTTGTAGTATTTAATTAGATATTTCCTCAATGGTTGTGTTAATCATCAAAATAACACTATCATCCTCAATACTGATCTAGACCGAGGTGTACCGAGGTGCGTATCGACCTGTATTGAGGCGTACTGGGATAAAAATTGAGAAAAGTGGTTAGAAAGCTATTTCGGTATATAATGCATACCGTATCGTACCGACCGTACCAAACCAGTAAGGCACTGATATGGGAACCAGTATACCGAGATTGCGAACTTTATTTTGTACTATAAACTAACATGCTGAAGTAACATCGAGAGGCTTCAAGCTAAGGTGGGATATGCCCATACTTATGGAAATATAATATCTTCAGTCATCCCTACTAGCAACCAAAGTCAATTCGGTATGGGATCTTTTACCACATGTTTTTAATGTGGCTTGAACATATTTGCTATTTGATTTTGAGAAAAATGCTTTCTTTTATGGATGTTAGTGAGAAGTGCATATGGAGCAACTAATAAGATGTGTTGTTGAAGTAGTTCTACATGTAGCCTATAAGAGTGTTAATATGGTTCATAAAAGTTCTGAGGCGTCTGACTTAATAGATTATATAACCCATATTTATGCACAATTTGCATTGGTAAAATATCATAATATGTGATTTTTGTCCTTGATCTAGATAAAGATCATAATCTATACAAGGACTGGACTGCCACATATGACATATTATATGCCAACATCGACGAATTTTAACTTTTTTGCTGTAATATTACTATGTAGGCATATCTTGAACAAAAAAAAAAAGCTTAGTGGGAATTTCTGGGAATCATATCTTTATAAATCAAGAAGTTGCCTGAAACAAGTGCGGTGCACGTTCTAGGAAGCATATCTCTTAAAAGTAGGTTCGCGGTACCGACCGAACCGATGTACTGATGGAGACCGGTATTGAACCAGTTTGAAAAAAAAAACGCGTGGACACATGCATGGACGTGCGTGCGGACATGCGTGCGGACCCGATAGTCTTCTTTCCTGCAAGAGAGGTCTTCTTTCCCCCTTTGACAGGTAGTCTTCTCCTCTTTCTCTTCTTCTTTCTCTTCTTCCTCTTCTTCTTCCTCTTCTTTCTTCTTTTTTCTTTCTCTTCTTTCCTCTTCTTCCCCACGAGTACTGGTGTGGTTCACACCGGTACAGGTAAGAAATCGAATTCCATGGTTGTATCATACTGGTGTCGGCCGGTATCGGTACGGTACAGGCCGGTATCGGTACGGTACAGACTGAACCGGTCGGTTCCGACCGGTTCAGCAGACCTTGCTTAAAACAAATTTATAAATGGAAGTACTTACAAAGCAGGTGTAGGAGTCAATTTCATGAGAATTTCTAAATTGGTTGTGCATCGTGGATAGAAGTTTTCTGCTACTAAAATCTAGAAACCTAACAAATTTGATACTTTTGTTATTGTTTAACATGCCTATAGCATAGTTTAAGGTGATTGATCATACAAGCAAGAATTAGACAAATATTCTTACAGATTTAAATCATAAAAGAATTAGCGTGTGGAGAGAGTTTTTTGACATCATTGTTATACACAATATTTTCTTGCATAGAAGTCATAGGCAAAAAGCCAAGGTCCACCGTACTGACTGGCCCAACCATCACACATCAAAGTGAGCCCATATGAGGGCCACTTGCTCTTGTAGGAGGCAATCCATTTCTCTAGCTCTTCCTTATTGTTGTCAAGTAGCTCACCATAAATGTCCTTTGGGCTTGGAGGATCAACATCGGGATTGGCAACCTGTATGGCGAAAATGACAGATTTGTAATACGTATTGTCTGCCACATTCGCTGGCATGTGGCTAAAGTGGAACCAGGATCCAATAGCTCGCCACATATCCTTCTTCTTCTCCTTCTTCCATATTGCCTATCCTTTACTTCTTCGAATCTCTATTGGAAAAGGCATGCGGGTCTACATCATGGATTGACGCTCTTAGTGGAATTTCTCTGAAAGACTTTTTTCGACTATCAAAACCACTAAGGATAGATGCAATTCGGCCACGTTCTCTGTTGACTGAGGTTGTCCTTTGAAACTCTGGATCGTATCTGCTTCCACCAGAATCGACACTCGACTCATAAAACGAGGGCCCAAATCGAGCCTGATGCCTCTCCACCTCCTCTTGTTGCCATTGATCATTAAGGCTCGCCCGCATGGCAGCCTGGATCTGTGCCTCATTTGGGCCCTCAACCTTTTTTGACTTCATAAAGTGATAGGAAGGTGGCTCTGCGGCTTGGCATTCCTCCTCCGCCTTCTTCTTGGCAGTCCTCTCCTTGGTTGCTTTGATCTAAGCGAGGTTCTATCTCTGGTGGGCAATTGGGGCATGCAAATACCTCACGGAAATTACCGGCTAAGTGCTGCTTTAATCTGGTTACTCCTTCTTTGAAGCACTTGCGGCAATGACTGCACTGAAACTGATATCGTTCATCGAGTATCTTTCCATGCTCCTAACCAATATCACGCTCTGGGGGTTGCCTTCTCCTTGATGGCTCCATTCCTACGAAGACATTAATTTATTTTTAAATTTTAAATTAATTTTTAATTTTTTAATTATTTTAAATTTACCAAAAAATTCTGCCTCCAAAATGACTTCTAAATTATGTACAACGTACTACTATTTTTTTAAAATATTTTTATTTTTATTTTTTATTAAAAAATTAATTTTTAAACTTTTTTATTTTTAATTAAAATATAAATTATATATATTCTGAAAAAAATTAATGTCACCATGCACATCGTCTATAGATCTAAGGTATGTGGTACCGAGCATACCAACGTACCGGTAGGCTTCGGTACCGGTACGGTACCGGTACCATACCGATGGAGCTGGTTCGGTCTGGTTTCGACCCTGTCGTTTTTTTTTGGGAGTTCTCTCACTTTTTGATATTTTTTTTGACCCCGGCTGAACCGACCTCAAACCGATCGGTTCTGACCCAGATTGGGTCGGAACCAATTTCTACCTTGGTACCGGACCAGTGCCTGTCGGTACCAGTCCGGTACGGGCTGAACCAACCGGTATAGATCGGTTCAGCAGACCTTAGATTTACAACATATAAAAAATTCAATATGAAATGAAAACATTGAGCATCATTTTCTATTTTTTTTGCAATTTTTGACATATTTTTGTAAGCACATTAAAAGAAATATTAAAAAAAATATAAGGGAAAGAAACCACACCTTAATTAGCCTTTGTTGGATTTTTTTGGAAGGGAAATGACGCTCTCTCGCCTCCTCAATTTTTTTCACGCAGCCTCTGTAGGATCCCTGCTCGATCTGCATTCCCTTCATCTGCTGGATACCTTCCTTTCCCTTTCCTTCCTTCATCTTTTTTGGGCTAATCCCTACCCTTCCCTTCCTCAATATTTTTTAGACTAATCCCTACCCTTTTCTTTTCTTTCTCAATTTTTTGGCTAATCCCTTTCCTTCCCTTCCCTTGCCTTGCCTCTGAAATGTGCTCCTATAGCCGAGCGGGGAGAGGCCAACCTCAAATTGAATGGACAGCTTTGCATTGTCGAAAAACACGTGGCCCTGTACCACTTTCAGCCACAGCACTTGGCGTTGTGGCCGAAAGGAAGACAGCGTGTGGCCACTGTGGCTACGCGCTGTCGGCCGCGGAGAAAAAAGGCCGCGCGCTATGGTCAAAAAGGGCATAGCACGTGGCAACTCAATTTTTAACCCGTACCGGTGCGAACCGAGCCGGGGCTCGGTTCGCACCGGTACGGACTTGGAACCGATCAATTGCGACCCAGATGGGGTTGGAACCGATTTTAATGGCTATACCAGACTGGTGCCTGTTGGCACCGGTCCGGTACATGCTAAACCGACCGGTTCCGGTGAGTTCAGCATACCTTGCAAAAAGCTATGTTAAAGGGAAGTTGTGGGACTTTAAGGGTTAAGATGCATATCTGTGGCGGTGAAACTTAAGATGAAGGATTCAAGGTTTTAAAGAAGGATTTTAGGATTTGCTGCACAGAATTAAAATTCTGGACTGTTCAGAAGAAATCACATGACTATGGAAAAATGGATGAGGTAACAGGTGTTCATTACTAACTGATGATAGGAAAAGGTTCTGGCCTTCTGGGGTTCAATAAGTATTGAAAATATTTATAAAGGTTTTTCTAATGGAATTATTGTTTGAAATCTGTGGTATATACACAGGTTTCTGCTATTATGGACAGATTTTTCAAGATTCTAGTGAAAGTAAAGGGTGAAGACAAGGTTAAATGGGTTTACTAGGATTAATGACAGATGTTAAGGCTTGTGACACTAAAACTTGCACAAAACAGGTTGAGAACATTAAAATCATAAGGTTAGTAATATACAGGGTGAAGACAAGGTTAAATGGATTTAAGCTTAGTTATGAACTGAAGTAATATACAGCAGAGAATAAAGAATGTTATTAAGAAAATTAAAATCATAAGGAGACAATAATTAGAGGAAAGAAGAGGATGCAGGAAGAGAGACAAGGAGGAGATTAGAGGAGGTACCAGAACCTTAGCTTCTCTTCTTCTGATCAATCAAAATTAACTCAAAACTAACCACTTTTTAAAACAGGAATTGCAACTTTTATACAGAAAATAAATCCTAACAACATGAAAATTTCACCCTTGATTAAAATAATTTGCTGCCATCAATTAAAACACAAAAGAAAAATCCAAGAAACAAATGGTGAGCCATGGCTGCCTTGATTGACTCTTAGAGTTTCTTAAATATCAGTTAACTTCTTTCTACAAATTTGGACTAAGGTTTGCCGTACTGGTGTGTACCACCGCATACCAGGCATATGTACGGTACCATTCTGAACTGAGACTTGGTACGCTGAACCAAACCCCGTATTGGGTGTACTGACACTGTACCAACATGATACCAGTACAGTATCTAGTACCGAGATAGCGAACCTTGGTTTGGATTGTTGAATAATTAAGTCAATAGCATGGTATCTGTCACGCCCCCGGCCCGAGATCGCGAGCCAGGGGTCCGCGCCAACCGCCGCACACCCGTAGGAAAATTCTCCCCACGAGCATGCAAGGCATCTTAACCAAATCTCAAAAATGTAACTAAAATAATTCAACTAAAATAAATGCAATCTTATTCCATTGACTGACACAAATTATAAAGTCTCACAGTTCTAAATACGCAGCGGAACAATAAAGATAGAACATTAATTTAAATAAAACCTAATCTAAGATAACTTGTGCCATAATTCTTTTATTCGCTCTCCCATATTGTAAAACCCCAGATCAAGCTAATTCTTCGGATCTGTAAAAACAGTAAGAAATCGTATAATGAGCTAGACAGCCCAGTAAGTAATAAACACCTTAACTAGTCAATTCATATAATAACATAAAATATGAATACAAATTACGATGAGTTAGCATAATAATATAATCAATTCATTTTCAAATACAAATTCATTGAAATCCGTATCTTTCAAATATCCATATACATAATCGTAAATCTGATTCGAAACAAATTACATTCATCTCAACAGCCTTTAGCTACGACCACACTTATACCCTGTGGCTAGGCCAAAAACAGAACCACATTTATACCCTGCAGAGTAGGCCAGAATACCGCACTTATACCCTGCGGAGTGGGCCAGAATACCACACTTATACCCCGTGGTGCGGTCAGAATTGCCAATGCATAACCCCCAATTGGCAGGGTCCAGAACATAGTCTAGTTGAGAGTTCTAAATCTGATGCACATCAAAATTCTTTTGTAGCATAATAGATATATCACAATCCGATCTAAATATGCATATACGATGCAAGAACAGTAAGTATATCCGAAAAATATTAATTTCAATTCACCTATCTATTTTTCATTCAAAGCATCATCTCGTAAAATTCATAAATCACATATAAATTCATTAACAATTTATTCAATGCAAAAATAATATTATATGAATGAAGAGTCTAGAGAAGGCAGTTCATTACTTACTTCGAAAGCGATTCACAATAATTCCAATTAATCTCACAAATTCCTCGCAGAACCTAATATCCAAAAATCATATTTTTCTTTTAAAATTCATCACAATATATATAAAACTTAAATTTTTAACATTCTCCCTGGGCTGTCCTTGCAAAGGTGTCTAGCACCCCGGCTTCGGGTTTGGATTCGGGTTCATACCCGTAGACCACCCTCCTCCCTTTATTTTATTATTATTATTATTATTATTATTCTTTCTTTCTTTCTTCTTTTTTTTTCTTTCTTTTCTTTTCTTTTTCTTTTCTTTTCTTCTCTTTCCTTTTTGTTTTTCCTTCTTCTCCCGAAGCTTCCTCTGACTTCTTTTCTTCCTTCCCCCCTTTCTTTCTTCTTTCTTTTTCTTTCTCCTCCTCTTCTCCCGACTTCTTCTCCTTCCCTCCCTTTCTTTCTTCTTCTTTCTTCTCCCGCGAAGGGAGGTCGGCGAGCTCGGGAGACGTCCGCCGGCTCTCTCTCCTTCTTCCCGCGGAGGAGGTATGCGCACGGGAGAAGAGGAAAAGCCCGCAGCGGTCGGCCTTCTCCTTCTTCCCTCTCTTCTTCTTTCTTTCTTTCTTTCTTTCTTTTTTTTTAAATGGTACAGCAAAGAGGTAAAGGTTAGGAATCCTTACCTCAGCCCCGGTGAAGGTCCGGCGGCTTCCTCCCTCTCCGGCGGCAATGGAACCATCTGGATCAAAGAAGACCCGTGTCGAAGAAGACCTGCCTTTCTCTCTCTCTCTCCCCCTCTCTCTCGGCCGGCAGCGGCTCCTCTTCAAATGGCTTCAGCGGAAGCCCTAAAAAAACAGGGGAGCCTGCTTTTCGGGATGGCTCCCCCCCTCATCACACGCCCTCACGTGCGCCGCAGGTGAGGCCGAAATCCTTGGGCTGGGCCGGTCTATGGACCGGGCCCAGTTTCAAGGTCTCACAGTATCGGTATCCGGTACGGGTGACATGCTGATACTCGGTACGTCAAAAAAAATTTCGTACCGTACCCGACACTATGCTAGTGTGGCACCGGTACGAGTATACAAATTATTCGAAGTCCAACCGACGGTCCTTGCTTAAAACTATGCATGAGTAATGTAGATTATTATCTGAAATGACTTTGCCATATGCTGACATTTGTTTGGAAGTCTAAAATTCTCAAAGTATAATCTAAAAAGAAATTACACTCATTAAGTACATTTCTCTAGAATGTGAACTATCATAAATTGAAGGAACTTTTTTTTTTGGTATGATGTGTCTTTAGGTCCTAGAGGAAACAAATAATCTGTTGAGACACCAACCTGGAGATGTTGAGATCCTAAGTTCATGTTTTAAAGTTTTTTGGCAGAACATACTCCCAATATGATAAGAATTTTCAAACCTTTATTTTTAAAATTTCAAAAAGGTAGAGTAACAATGTTCTACAAGAGTTTATTTTTTCTGTTATTATTGCAGGTGGGCTGAGTGGAACGGAAAGTATCGTGATGATGTTCGAAGATTCATAAAGGTAATACTTTCAAATATGTTGATTTCTAGAAACAAATGTAGGATGTGATGCAAGCTTAAGTCTATTCTCATTTGTCTTAACAAAAGAGAAGAAAATGTTTAGTTTGAAGCTACACAAACTACATCTTAACTACCTTATGGCTATTGTTTGGTTGTGGTTTTGTTACTTAAAAACAATTTAATAGTAAAAAGTAATCAGTATTATGAAATAGATTGCAATCATCCCTCTTGGTTAAAATTTTATTATGGTGTTACCTTCTAGCTACTTTTGTGCTTTATACTAGTAGAAGAGGTTTCCATTTGGATTCGACAGAACTGACAACCCTATCCTGTAAAATGATGCCGACCCATTCATATGCTGGGTTTAAATTTTGAAAGTGAGGATGATAAGTAAGAAGGAAAAAGCTCCATATAGAATTGACATCTGCTTGTTGCAACTAATATTTGCTATAATTGTTGCCTCAGGAGGAGGTTCATCAAAGGCTGTATTGGTGCTACTAATTGTGGATCTGACATAGTTGAAGGATGTTTCTAGCTCAAAATGTTGTTCTAGACATATCCCAATGGTTTTAGCATGCGGTTTATGACATGCCAATGATGAAAGCATTAGATCACAGATTAACACCTTCATTGTGTCTTTCTTTATTTTGTTATCCTTTAAATACGTATTATTGGCCATTATTCTGGCTTCGTTGTAGGCTTGTAGCAGATATATTATGAGTTGCTTAGACATTCTTTAATTTCTCTGGTGACAAGTTACATCTAAATGTGAGGAAAGATGTGCTACAAATTGCATTGGGGATCAGTTTACAATGAAGTGATGTTTTTTCTGTTTTTCTCTTTTTGAAATTTCAGCTTGTGGGAGTTTTGCACATGTGAAAGCATGGTATAGAGTACCAAGATTCACAATCTATTCGGTACTGATACAGTACAGTGCACCCAATTTGGAGTGGTACATATCAGTACAACGAATCTTGTATAACATCGTACAGAATAGCCTGGATCAATAGTCATACTGACCACAAATTGGGATAATTTGTCGGCTTGATATGGGATTGTTCCCGAACCAGAGTGAATCTGTTCTTACGGAGCCTAATCACCCAGAACCACTTGGTTCTAAGCATTTTGACTCGGTAAGGGCCCCATTACTAATTCAGGGCCTCAATTATTTGGGGAGAAAGGGCTTGACTCTTTTTTCTCCCTTTTTCAAGGTAAGAGAGGAGAAAGATGGGAGGAGAGGAGAAAGAGAGGATAGAGTGGAAGGGTGAGCTGATCCTCCACTCTAGGTATTTCCCTCTTCCATTTTCTTTTCTCTGCTACATTCCATAAATAGACAAAATTGAAAAATATGGGAAAATTATGCCAAACTTTTGTATTTTGTGCATGATTTCATGATATATTATATTTAAACATCAGAAAAAGGAACTCACAAAACCCTATTTCCACTCAAAACTAAATAAAGAATCTTAAAAACCTTGAAAACAAAAAAATGTTTTTGGTCTACCAATAGGTTTTGTGAGGTATGGTACTAGTATCGTAGTATACCAGTCTCCTAATGGTGTGCAGTCTAGTATAGAGACTGCAAACCTTATGTGAAAATACATCAAACCTATACTACTTGGTGATTGCATTATTGGTGTAAAATTGGAGGGGTTTGGCAAGGTTATCAACAAGTCCAATAGGAAACTATGTTCCATGAGGTGGAAAGCATGATAAATGTTTTCATTCTTAGTTGAAACAGAATTCTAGCATTTCAATATTGGAAAGTGATTGATTAATATCATATTTTGTATAATTCTACTTAATCTAAAAGCACATTAGAAAATGCATTGAACATACTAAATTTTTTTCATCCCGATATGTGTTACATGGTGATGCAATTACATGCAAAAGGCCTTTAAAATATGACAATTAGGAAAAGGGTAGTGTTGTAAGCAATGTCTAGTAAGAAGATGGCTTCCCATGTCTGGAACCACTTTAGGCCTGATCTATGCTGATATGGCATGATCCAAGCAATTTAAGCTTGGTTCGGTCAACCAAGGTGCATTGGACGTGATGTCGTATCATATATGGACTATGCTCATATGAATGATGCTATTGTGAAGTGACTTATAATTTGTGATGTAGAATATTGTTATATAGTGTTTCATGATCAAGTAATCATGTTTGTTGAATGTTTTTTAGGCATATATGTTAAAAAATATGTTTATTATTGTATCGTAGACATATCCTATTCTATTTTTTCAAGTTTTGCCATATTGTATCCATGTTCTGTAATTTTAGCAAAACAATTTACCTTTTTTTTGTATTTTTTCCCATCATTTGGAGGTGGGAACAACCAAGGGAAGGGAGCATGGAAGTGAGAACAATGAGAAATCACACATTTGTAGCTTGGTCGCTTAGCTTTGGTGCTAGAAACAAGCTTATAGCGTAATAAACCAATCTATAACTGAAAACAAGCATACACATCAATATATGTATAACCCTTGAAAGTGAACCATTGTAGAATTAATATCCTAAGTGCCAAGGTTGGTGGAACCATCCCGAACCGCCCGGTTCGGGACGTCCCGAGCCATGCCGACGGTGGACTGCGACGGTTCCGGCAAAGAAATCGAAACGTCGTCGCCGGAGGAGAAGAAAAGAGAGAGAGCGAGTGGGGGAGGGAGGGAGAGGCAGAGGGAGGGAGGTAGGCGGAGGGTGGCGGAGGCCAGCGGAGGGTCGACATTGGTACAAGCATTGGAGGTTGTGGCCGGACTCCTGTTTCATTGCCGCTAAAAAAATTTATGATTTTTAAGTGAAGTCGGCAAATCGCAAATTTTTTTTGCGGCCTGATCACTGTTTCGAACGAAACAGGAGTCCGCCAATGGCCTCCGTGGGCCTCCCTCCCTTCCCCGCTCGCTCTCTTTTTTTCTCTCCCCCACGGTCTCCTGTGTCGATACAGGCTCACTATAGCACGGCGCAGGCCCATACTGACTCGTGCCACTGGACAACCGGTATGGTGCCTGGTACTGGCACAGCAAACCCTGCTAAGTGCTATCAAGTGCCATTTAGGTGACATGTTTTGGGAGCCAATATATAAGACTTATCTAACAGGATGTTTTAGTTTTAGTAATATTTAGGTACAATAGTGTTTATAAAGCTTTAATCTTTGAGGATTGCTATTGCATTTAAAAGAGACAATTTTGACTAGGTGCCAAAAATCAGGGATTTTGGATTAAAGATGGAAAATCAACTATTTATTCTTGAATAGTTGGGTTTGGGTCTACTTTTTTATTTGCATGTAATGTCTTAGGCAAGATTCACCGAACCGGTACTGGGACTCGTACCTATCGGCACCCAATACGGCTCGGTACCGTACCAAATCGGTACGGGTAGGGCATACTGGTTCATGAGCCGGCATGCCATTTTTCAAGAATATTTAATTGGTAATTATTCTTTTTAAACTTTTTCAATGATTTTAGGTCTAATTTATTTGTTTAATATTTTTTTGATTTTTTGTTTTTTTTGATGTTTTTTGATGTTTTTTTGATGTTTCTAATTCTGGTTTAACCTAGATAATGCATCTTATTATTTTAAAATAATACAAATTCTAAAATGATTGGTGAGATATTGCATTCTACAATGAACAACATAAAATATCCTCAAATCAAGTAGTAACGTAAAAATTAAAAAAATATTACAATTAATTACATAGATTTAAAGTATAATATACATACCGATATCTAAAATCAGATTGAGTGGCGATGCCTCTCGTAGATATCTGGATCATTAGTATAGTCAGGAGGCACATTAGCCCATACCTCTAACCAAGCGGTATTGTAGTCTTATACGTTGATCCTATAACGAACGTGCGCCTGGTTATAGGCATTCTTGGATCTCTCGCTGAAGCTCTGGCTCTAAGAGGTGTCTTCTAGCTGATAATACGGCTGTGGAATGGCCCATCCGAATATGCTAGTAGCAAAATCTGATCCGTAAGATGCTCCGAACTGCGTAGGATAGTAGCCACTGAAAAATGCCTCAGACGCACCATATTCATATCCGTATGGATCATAGACCGTCTGTGGCTGCGGGTAATAGGATCCAATATACGACTCGAAACCTGATACGTCTATGGACAGATCAATACTGGCTGGTGTTGTTGGATCCGAGTGGCTCACCTAATACTTTTAATGATAAAGTATCAAATGGTAATATTGGCCGGCATGGGCTAGCACTTAAATTTTGAAAGCATGTGCATAGTCCCTCCATTTCCATTGTTTTTCGTATCTTTTCACTGTTCACGCCATCAGGTTCACGTGGGGGATACACAAATATGCTGTTTCACCATCCAAACATGACCTAAGAATAAAAGTTATCAGAGGAAGAGGAGGGGGATGAGGAGGGTAATTTCCTATGATGGTGTAGTACCCCTCCTCTTCCTTGACATTAATCATCAATTTCCTGATTCACATTTTTTAGCTTTGCGATGCCTTGATTGTAATTGCATTTTGCTTTAAAATATTAACAGATTTTTTTTGATTTTTTTAATTTTTGAATTCATGTTTTACCCAATAATGAAAGATGATTAAATATTTATTGCATTCTTCGAATGGGGAGAAGCTATTCTCTGGAAACTGTGACTACTAACATGTATCAATTAATGCTTTAGTTCATACAAAGTCAAGTTTTCCTTCAGTCTTTTTCGTGTATATCCAAAATTATGTTTGATCAAAGAAGTGTATTTGACATTTTCAGGGTGACCCTGGTGTGAAGGGAACTTTTGCAACTCGTGTATCTGGATCTGCTGATTTATACCAGGTATGAGTGATGAAGTACAATTATCATATCTCCATGGTTCTTTGTCTATCATCATTTTGAATTAAATGTGATCGTGAGTTGCCTTCAGTGACTAATTTTGCTTGACACATATGCACATTTCTATCTAAATCAAGTCCATCTTTCTGGAGTACCCAAGCGAAAAACCCTCCTTTATGTTAGTTCAAGAAGATTTTAGTACTTCTTTAGCGAACAAAAGTAGCCAAGTGTTTTCTCTAGGTTGTGCTTTGTGTCCCAGTTTTGTTTAAGGAATTTGCAGGTTTAACTATAATTGTGGAATGTGCATTCTTTGGACTTGACAAAATGGTTGAAGGCTATTGACATGGAATTAGAAAGCCCATGCAGATACCAAAAGCTTGTGGGATCAATAGATGAATCCTGTGAGTTTGGATTGGATTACTTAAGTATTTTTGAAATGCTGGGATAATTGTAAATAAGAATGTAGAAATATATAGAAGACTCTTGACCATAGTATGCTGAACTGGCCCGTACCGGCCTGTTCAGCACATACCGGCTAGTTCAACACGTACTGGACTGGTCCGGTACCGCGGTGGAGAACGGTTTCGACCCCATAGGGCTGGAACCGAATGGTACGAAAGGTGTAGCGGTGCGAACCGGAGCGGTTCGCACTTGTACAAGTCCGGTACTGCCTTGTACCAATGCGAACCGGACCAGTTCGCACCAGTACTCCTTCAGTTTGCCATAGCGCGCGCGGCGCTGTGGCCTTTTTGACCACAGCGCGTGTGCTGTGGTTTTTATGTTGTTCATTTTATGATTTGTTTCATTTATAATTGGAAGTAATAAGATGCATCATCTAGCTTAAACCCTAAACTTAGAAACATCAAAAAACATGAAAAAAACATCAAGAAAACAACAAAAAAACCTCAAATTAAACTTTTCATAGAAAAAGATCTAAAAGAGAGATAACTCCAAAAAAAAAAAAATACGCGGTAGCCGAAATCCAGCCGAACCGGTCCGGTAGGCCACCGGTACCGGTTCGGCAGACATAGCTCTTGACCTTTCATTGCCATTAGATCGATACCATTTAGCAGTTCTATAGGATCTTAAAAGACAAAGTGATGGAGAACTGACAGAAACCATATGGTCTTGTAAAACAGAAATTTGAAGAGGCTCAATAAGGAGAAGTATTATAATCTTCCTTGAAGAATCATGAAAATAAAGGTCCAAAGATAGCATGGATGAAATTTACAAGCAAAGAGATGGAAAAGCTTGCCACATCAGAAAAACAGGAATAGCCTAAAGAGGTGCGCTTGCTGCCATTTAGCTCCATCATGAGTTCAAACCTCAGTCACATTAAATGGACACAAGGATAAGGAAGTAAATTCCTCCAAGAAATTAGTGGATGGAAGAAACAAGTAGCTTTAGTAATGAGAATTCCAAATGCCTCTAAAATGAGTGTAACACCCCGGCTAGAAGATTTTGGCTGTTAATGTCAAGGCAATTATCAAGGCAAGCACCATCAGATTTTCTCAGATTATTGTCATCTAAATCTTCCTATCTAGTACTTGCACCACATCTATATATAGGCTCTCTTCTGAGCTTTTTTATTTTTCGGGAAAAAAGAAAGAAAATCTGATGGTTAAAGTTTGTGTTATTACATGCACTTGAGTAATGATAAAATTACCTACCAATGTAACCTATGCCTCTATGTTACAGCGTTCTGTCGCATTATTGTTAATCCTAGATGCAGAAATCTTTCATTTAGGGTGGCACACCTGCTTTAGAATCTCCTCGGAAACTTGTCTTCGCACTGCCTCCTAACTGTTTTCTTTGGTTTTTTTTTAAAGACACATTTCCACATACCTGCACCCAACCCACTTCCAGTAACTAGGTTCTTGATAACTGCATGTTAACCCTTAATCATTATTGCTATCTGTTAGAGCATCTTGATTCTAGAACTTGTAGATCCTTCAAAAAGGAAGCTAATTGGTGGGGCAAACCAATTTCCTACGAAAGTAGTATCGTATATTATGCTAGGCTGAATCCTGCAACAGATGAAAGGAAGAATGAAGGAAATTAGACTCGGTGCAGGAGTAAGGAATTTTTGGGTAGTTCTGATAGTCCTACACCGGTCGGTAACGGCCGGTACATACCGGTACCGGATCCTACTGTACGGTACAGCTACATATTTTGGTACCGAACCGTACCGATCGGTACTGATGTGTACCAGCCCGTACCGGCCCGTACCGACCGGTACTGATGCGTACCGGCCTGTACCGACCCGTACCGACCGTATTGGAAAGCCCTCTTTCAATTCCTCACTATTGTATGTATCAGGAGAATGTCTTGATAGTGGAACCACTGTAGGTTAAGGTGTTTCAAAAATATTTTATAGAAATATCAGCAGTTTGTTAAATTGGTGAGGCAAATAATCAGCAGCTACTTTCTTTCAGGGTTGCAGGGAAATGGATGCTAGAATCAGATATATATCAGCAAAACAAAGAAAAGGACAGGGATATGCAAGGGCATAACTTTAACAAATTGTGTGCATTTGGACTTCCAAAAAATACTTTGTTGTACAATACATAAAAAATTATCAAGTGTTAAGGTGCTTCCATGTGCATGTTGCTCACCATTGTGAACTTGATCTGAGTTATTGGGCAAAAGAAAAAAGCAGAAAGTGTTAGGAATAGTTGAAAATCAGGAAAACCAGAATGTGTCAAGAATTCAGCATTAAGCCATACTTGAGTAGTTGAGTTCTTGTTGCATGCATTTTTGTCTAAATTCAGGGTTGCATAAAATTTCTATGAAAATCTTTCAGGTTTTGCAAGAAAAATTGTAATTCTGGAGGAAAAAATCAGTTCAAGCACTAAAATTAAACATGTTTATATAAATCCAGCTTTGATGTTAACTGCATGCTCTAAACTATAGTTCAAAAGTAGGGTTGGCGGAACCATCTCGAAAATTCATGATTAATGTCAATTACTATGTGAAATTTTGAATTATTTATTTTTCAAGTATGTTTAGATTATGGAAAAGTAGGGTTGGCGGAACCATCTCGAACCGGATGGTTCCGGCCATTCCGAGTCATACCGGTGGCTCAGGGGTACGGTTCCGGAAATAGAAACGAAAACCGTTACTGAAGGTGGAGAAGGAGAAGGAAAGAGAGGAAAAGAGAGAGCGGGTGGGGGAGCGATGGAGTGGGAGGAGGGAAGCCGGCGGAGGGTGGCGGACGCCGGTGGAGGCTAGCGCCTGGGCGGGAGGTGAGGCCGCGGCCGGTTCTCCTGTTTTGAATAAAATAGGGGTCTGGCCGCGACCTCGCCTTCCGCCCAGGTGCCGGCCTCCGCCACTGTCCGCCGGCCTTCGCCACTGTCCGCCGGCCTCCTTCTCTCTCCCTCCCTCTCTCCCCCTTCTCTCTCTCTTTTTCTCGCACAGTATGCGTCGCTTTCTTCTCTGTCGGTACAGGCCCAACACGTTACGGCTCGGGCCTATACCGTCTCGTGCCATCGGAGAACCGGTATGGTGCCTGGTATCGGTTCCGCCGACCCCGTGGAAAAGCATTTATTCATCTTTTCGAGGAATTTTACAAAAACAATTTTGAGTTTTCTGAAATGTTGACTTTCTGTTTTTTATCTTCTCTTTTTTTTTTGTTAGAATAAAGACAGTATTATGGATCATAACTAGAAAACCTTTAGATTCCATTCTATATTAAATATTATCATAGGCTATCACTCTGATTTTGTTGTCTGTTCTCATGGACCTCCAATCCAAGGTTAGCCGAATCGGTACCGAGATCCATGCCGGTCGGTCACTAGTTTGGTACAATACCAGTTCGGTATGGGTGAACTAGGCGGTTCTTTCCAAATCACATACAAAGGGTGGAGGGACTGAACCGGTTCAAACCAGAGCAGTTCGCACCGGTTCCACTCGGAACCGTCCGGTTCGGAGCGGTTCACGGGGGTTTCAAATATTAAGGCCGAACTGAACTGGTTCCATATCGGTTCGGTTCGGTGTGGGGTGAATTGGGCAATTTGGCCCTGTTTGGCATACCTTGCTCCCATCTATCAAATCGATAAAATTATATAACGTATTGCAGATAGTGGCATCTGGTCTAGTTAGAAAAGCCCATATGAATCTTTATCAATTTTTTTTTTACTGCAAATGTCAAGTGAAGACAACTTAAAGATGGGAATGTTATAAGTTAGTAAATACACAAATAATTCAAGGCTAAGTCAGACTTCGTGCGATCTTGATTTTCTTGGAGGCAAACATTGTGGAAGTGCTTACTAAGCATTCTTTGAAATAACATGACGCAGAAATATTTGGAAGATAAAACATTAGTTTGAAAGGGTATGTTTCCTGTACCAAAAAAGTTAAGTTTCAGTATTTTTTTATCAAAACCTTGATGTCTTTAGGTCTTCCATAGTAACTTACACTAACTTGTTCAATGACTATTAGTATATGAAGTTATGAACTTTCCGACATTGACATTGTTGTATCATACCAATATCTACTGAACTAGTGGTGTAGCATAGATTACAATCGAAAAATATTATGACTATCTAGACCTACACCAAGCTTTATAGGAGCCAATGGATTTTTGGACGGAGACTTCAACAATTAAATATTTGAATTTTTTTTCCATCCCGTGGGTGATCATGCTTGCTCATTGAATTCAAAGGTTTTTGCTTGATTTTCCTATGAATTTTCCATTAGATCCGACTCATACATCACTAATTTTCGCTAAGTATTTATGCTTTTGGGTTCGGTACTTTTAGTATATTTTCCTATTAAGTCAAGCAATCCAATTTCTAGTATGATTTCTTTAGCAACCTAGGACCTCACCCAGAAAGACTAGCCTAGAAGTTGTCATTTGGGCGCCTTAGCCTTGTATAAGATCTAAAGTCTCCATGACAAACAAGTGATATGGGACTAAACACATGCCTACATGAGCCCTCACACACTCCTGTTTAAGGCCTAGCATCCTTACCAAGCTATGGGTCCAAATCCAATCAAGTCCGACCACAAATGAGATACAATCCAATTATAAACACTATGATCAACCTGTACTCAGCTCCAAAATGGCCAATTTTACAATTTTCCTAGTCTACATTGGCCATGGGCTGGGTCTACACTGATACCATTTGCAATGACCTATGGTCTCACCCAAAAAAACTAGTCAAAAAGTTTTCCTGACCCTGTATTAGTATCTAAGATCTCCCCAGTGCACAACCGATGGTGGTTAAAAGTGGTGGGGCATTCTTGGATGCTTATACGGGGCTAAGGAACCCAAGTAACAACTTCATTGCAAGCCTTTTTTGCGTGAGATCCTAGATTGTTATATTTTTCTTATTAGGTTTACGAAGGTGGGGGATGGGTTCTATATGTGCTTCTAATCTATTTTAAGGAGCCTTGGTTGTGAATTGCATATTCATAGAATTTCTTTGGAGAAAGCTTATTCCTTAAGCGAAGGGTTCTTCAATCCGGTTTCCCTTCAATTTATGTGTTTGGCTCCGAGAATCATCCTTCATACTTCATGCTTCGTCAATTGGAGTGAAGATGAATATGAAACCTAAACTTGCTTAACTGTTTTTTTTTCCAGGTTATCACTCACTTATCAATCCTAATATCCACCATAATTTGTTCATTAAGTTATATGTTATACCATAAAAGTTAGTAAAGATGATTTTTTTTTTTTTAATTTGACAAAAATCATTTTTTTTGTTTTAAACTTTTAATTATTTAAATTGTAGCTTTCTCTGAATAAATAACACAGCTTGCACATGTATGCACGTTTTCAAAAGTATATCTCAATTTTCTTTACTTTGAAAAAGCAATATTAAAAATATATTCTAGAAGAGTTTTGAAGAACTGTATATTTTCTAAGAAGAGCAATTATTTTCTTCATCCAAAAAGCATTTTTAACTTAGACATAATTAGACTTAATTTTGGCTAATCCATTTGATGTTATATGTAATTAAATTAAGATTTTGCCTTGCCTCAAGCCTTTATCAAGGTAGTATAATGAGTGTTATATGGAAGAATCTTAAGGGCCAGTTTACTGGTAGAATGTTTTATGGAGAGATTACACACCTCATGATTCTTTTAGGAGACACTTGAAGGTGCCCAAGGGCCATCTGAATGCCCAAGGCAAATATTTTGTTAGTCAAAGTAATAATGTAATAAGTGCTGCAACTGTTCATTTGTCATTGGCTGCAGTTGCATTTCATGGAGAAAGGAGGCATTATGAGACCCATGAGGGTGAGCAAATGGCAAGGAAAATTTGCTGGCATGAAAAAGGAACAAGTTCACATGTTAAACAGATTTAGGAACTTCTGCTAGTTATACAAAATCATATTATATGAAGTAATCGTAGGACTATGCAATAATAGTCAAATTTAAAGGCCTAGCATACATTTTCACACTTTGGTGAAATTAACAAGGAACTAAACTTAAACTAAGCTGTACTGCTGAAGTTTGTTGTAGTCTAATTACAACACAAATAAATACTCAGTGATATTGAAATATACAAAACTTAATATTCAGCAACATGTTTTATTTAATTCAATTACTTCAGAGTTCAGACTGTCAAATGACATCTAGAGTTGTGATAGTTGCATCTTAGCATTTCTTTACAGCCTGCTTTGTGGTACTGCAACGCAAAAAAAAAGACAAATATATTGTTCCTCTCCTTTGTTAGTGACCTCAATGTAATATTATCTTATATGCAAACTTATTCAATAGGTAAACAAGCGCAAGCCATACCATAGCATCAATTTTGTCATCGCACACGATGGGTTTACGTTATATGACCTTGTTTCCTACAATTTCAAGGTATGTGAAGCAAATCCCAGAAATTAACATAGATACACATGCTAATATGGAGACTAGATGTGGTAAAACTGTCCTCTATTATTGGTCATACAGCACAATGATGCTAATGGAGAAGGTGGCAAGGATGGAAGCAATGATAACCTCAGCTGGAACTGTGGTTTTGAAGGTAATACCTGTATCCTATTACTATTTTGTATGCTTGCTAATCTATAGCTTTCAGGTAAAGAGTAGTAGTAAACTTTTAGTTTGTAAGTCGAAGATACTTCTAAATGAAAGATGCTTTACAAAAATTCAAGTTAACACATAGTCAGAAGACTTAGAACACAAATGATGGGAGCTAGCTAGAATTGTTACCCATGTAAGATTTGTAAATCCTGGTACTTTTCTTCTACATTTATTGTATTTACACCTACTAACACATCATTTGCTTGGACAAATACATACATCCATCCATCCATGCATGCATGTATATGTATGATATATGTATGCATGTGTGCATGTATGTATGTGTGTGTATGTATGTATGTGTGTATATGTATACCTCTGTGTGAATCATTTTGTCAATATGCTCTCTGTTGAAAAGCAGTAAAGCACTTTAATAAATGATGTGCCTTGGAGCCTAATGTGTTAAGATTTTCTTTTTGCCCATATTCTGGGTTTTAGCAAAGGTATAAGTATAACCAAGGTACATGGTCTCGGTGCTAGGCCCCGTACCGTGCCACCCTGTTACTATGTTGGTATGCCCGGTACGGAGGCTGGTTTGGCGTACTAAGTATTAGTACAACTCCATACCACATATCAATACCGAACCAATACGGTACAGTATGCCCCATACCATCTGGTTCAGTACTGTATGGCATACCTTGGGTATAACACAATTTAAGCCTTCAAGATTTTATAAATACCTTGTGTTGCCCAAGGTGACAACCCAAGAGGGGAGGTGAATTGGGTTTTTCTAAATTTTTGGTGCTTTAAAAGTTTTCTTAGTTAAGTGCGGTGGATGCTTTCTTAAATTATTTGAATGAATTAAACTAGAGCAAAGATGAAAGATAATGCAAGAATAAGCATAAGAACAAGCACAACACAAACATAACGATATATAGTGGTTCGATGCACCCCAAGGCACCTACGTCCACTCCCCAAGCGTTTCCTTGGAAATTTTACTATAACCCCTTGGATTACAGTAGGATTGTTTTCCGGGCTCACAATCCAAAATCTTTACAATTGATTTTTCGGAATCACCAATAAACCTAACTGTTGGTTTTACGGGCTGACCAACAACCTACGTTGGTTTTATGGGCTGACCAACAACCTACGTTGGTTTTACGGGCTTACCAACAACCTACAATGTTGGTTTTACGGGCTTACCAACAAACCTTACAACAAGAATAAAGAACAAGAATCTAAAGCTCCTAAATGAGCAAATAAAATAATTATAAGCTACAAAGAAGAGTTTAGAATATAGTTATCGCTTTAATAAGGCTCTTCTCTTCTTTGTCAAGATTGCTTCACTCTTCAAGGATTGGTGGAGCTTTTAATGTCTCTTGGAATCTGCTCAACCACTTTTTTTTGGCTCTTGAATGAAACAATTGAATGAAGCTTGCCTTACTAGGGTTTTCTCTTGAATGGACTTGATGATTTTCAAAAGGTTACTTCCTCTGATGAATACTCCCTCTTAAATACTTCTCCAACCTCCAAATAGACCTTCCTGACCGTTGGATTGAAGAAACTAGCCGTTTATAGCCGTTGGGAGCTTAAAAAATAATTCTGCACAACTAGCCGTTGAGCTGTCAGTCGTGCTCAGGTCGACCCCAATTCTGCTCGGGTCGACCCCATCTTCACTGGGGTCGACCCCTACTCTTCTGGGGTCGGCTCAACAGTGCTGGGGTCGACCCCAATACTTCTGGGGTCGGCCCTGACAGAAAATCCAGAGAGTATGTTTTTTGCATTGCAGCTACATGTCTCGGGTCGACCCCAGCTTTTCTCAGGTCGACCCCGCTACATTGTTTTCAGGGAATACATTTTCTGCATTGCAAGCTTGGGGTCGGCTCCAATATTCTTGGGGTCGAACCAAAACCTGTGCCTATGACTCAAAATGTATCATTTGAGTGTCAAGATTCTCTGAATGTTTCGGGGTCGACTCCACTCCTCCTGGGGTTGACTCTAGCTATGATTCTCTGCATCTAAAAGTTAGACATGCACAAGGGATCCATAGAGAAATAATTTCATGTAAAATAGAATGCATAGCACAATAATGTTTCATATTCTTAATAGTGAAAATTACAGAATTGCCTTTTTAGATATTCTTAACTTGAAACTTTGTCAAAATGAATTTCTAAGCTTTCTACCATTCTCTATTACAAATTTTATCTCGTTATTAATTCTTGAGAGTTGTTTTGACCGTATATTCATAATGTATTGTGAATATATCGAGGGTGTACCATTTATTAATGATGTATCGAGTTAATTTGCATTTCTAATTTGATATGGCCTCAATGGTTATGTTAATCATCAAAATAACATTATCATCCTCATCTTGGCATTTAAAAGTTGAAGTTTTGCCTGATGCAAACAATTTGGAATTTGTACCATAGTTGGGAAATCAACTTTTTATTCTCTAGGAATTTCAATTTGAGTATTTTTATTGAACTCAAATGGTAGCAGTTTGTTATTTACATGTAATATCTCAAGTACATGAAAAAAAAAAGCAGATATGGCTTGTTTGTTTGTCTCGTAATCCGCTTGCTAAGACATAGACTCAACCTTCTTGACATGTTTTCTTGAGAGTTGAGAATAAACCTACTTGACATATTAACCAACACATCATAGCAAGCGACCAGTTAAAAGTTTCTTTGGGTCCAATGGAACATAATGGGTGCGGTTGCTTGTTTACAAAGAACGAGTACAGGTGATTGTGCATCAATTTTAATCATTGAAGGAGATGTATTTTAAGTTGAATAAATATAAATTTAGCTGTGAAAGTTACTTTATGAACCCTAATAAGGGTGTATCTATGAATCTTACAAAGCTTAAGACCTATGTGTGTTAACGTAGCTTTTTGAGGTAACATCATATGCATTAAGGCAACTAAAAAAGTTTATGAGTAGAGTTGTCCTTCCAATTGATACCCCACAATTGTCGATAGTAATTTTTTGTTTTGAAGATTTTGGAGACTACATGAGCAATTTGAGTGATATGCCTTTCTACAAAGGTTTAAGATATATATCTTCTCCTGAAAGGACTGAAAGGAACTAAACATGTGACTAGTGTAATGGATAAAAGGACTATGATCTCAAAATCCACCATATCCAGAAATGCAAAATTTGTGATAAGTGCTTTGGGTACTATTGAGTATTAGCTCACTTAAGAATAGGAGTGATAATGACGAGACTTGTTAACTTAAGGAGAAAGATTTTAGTGTTATGAATATGATCACGAGGATGTTTAAGAAATTTAGACACCTAAGGAGGTGCAAGAAACTGGTCATCAAATGGTCGACTTTAAGGAGTAGCAAAAGGGTCGAAATCAGACCTTGAAATTTGTAATGATGAGTGAGATTAGCGAATGACTATGGTGTCTTAAATGATGTAAATTGAAAGAAAGAAATTCTAAATAAGTCTCTTTGATCTTGCTAAAACATGCATGTTCATTAAAGATTGTCAACTGAGTAAAATGGTTATTGGTTGAACAATATGAAAAGAGATTAGAGCTTGTGCCTAAAGAACTGGTCATCGAACAGGTTAAGATGAACTGTCTGCAACATGTTAGTATTTTTCAGCCTTAACTATCCTAAATTTGCAAAATGAGGCATGTTATTATGGATTCCGTTATGAGATTACCTAGAAGTTGAAACAATCATGATGCTATTTGGACAGTTGTGGAAAGATTAAGTAGACTCTTCATTTTATGCCAATTAGAATTACTAGAGAAAGTAGAAATTTTATAAATTAGAAATTCCACAGGCCCCTAAAACGATTGTATCTGATTCACCTTTTGATTTTGGAGGAGTTAACAAAAAGCCATGGGTACAAACAGAAGTTTAGTATAGTATTTTATCCTCAAAATGATAGGAAGTTAGGGAGAATAACTGATATTTGGAAAATATGCTTACACTTGCATGATCGATTCGAGAGGAAATGGGATGACAACTTGTCTTTGATAAAGTAACCCGCCTCTAAAAGTGGATAGCAATCTAATATTGGAATGCAACAAGGTCCGCCGTACCGGTACCGGTCGGCGTACCGGTGGCGGGCCGGACAGGTACGGTACCGGTCCGGTCCGGTACGTACCGGCCGGTATCGGTACAGTACCGGCCGGTACCGCGAGCCAAAAACCACAGCACCTCGCGCTGTGGTTCATAAAAAAAAAAAAATTCGTACCGGTACCGACCGGTACGGGCTCCGTACCGGCCGGTTCGCACAAGAAAACCGGAGATACCGGTTTTTTCTTGTGGTTCCGGTACCGGTCTAGGACCGGACCGGTACGTACCGGCCGGTACGGGCCGGTACGGCATTCCATGGAATGCAACCTTATTAGTTGTTATATGCAAGGTAGTTTGGATTACCAGTTTGCTATATGCAAGGTACTGTTCAAGAAAACTACTTAGGCCAAAAGTTATCTGGGACACCATTGAAGAGATTAAACTCAAATACAATACTGTAATAAACTTAAAAGTTAATCAGTGAACCAAAAAACATATGCAAGTAATAGTTCGAGAATATCAGTTTTTAGGTGAATGGTTATATTTGTTTCTTTTAATGGAATGGCAAACCCTAGATCCAAAGCATGCTTGAGATGGGAACAAAGGAAGTTGAAGGTAGTGTTGGAGCCTTGGAGGATAATTAAAGCAGTAAAATGGGAGATGTTTGAGTTAGCAAGCGTATAGAAAAGTTTAGAGGGAAGTTTTTAGAGAGTCAGAGAAGGTGGAGGGTTTAGATACGGATCTTATGATCTATAAAGAAGGCAGGTTCTTGGTTGAACTGCTATCTTACTATGGTTGTACTCATATCAATGGCCCATGACGTAAAATCCAGAATGGTTTTGTTTGGTTCACAGTTTTAGAACATCATCGAGCAGTTACAATTGTTATAATACATTATAGGTGTATACAAATGGAACTCACGAATAGGATTTGTATAGTTCAGCCTCTATTTAACATACTTCAATGGTCGTACACATTCATGGGAGAATTTGCCACTACCTAATGATAATAACTTCTATTCTTACTTTCAATTACATGCTTGAAATAGAGGTTTCATGATGAATGGAGTATGGGAAACGGAGATTTTTTTAATATATTTTGGAGTAAGGTAAGATGCACTTAATTGGAGATATGAATATGACAGATGTTTGCTGACTTGGTAGTTTAGAGAAGTGTTATGAAATTCAAAATTCAAGCAAGCAAATGTCTGAATCTCTATATGATCTTGCTGTCTTAACTCTTAAGCCTTCTTTCATTGAAGTAATGCCAACATGTAGGATTTTGAAGGAACTAAATGAATATGATGTATGTGAAAGACAATAGTTTATGAAATGAATGATGTCCGTCAAGTTTTAGGAGACACAGAACTCGAGTAACCTGGACTAAGTGGCATCTATTCATGATTTTGGAATACCTTACTGCTTCTTAGGTAGTTTTGATCCTTTCATAATTTGTTATTATGTTGTTTGAGACCATTTAGCAAATGAGAAGGGCCTTTGTATGTAAATTTTTGGCTAAACCTTGGCCTACTTTTGTACAACTGCTGAGTGCTAGCCACTTTTATATTGCTATCATTATATGCTTAAATAATATTCTTTTGGTTAGGTAACTGTTAGTATGGAGGGATTTGCAATTAAGGGCATAAAAACTTATGAAAAGACAAACATGAATTGCATCAGGATACTGATTGTACAAAATTGATGATTCTATATCAAAGTCCTTTTAAACAATGACTTATCGACACCAATTAGTGCTAATTGTATCCTTCTTCATTATGTTTACTCCAAGGAGAGGCAACATGTATGACAAAATATGCATGAGTAACCATATATGAAGTAAACATGCTTTATTATGTTTAATGGTAGGATTCTTATTCAAAGCTTTGAAATTCTGAGCAATTCGATGGGTATTGCTCTATACATGTTGTACCAATACCTCGTCAATATGGAGCTCCATTTGAACAAAAATTGCTCGAATCACCCATGAACCACCCGAACCAAGGGTGAATCAAGCTGTTTGGTGGCAGACTGAGGTCGATTGAGCCTGAACCACTCCCAAACTGAGAGGCATGCCAGAGCACCACTTAAAAAGTGAATTAAAGGGTGATTTTCTCTTGTTTGGCACCATTTGAAGGTGGAAGAAGAGGAAAAGGGATTGGGTAATGTGAAGGTCTTCACATCGCATTGACGAATCTACAATAACTTTGAAACTATAGGTTCATTCTAGCTTGGTAATTTCTTCCCTATACCTTTAAAAATGTCATTAGTAATTCAATCACTAATTCATGATTAATCCTTAAAATTAGAGGAAAATATCAGATTTGAGTCTAAACTGTTTTTGATCTTCAGATTCATGCTCAAGAACATAAATCCAAGATCAAAATTAACAAATTTAGGGTTTGGCTTGATTATACAAAAATCATGTAAATTTGAAAATAACCCAAGCAATGTGTTTGTTCAGGATGATTTTTGAATACATTGTCAATCAGGGGCATATATCTACCCATCGGAATAGTATTTCTAGCTATTAAATTTTAAAAAATTAAGTTTTACAAAAATAAATTTAAAAATAAAAATTGATAATATTTAAAGAAAAAGTAGCATGTTTGTAGCACTGGTGCGCGTATGCTATAAATTTGATCCCCTATAGGTGCAATTTGTGTGTGCTTAGGTTCCACTAAAAGTTTTTGTAAAACTAAGATCTTGGTCATCTTGGTGGATGGTTGAGACAAGATAAACCAAAATGTCAGTTTATTTCTGCCAACCTGGAAAGTAAGGAAAACCAAAAGGATCAAATTTTCCAAGAATTATCATAAATTTCAAATCAATTGACAAAAACATCTGCATTTGGGTCAATTTTTTTATATGTTTTGCAATAAGACCAATCTTTTTGAAAGCCCTTAATCAAACAAAAAAAAGGAGATCATTTTGATTTTTTTAGTATTGTTTTAAAATTAAAAGTAGTTATTATTCAAAAATTGAAATTTTAATATGTTGAAAATATAGGTATAGTGTGTAATTAGACACAATTTGTTAAGATAGGTAATGTTATTTTTTAAAAATATTTTTATTGACTCTCTATTAATTAATTAGGAATATATGTGCTGAAATATTGTTAAATCACCAAGAAGAGAGGATAAATTGTTGGACTAGAAATTGAATTCTCTAAGAAGGTGCAAGCAATGAAGCTGCACTCCAAGCCACGCTCTAAATTTTGAAAAATTAAAAACTGATAAAAGATCTGGATAAGTAAGGTAGAGTCCAGAGTGGGACTGTTGATGATAGTAGTATGAATGATTTTGGACTATAGTGTTGCTAATTTGTTATTGTTATATGATATTTAATATTTCTTTTGGTTTACTTGCATTTCAGTTTGTCCATTTAATATATATGAAATTGCAAGTTATATGGTGTCATGTGATATTTATGCATGTTAATGATTTCAGTATATACAGGAAACCTTGATCACGTATTTAACTTAATACTGTCATCTTATTTCTTGCAAAAATTATAGCATTTGGACATGAAAATATAATTAAATAAGTCAAATTGGGAGCTGAAAAGTTGTCAATGATGTCCTTGGCATATCTATGCGTCCCCATTGATACACTGTCGGCACGGTCCTCAATATGAAACATCCATACGTCACCGTTGGTCGATACAATATTGATCCTTGGTACTTCAAATCTTGCTCTTATTATTTTATCTTGTTTTCTTTTTAAATATACAGTTGCTGGGATTGTAAAAAGAAAGAAAATATAAAAAAAAGGAAAATCTGAGTATAAGCTCATGGTCTGAAAGAATAGTGAAACTTTATTTTGAACCAGTGATACCCTTGCATTCTGAGTGAAATATAACTTGAAACACACATTGCACATCCTTATATTACCACTTACATATAAGAGAAGTCTGAAGGTGAGAATTGGATTATTTGAAAAAGAGAATGTTTTTGGTTTTGTTTTTAACTCATGAAACTTTTTGGAAAAATAAGATGTTTTTGGTTTTGGTTTTAACTTATGAAACATATATTGGATTCTATCCAGTCAAATATTAGACCAAATAGAAGGAAATATTTTTAACAATGGAAAGTGGCTTTTTTCTGTTCCTAGTTCAAGATATTTGGTGTGTTCTACATGGTTCCAGGAAATCCTTTAGAACCATATAATGCTTTGCATTAGTTATTTCCTAAATCACAAGAAACTTTCATTTTGTTCAATATTACCTGTAAGCCTAGTCTTTGCTGAATGCTTCTGTCGTTATTGACTTCTAAAACTAGTAATCTTAGGGATTGGTTGGAGTTGAAAATCTTTAGTTTCACATTGTTTCCTAAGGTAAAATTTGAACATAGATGGCTTATTTCATGACTCTGGAGGCATGTCATATTATTAGTCATTCACTTTATTTTTAATGCATATGCTCATTTTATCTATTAAATCACAATAATTTCATTCTTTATTCATTTTGTAGGGGAAACGGATGATGTTAATGTTTTAAGTCTACGCTCACGACAAATGAAGAACTTCCATGTGGCATTAATGATCTCTCAGGTAGAAATATCGTGGAACAGTTATGATGTTATTATGTTGCTTTTAGGTTTATCTTATATTTAGGTAACATTCAAATATATTTAATTTTCTATTTAATAATAAATAGGATATTTGTCTGCTGTCAAATCGGTGCTTGTAGCAGACATTTCTTCATTTTGGATAGTTATGTCCAAGGTTCGTCGTACCGCCCCTTACTGCTCGATTCAGGGCATATCAAACCATATAGAGAGCAAACTGACATAGTTTCACCCCATGGTTTAAAAAATCCGGTGAGGGAGGGGCAGAAGGAGGAGAGAGAGTAAAGAGAGAGAGGGAGGGAGGGAGGGGGAGAGAAAGAGGCCAATAGAGGAAGAGAGAGAGAAGGCTTGAAAGCCCTCATCTCCTCTGCAGGTCATAGAGGGTCGCCCCTATTTCGAAATGAAATGGGGGCGAAGTCCTAAATTTTCTTTTGAAAATTCTTAAGTGAAGTTAGCAAATGGTTTTCCAACTTCACTTAAAAATTTTCAAAAAGAAATTTAGGGCTCTGCCTCTGTTCCTGTGGCGTGTGAAGGAGATGAGGGCTTTTGAGCCCTCTCTCACCCCCTCCCTCCCTCTCTCTCCCTCTTCCTCCCTCTATCTCTATCTCTTCCTCTCTCCCATTCTCCCTTCCCCCCCTTGTCGGCTCTTCCTTTGTCGGTATGGCCCGAAATGGAATGGCACAGTACCATACTATATCGTATCGCTGCGCAATTGATATGGGTCTTGATACTGGTACATCCAACCTTGGTTTAATGCAAATCTCTATTTGACTATCCTAAGTTATATTCATATGCAAAACCATGTCATCTACCCAAACAATAGAAGATTTTCATGAAGATGGCACATGGAGTGTTACATCAATTTGAAAGTATCACATGTTTATGTACAAATAATTAAATCAATTTCCTTAACTAAGTTCTATGATTGACTTGTTTTCTTATATGAACTCTTTTGTTGATCAACTTGCTTAACTCAGTTCCTACAGCCTTCTCTTCCATGAAAACCCCAATTTGGTTGGTCGATGATCCATACAACATGTAAACTCTCATCTTTCACCCGCTTGTTTAGTCACCATCTGTAACAAGCCAGGACCTCACCCAAAATGGCTAGCCGGAAGGTATTATTTGGGTTCCTTGATCCTGTATAAGTATCTAAGATCTACCCAGCGAATAACCGATGTGGGACTAAACACACGCCCGCACGGGCCCTCACATACTCTCTCCGTTCAAGCCCTGACGTCCTCGTTAGGCTAAGGGTTTAAATTTATTCAAATCTAATCACAAACACCAAGATTGGCCTGTGGTCAGCCCCAATGAATCCGTGCTGCAGTGTCCCCTAGTCCACATAGGTTATGGGCCGGATCCGTTCTGATACCATTTGTAACAACCCAAGACCTCACCCAAAATGGCTAGCCAAAAGGTATTATTTGGGTTCCTTGATCCTGTATAAGTACCCAAGATCTACCCAGCAAATAATCGATGTGGGACTAAACACACGCCCGCACGGGCCCTCACACCATCTATGGTGGCTACCTTTTATACAAGGAAACCAGCAGACAGAATCTCAGGTGAGGCAAATGGAAAAATGTTAATGATTTTTAGATCAAAAGTAATATATCTAACAACTCGAGAAGCAAGTTTAGAAATGCAGAATACAAAGTATTAGAGCATATGGCCATGAAGATATACCCACCATAAAGATATGGTGACCAACAAAGCAAGATTGCACAATGAAGAAATGATTAAATTCACTCTGAAGACTGAAGAATATGCATGCTAATAAAATACAAATGTAGTGCATCTAAAACTCCCCTTAAATTCAAGGTCAACCAGACACCCAGAGTTCACTAATGATGCTTTAAGAGGTATGAGATTATATGAAGAACAGAAATACCTGCAAGGTGGTCTTGCTTTCACGAGTGGCTCATGACATGATGGTCTTCATTGTCATGCCTGCCCCTTTTATTGTGATAACTGAAGTAATAATTAAAATTTGAAGCCACTGGCATTGATTATAATATAACATTTAGGCCATGTTAACTGGGCACTTTATTTCCAGCCATTTTGACTTAAGTCATTGCTCATGTGTATAAAATGAGCGTAAGTGTGTCCTGCTGTTCTGAGTATAAAAAAATTAATCAAAATGAAAAAAAAATCCTTACCTTATACAAATTAATCATGTTAAGATGGACAATCACAAGGTTTATCAGCATTTGTACCAGACTGTTATTACTTATATTGGGAGCATGTGCAGGTGAAGATTTGAGTGCTGGAACGGAGAAAATGGAGCTCATAAAAAATGAGGGTAGGAAAACTTGGGAGGCGAGTGTAGGAGCATGACTGCTGGAGATATTTGAAGTGAGTAAAATAACCTAGGTAGAAGAATGAGTCCACTCAGGCATGGTCTGCCATACCAGTCGGTACGGGTCGGTACCGGCCGGTACATACCGGTACCGGCCGGTACATACCGGTACCGGCCGGTACATACCGGTACCGGCCGGTACATACCGGTACCGGACGGTACATACCGGTACCGGACCCTACCGGTACGGTACAGCTACATATTTCTGTACCGATGCGTACCGGCCGGTACCGATGCGTACCGGTGCGTACCAATCTGGTACCGGCGCGTACCGATCCGGTACTGGTCCGAACCGACCCAGTCCGTACCGGCTCCAAATTTTTTTTGGCTTTTAGCCCCATCGGTACAGTACCGGTTCGACTCGGTTTGGTTCGGTACCGTACCGGTACCGATGCCCACCGGTACGTTGGTACAGTCGGTACCGCGTACCTTTCACTGAGGCTTGGTTTTTCTCTTTGCTTTACATCTCCGCCTAGCTTTAAACTACTGTTGGCTACAGGGCATGAAATGTAGTCCTGTTTCATGGCCCTCCAAGAAGTAAGCATCACTAACAAACAAACAGTTGCTGGTGAGCAATGGTGATTGCATCCCCACCTATCTAGGAAGAATCAAAGTTGCACATATTGAAGAAAGGAAGTTGAGGGAAACAACAATGCTAATAGCCCCTTGGAGATGGCAACTGACCTAGAAAAGCACCAGGTAGTAAGTAGTATGGGGGCAACAACATGACACATGGTATGTGGTGTCTAGCAGAGATGATGAAGTAAAAAAACTGCCAACAATTTGTCATTAGTAGGAGAAAACAGAGGGCGAATCATTATCACTAAACTAGAACTATTTGATGAATCTTCATAGGTTTAGGAGAAAACTAATCAAGCGAATAAGCATGAGAACTGGGGCTGCAAATGACTACAATTCAATAATGCAAGGGCTTATTGGACTTTTATAATTAGGTCTTACATGGATCAATTGATCGAATCACTTAACTCAATAACCAAATCGACTCCAAAATAACAGAAACACAACCAAATCGACTCAAACAAAAGCAACTAATAAGGCAATAAAAGAAACATGACATAGATTTAAATGGACCCAATCCAGGGCTTGACTCAATCTGGTGGCTCAAGAGCATCTCCCAGCCACAATGATGCCAATCTCTGGTGTGAACACGAGTGAGTAGCTCTGAAGCCGCGATCATTGGAATGAAGGGCTCTGATGTCTCCATCAACTCCTCTCAGGTGGGAAAACTCGACCTCGTCGAGTGTAGGTCTGGCAGGCTGTTGTACTACTCCAGAAGATCAGGGTCAAGGTGCTGTAACTCAACTCTAGAAATCCACGTCACGTCAGACTTTGGTCGGCCTTTCCACCGAACAAGGTAATGTTGGTATCCAACGTTCCTGGTTGACATAACCTTCTCATCTAATATATGTTCTTTTTGTTCTCTGCATGCATAAAATTTGGAGGCAGCAGCTCAACAGTAGATAACGAGTCAATGTGATCAATAAGAGCAGGTGTCAACAAAGGGGTTAGAATAAATGATTGTTGTCTTTTTGTAGGGGATTGAATCTTTAGTATTAAATGTCATACTAATTCCATAGTCATCAGGAAAATTCACAACATATGCATTTGAATTAATTATCTTTAAGACTTTGAACGGATCCGCAGTACGAGTTTGCAGTTTTTTTAACGTTTCGGGAGAAAGTCATTCGTACCTAATTCTTATCATGACATAATCTCTTACACTTAGCTCTTGATAACATTTGTGCGAATCAGCAAAAGATTTATATTTTAAGTTATTAGAGTGAATGCGTTTGCTGATCTGTAGATGCGATGCAAATGACTGTGCAGACTCAGACACTTTATGCTGATGAATCATGAAGATCAGGTCTACGGTGGCTAGGTTCTCAAAGCTGGACTCCACACTGTTAACTCGAGCCACACGGATAAACACGGGTAATCGGCTCTCGACATCTTTCACTACCTCTTTCAATGTAGTGATGTGGAGTGGTTTGTTTGTACTTAGGTCAATAGTTTTTCTTTGGGAATCATTCTGAACAAGTTCTAATTCGGTGGGTTCGTCTTCAAAGTCGTCTACATAATCTTCTATGTTTGGTTCATAGACTTTTTCAACATATTCGGCCTCTTGGTTTTCAGCTTCTGGTTCAGTAATCAGGTAGGCCTTAGTGGATCATTGGAACGCTATGGGGCCGAATTGTTGACACCTAGAACATTGGGTTTGGTTCCTAGGGGTATGGGGAAAGACTATAGGTAGTGCAGCCAAACCGATTTTAAGCTGGGCTGCAACAGGGGTTGGCAGTTTAGTGGTCCTACAGTTTCGCAAGAACTCACGGATGTCTTGTCTGATTTCTTCTGTTTCAGCTCGTATGGCAGCGAACTAGTCCTTGATGAATTTCAGAACATCGGAGTCCATGGTAGCTAAGGAGACTTTAGGTTGATCGGCTTGGTACTTTTTATCACTACGGGTTGACATGCAATAATAATACTATATATGATGATATGAAATGCAATGTCAATACTGAACCCTAGCAAATATAATGATTTCAACCGATACTAAAAGATGATGCAGGACAACCTACTAATGCAGCCTACTATGATTCAGAGATCAGCAAGCTTTCACAAAAGTAACTTAAAATTTAAATGTTGCTGATTTTACTTCAGTTATTTCGAAGTTAAAGTATAAGATTAATAAATTGAAGAAATTAGGTTGCAATCAAATATTACGGTTGTTCTGATCCTAAAGTAAATTAATCGTTGACGTTGAGAAACGTCCTATTGCTAGGGTGTGCTAATTTAATAACAAAGATTTAATGGGTAATAGGACGGGTTCGGAAGTGAGAGGTTCAATGTTCCGAATTTTGATAGGAATGTAAGTTTGCAAGAATATGACACTATCATGCAAGAGAACTAGAACATAATTAAATGAACAAGCCCAAGAAAAGTAGAAACCTATCACCTGTGGGGTGATGATCGGGGCGCAGTCACAGCAAGTGGGTCGTCAATTGGCGCAAATAGGGCCTGATCACAGTAGCTTGGCAAATCTGTTGTGGGAATGAAACTGTTGGGCCCAGCAATGGAAGAAGAGGGGGTCGGCCGCGTGGGCTTGGGCCGTTGTGTGGGTGGGCCTGTGTGTATGGGCTCAGAAGGGGCAGAATGGGCCTGTTGTTGGATTGAATTTGTGGGCTGGATGGGCTGTGTCGGGTTGGGCCCGAAAGGGCTAGGCGGATGGGCGGTTGTGTTGGGTTTGGGCCTGGTGTCTTAGGCCTGTGAAAAGGGGTGATGCCGAGGGGTTGTTAGGCGGCCTGGCGTTGGGGCGCAGTCTCGGGTGGAGACCTGTTGAGCTTGATGGGGGAAAAAGGAGATGAGGGGTTATGGATGGGGGGAAGATGGTGAGATGCTGAAATGGTGAAGGGGTTTGGAGGGAGGTCTGGAGCTCGAGTGAGGTCTGGAGGGTGCCAGCCGAAGGGGAAGGGAGGTGGTTCGGTGCTGAGAAGGGAGCCGGTGGATGGCAATGGCTGCGGGCGAGGCGGCTCTGCGGCGGTCACAAAGAGGAGGCGAGAGACGGCGAGGCGGAAGCTCGGGCGATGCGGCTCGAGTGGAGCGACGCTTCAAGGGTGGCGGCAGCTCACGACGTGGGCGGAGGCGGAGCGGCAGCGATTGGCGAGGGGAGGAGGGAAGCGGCGGCGCGTGGCAGCGATGGTGGAGGAAGAAAGCGGAGGCGGCGGCAGCTTGGGTGGAGCGGTGCTTCAAGGGTGGCGGTACCGCGGTTCACGGTGCGGGCGGAGGTTGAAGATGAACAGTTATAGAGGTAAGGGTTTCTCTCTCTCTTTTTTTCCTTTTCTTTTTTTTCCTTACTTTTTTTTTCTCTCAACCCGACTGGGTTTGGGTCTGCCTTTTTTTTATTTATTTGCACAACACGTGCAGGTCACGTGCCTTTTTTTGGGGACAGCACGTGCAGGTCACGTGCTTTTTTCTTTTTTAACCCGACTGTGTTCGGGATTCACCTAGAGTTCTGAGGAAAGGTCTACCTACCCTGTGGTGCCGGCCGGATTTCGCGGCGACGGCTGCAGGGGAGGGGTTGCAGCGGCAGATGAGGGGACTCCGCCAGCCCCCCTCCCCCTGCGGCCCTCTGCAGGTGTCTGCGGCAGCTGTTTCTCCCTTCTGCCCCCGTTTGCTCACTGCTTCTTCCTTTCTTCACCGGCTCCAGCACGTACCAGTTTTGACAGTGGAACCGTACCGGTCCGGTATGGACTGAACCAGCCTGTACGGGCCGGTTTAGCATATCATGGCATGGAATAGTAGGAGTTTGTTGCGAATATTATCTTCTACATCAATCTCCACTTGGAATTTCACTAATTTATGGAGAAACAAAACCAAAAAATAACAATGATGTTGAACTGGCCCTAAATTAAAAGTGCTGAAATTTATCTGCTGTCACTATTTTTTCAGCTTAATATATGTAGGTTTGATAGAGGTTATACTAAACGGTGGAATTTGCATAATTGGATGAAGGACAAATATTCAAGGGCCATTGCCCATGTCAGTGCCTCCTTTAGTATAAATTTGACATATATTTTTAGTGTGCTTCAGTGGTTAGAAAACCAAGATGATAAGCTCCAGCGAATAACCCTTTCAATTTTATAACAAGTGAAGAGACATCTGCATGACCAAGACAGTACACAGCAGGTCTTCTAGATGAAAACTGGTTGATGGCTTGTCCATTAATGATAGTACTTTATTTTGTCATTTTAGGAAGATAGAGCAAGAAAGGTTATTCTCAGAAGCTCTATGAAGACACCAGGGATTACAGATCATTTCTTGAGCAGGTGTCATTCTTCTCAAGAGAGTGAGACCACTTGGCAGAAATTGGTAATCTCAGAAATTTGAGGCATCCTGAAATTCTTGCAGAAATATTCAAGTACTGATGCTGCAATATGTGAAGGCTAAAGTGTTTCCTGATCTGATTCAGATTTCCCTTTGTGCAAATCATGGTAAATGTTGGCAAGTACTGGTCAAAAGGTTTCTTCCCTCATTTCCATGTGATCCACTATATTAAAACTAAAAAATCTTATAGTTAATATCATACTCAAGCAGAAAATTTATTACTCCTCAACAGATTCATACAAGTGATGAACGTGATTATTTTGGATTTCCCAATCATCCAAGCGACAGTAAGTACAATATGCGTGGTCAAGAATCAAATAGATGATGAGAAACCGCATGAATGGATAACAATTCAGTCAATTGATGTGCTTAATTTTGTGGCAAGTATTGCATTTTCTGCATCATCAATCATCTTTTCAGCAAGTGTTAGGACAGCACGTCTCAAACTCAGGATGTATATTTTTTTTTATTTGAAATAAGAAAGATATAATGCATTGTTTTTAGTTGGTTAACAAAATATCAGACTTGTTGAATTTGTACTTGCTACTGTAGAAGCTAAATCTAGCATATTCTTGCATAACCTAGATGGATAGTTCATACTTGTTGTGCCTTCAAGATGTATTCATATGGATTAAATTGTTTCAAAGGATATGAATTATGATTTTATTCTTTAATCTCTTCCTGAAAAGAACCTTGTGTTTGACATTATAGACATCATTTTCATCCTCAAATTCTTTCTGGTACATTCTTTGTATTATCTTACATTAAACCTTGCTTGTAGGACTAAGGTAAATATAATATACAATTATGCACATACAACTATGTTATGTTTTTTTGCTTTTTCATGCTGACTTAAAAATAGGGAACGCCAATGATGCTCATGGGAGACGAATGTGGTCATACACGTGATGGAAATAATAATAGCTATGGACATGACACTGCCATAAACCATTTTCAGTGGAGACAGGTTTTTTTTTTCTATTTTTTAATTTCCTTTTTTTTTTGACAGTGATGAAGAAGCTAACATTTTTTCTTTTTGATATTTAAACAGTTGAAAGCAAGAGGCGATCATTTTAGATTTTTCTCAGAGATGATAAAATTTCGCCACAGGCATCCTATATTGCGACGTAATAGATTTCTTACCAAAGTATGATTCATACCCTTTTATATCAACCTCATGAATGAATAATGGAGGCATTTGAAGCAAGTTTCTGTTGGTTTAACTTCATATGGTAAAGTACTGTCATTGGTAGTCGTCTTCGCTAATAAATCTGTATCTTCTGAAAATGAATGGGACCAGAACTATTATTGGGGGGAGGAGGATGCTATATCATGGTTTTATTTTGTTAGAGAGTATTCTGTCTGCTTACCACATATTTGTTTCAACAGAAATCTACTGAATGCATTGTTTTCAGTTCTATCTGCTATTTTTTTAACCAAGTTCCATTTCTAAATATGACATGCAGATCAATAAAAAAACTTATTCATAGGTCACAAATATTTCATTCTTTAAAACATATAGCTACCTTTGCTGACAATCATTTAATTAGGTGCATGGGTTAATACACCCTTTATGATACACATCGTTGATTGTGAGAGGATCTCTATTATCTTGGTCTCCTGAAAGCGTGCCACAAAAAAACGTTTTTTTTCCCAACAATCAATTCTTAAGAAAATGATGTCTCTTTTTCTCTAATTGTTTTGAAGATGCTCTCAGATGCTGCAATAAACTTTTTGCTTTTCATAAATTTAATCATGAGGTCTTTATCAGCAAGGTCTTTGACATCTGTATCTTATGATTGTTGACCACTGCATGAATTTAGGAATGATTCTGCTGATTTTGCCCATAAGACAGTCTTTGTGAGTCTGCAAGCAAGATAATTGGTGAGAAAGAGGGAGAGAGGATAGGCCAAAGGAGAAAAATTAAAATCTGTCTTCAATAAATATACTTGGAATCCACTAACTAATTATGACTTTATGTCAGGAATTAACTGGTCTCTCTCTATGCATGTATTATTTTTGAATACCTGAAAAGGAGCACAAATGACAACTTCAATATGAGTAGGAAATTACCTGAAATATAAAATAGTAAACTAGAATCTTCTCATATAAAAAACAATCAAGAAAATGCTTCCTACGCCACTCAGTTGGGATTCATTCTCCTTATGTAACCATTTTCTGGGAATGGAGCCTTTATATCAGAATTGTAATACTCTATCAGCTAGCTGCATCCTCGTTTACCACGTCAATTCAAATTTTTACCCATGCATCAACACCTGATGACCTACCGGAGAATTTAAGTACTAGAAATTTCTTCTAGACCTTCTAAAAGAGCTCTAAGGACCTAAACCCTGTAATTACTAATTCAACTCGTTGTAACATAAAACTGAAGATTTAAGACATTGGACTCATTTTGAAAGGCCAGTACATTTATGCTGTTTATCTATGTGCCTGCTTGTGCTCATGCATGCAGTGCATGTTTGGGTGTGCATACCTTCATGTGCATGAATGTTTGCATTCCCACATAAAGAAGAACCATGTGTTGCATATTTGCTATGTCATCAATCAAGGTACGCTGTTTTGGTACCGGATCCCGTATTGGTGTCACCCCGTCATTGTGTCAATATGCCTGTTATAGAGACTGGTTCGGTGTACCAAGTATTGATATGCCTCGCATACTATATATACCGGTACCAAACCGGTATGGTATGGTACATTCTGTACCATCCAATTCGATACAATATCACATACCATGTCATCAATAATTGAAAACATGGCTTCATAATAATGATGAGAGGAATATACTCCATGAATTTTGATATGGGTCTCTTATCTTCCTCATGTTCCTGTACAAATTGAAGCAGTGATGAACCAGAAGTTATATACCTGCCTCATGTTTCATGCTCAAAGTAGTAGTTTGGCTTATCCTTTCTGTAATCCTGCAACTTATGTTTATCCCTTGTCATTATATAGAGCTTTTTGATTTACTGTGGTGTCTGTCTTAAATTACTTTAAATTTGTAGTTTCATTGTCATTTTCAGCTTATGTACTTTTTGGTTTAATACTTGTTTGACTTGAAATTGTTTGAAATTGACTAACACGTGCAGAATGATGTTACCTGGCATGAGGACAACTGGGATAACTCTGAGAGCAAATTTCTAGCATTCACGTAAGAAAGGCAATTTTGTTACCTATTAAGAAATTGGTTGGTTGATTTATTTTTCATTTCTCTCTCTACCCCCTGCAAGAATTTCTTCTGCATTCAGTATCCTGGTGATGAACTTGGGATGTCCATAAAACTTTTTCACCTTGTTGCTAGACCCAAAGCAAAAATTCATAACAACAATTCTGAACTCTCTTGTAATGACATTTTATTATAGGTTTCATGATGATAAGCTTGGCGGAGACATCTATTTGGCTTTTAACGCGCATGACTACCTTGTCAAAGCTGTAATACCGTCACCACCACAAAAGCAGCAGTGGCATCGAGTGGTATGATTTTTCCCATTCTCTATATGTACTCATCAGAGTTCAGGGCTGTTTAATGCTGAATAATACAAATTTCATTGTTATAGCTTCGAATTTTGAGCAGCTGTTGTTTGCATGATATGTCTGTGCTTCTTTAATCATCATGTTAATCTGGATCAATCTTTTCTTTTTTTTTGAAGGATGTACTGATCATTTTTTCCCAGATTAAATACTAGTATAACCAATGAATAGAGGGAAAAGTTTGAAACAAAATTTCTAAAATTTAGATATTTTTGTGAGTTAAAACTTTTATATTAGATGAGTGTATTGGCTTCATTCTTTAAAAACTTAAAAACACCCTGCAGTATAAACTTTTATGTGATTTTATTTTTAAAAGTAGAAAGCATGAAATAGAAGTGATGCGAAATAACTTTTTTGTATTAAATAAGATAGGACTGTGGTTTCTTCCGGAATCCGAAAGGACACACGTGCAGCCACTTGCACGCATGTCTGACGGTGCAGACGTGCACATGCGCATATATAAAACATGATATAGTATAAAACTTTATTTTAATTTATTGTTTATCGTACTTGATACGAGCCATTATTACTGCTTTTCAGGTTGACACAAATCTTGAATCCCCCAATGATTTCGTTCCTGAAGGAGTACCTTTCAGGGGGTCCGGTTATAACGTCGCTCCGTATTCTTCAATTATCCTTGAGGCAAAGCCATGAAACCACAATATGGGCTTTTGTTTGTTCAAAGGATCCACAAGTAATAAGTGTTGTTCATAGTGCCAATGTTGGCAAATGAAGCATGGTGAATAAGAAAGCAGGTCATGGAAGATGTAATGAAATTGTTATATTATAAAGCTATCCAAATATTGATAATGAATGGCAAATAGCATATCATTAAATCTCCATATATATATATATATATATATATGTTGAGGTCGGGGTTCCTCCGACCTCAGATCTTAGCCCCCACCGAACTGGAATAGGGAAAGGAGACTGCGTCCCCACAGAAGGTATTATCCGCTTTGGAGCAGGTAGAAGCCTTCTTCACGATTTTGCCCTTCAAAAGGCACCTCTTGAAAGAAGGATAATCGAGCCCTCCATTTAAGGCATAGACCTTTTTCGCTATTCAGTCGATATGGGACTAAGTCAGAGACCCTTTATTCCCACAACATCAGCCTTCCCAGCAGGAAGGTCTAAGCCAAAGTCAAGGGCCCCTATCTGGTGCGCCATTGTTGAGGTCGGGTGAACTCCGACTTCAGACCTTAGCCCCCACCGTACTGGAACAAAAAAATGAGACTGCGTTCCCACAGAAGTTATTGTCCGCTTTGGAGCAGGTAGAAGCCTTCCTCACGGTTTTGCCCTTCAAAAGGCACCTTCTGAGGGAAGGATAATCGAGCCTTCCATTTAAAGCACAAATCTTTCTGCTATTCAGTCGATGTGGGACTAAGTTCGAAACTCTTTACTCCCATAACAATATATATATATATATATATATATATATATATATATATATATATATATACCTCTTGAGGGAAGGGTAATCGAGCCCTCCATTTAAGGCACAGACTTTTCCGCTATTCAGTCGATATGGGACTAAGTCTGAAACCCTTTACTCCTACAACAATATATATACATGTGTGTGTATGTATATATATGTATATATATGTGTGTATATATGTGTATATGTATGTATATATATGTGTGTATATATGTGTATATGTATGTATATATATGTATATATATGTGTATATGTATGTATATATATGTATGTATATGTGTATATGTATGTATATATATATATATGTATATGTGTATATGTATGTATATATATATGTATATGTATGTGTATATGTATGTGTATGTGTATATGTATGTGTATGTGTATGTGTATGTATGTGTATGTGTATCTGTATATATATGTGTGTGTGTGTATATATGTGTGTGTGTGTGTGTGTGTGTGTGTGTGTCTACACACACACGTGTGTCTATATGTATATAGATATATATGTATATGTATATGTGTATATATGTATATAGATATATATGTATATGTATATGTGTGTGTATATATATATCTGTATATGTATATGTATATGTATATGTATATGTGTGTGTGTATATATATATATAGCTTATCATCTTGCTGGTAAGTTTACAAAGTTTACAAGAATTAGGTAAGAGGCAAAGTTGTGACTTCCACGTACCAAGAAACCCTGGTTTCTATCCATCCACAGTTGCAAAGTTCACAAGAATTTGAAGAGGCAAGTTGGTTGACCTTGGCAACTAGTCTTGATGAAATATGTGACAGGCTCTTACGGCCATATTAGGTCAGGAATCAGGATGTCCTATGAAAACCAACGGGATCCTAGTTTGTAGTTTGTGGGAAACAAAATATAAAAGGCTCTACGGAGTGGTCACCTCAGAGAACGCCGCTCTGCGCTATCATTCGAGCCCAGATTCAGATCATCAGGCAATAGAGTCAAATTTTTCCTCCCATCTGGAGTACCCAGTTTTCCACTCAAATTCAATCACACTGGGTTACCCATCAACCAGGCCGCCTTGAGCTAAATATTGATGATATTGATGGATTTCATTAGGAACTATGGATCAGGGTGGGTTTTTTTAACATCATTAGGCAACTGCTAGCAGCTCTATTTATTTATCTATCTACTTGTCTTTTCTTTTGGTAGAGTTAACACCGCCTTGTGTCATGGACTTGCAGCCTAAAAACTTAAGCTGTTGGAAGGACAAGTTGAAGCAAATAAATCCATCTAGCATTCTATTATTAGTAAATGTGGGACTATAGCAAATTTTGATTCATTTAGCAATCCCTGAGAATAGAGGAAAACTTCGGAGAGAACCAGCTACTAGATGGTTCGATTAGTCTTTCGCCCCTATACCGAAGTCAGATGAACAATTTGCACGTCAGTATCGCTTCGGGCCTCCACATCGGGAGCGGCAACTACGGCCGACCACACTCGAGACAGGGACGCGGGGGCCGAAGGCCCCCGGACCGATAAATCCACGGCATCCGCGAGAGCCTATGGAGACAAGAGCGGCCGGATGGAACGGGAGGCCACGACGGTGTAGGCTTGCTTTGAGCACTCTACTTTCTTCAAAGTAACGACACCGGAGGCACGACCCGTCCAGTTAAGGACAGGAACGCATCGCCGTCAGAAGGGACGGAAAGGCCGGTGCACACCGTGGGGCGGCCAGAGTATTAGATTCATAGCTTCACTATGACCACAATTAATATCATTGATACATGCAATCGCTGAAGGTACTAATGTTTAAGAGGGAGATATTGATAAGCTTCTTCTGAATGGTTTCTAATTTCCCTTAAAAAATTTTCAAGAAGGCTTTCAGAAAACTGAATTGGTTCCATCTGATTATCCTATAGATTTGTTTCTTTTCTCTTCTCTGTAAGAATTTGGATAAAGGGAAGGCCAACCGAAAACATAGATCATGGGTGTCCACTGACTTTACCAACTCAATAAATTAACACCCTCACACAATTCCATATCACAAAATCCTGGATAACATTTTGCTGATATAGAAATGTATTTTCTGGTAGTTAGAAATTCTAAACTCGAGAGTCAGCACAAATAAAGTGACTTAGAAGCCTGGATATCTGCAAATAAAGTGACTTTAGAATTCGTCCTGGACAAGATGCCATTTGTCCTTTTCATATTAGTATTTTAAAAGATAGCTTAAGTAATCGCCTAGGCAACAACATTAAGTGTTCTATGATGTGTTTGAATATAAAGGGTAAGACAGATTTCTGAACTATATTAAATGTTCTAATTACAAATTTTACATAAATTGGCGTTCTTTTATTATTTTTTTTCCAACACCTCAACCTCTAGGGATAATCATAATGCCAAAAGTCCACATAGGTCCATACAAGTATGGTGGCTATTCACTAGCACTCAGGTTTGAACCTCAGACCTCTTCTTATAAAGAGAAGAATAACCGACTAGCTAAGCAAATATTTGTTGGCAAGCCATTGCCTATGGTCATTTTTACCTCCTATGTATTGCATTAGATAGTTTTGTATAGTGAGAGTTTTTGTTTATTTGACATACAGCATCCATGCACTAGAAAGTGAAGCTATTTTCACATAGAGATGAGGTAAATTAGTTTTGTACCGATAAGGGTAGTTTACAATATTACTTGCTCCGATAGGGATATTATAACTAGTCTTTTAATATGCATGTTAAATTAACTAAGAAAGATATAATTCATTACGAGTATGTTTGTTTTTATCAGAGAGATGCTTAGAAAACTCACTTTTCTTTAAAAAATTAATTATTCATTAAAGAAAATAAATTCGGAAAGCTTATTACTATTTTTCTTGAAAAGTTTTTCTTTTTTATGGTCAAGATTTTATTTTTTCTTTTCTTGTTCCATGGATTCTTTTGCAACCGAGCATATTCTAAACTCAAACCGGTTGCTAGTTGGCTAGATGCAATGCCTAGAAACAGATGCTAGTTAGAGGCATCGAAGTAATTTTGTAAGCAAACTCAAACAAGTAAATTGCTACCTTATATGCCCTCTTTATCATCACCTTCCATGCGCTCATGCATCACTTCTGGTGTTCTTATGCACCCCCGCACCATTAGCATGGTCATTACCGTGGCTTCCAATCACTCCTAGTATGTATTTTCTATCTCAACTAGATTTCTTGTTCAATTAACAAGTATTGACCTTGAAGCAAACTTAGGAGAGTATCATTAGATACAATAGGCCCTTCCAAACTTAGTTTCAAACTAAGATACCCCATTATTTTTTTTATTTTTGATAGAAACAACCTCATTATTTTGGCCACCAAAATTTTTTGCTATTATAAGAAAAGTATGGATATTATTCACCCAAATCTATCACAAATGGAAACTCTCTAAAGGCAAAATAACAAATGTTGTAAAATCATTAATAAGTATCATAACAAAAAAGGAAAAAAATAATAACTAGTACTATATCCTCCAAGGGATTATTCATCAAACAGAACATATTTTTGATTTGTCATTATTCTATTTAGATGTACAAAAGGAAAGTCCAATTAGCCATCCTCATTTGTATTATATGATTTTCATTATTCAAGAATAATATCTAGATAATAATTGTTTTTTATAAGAAAATGGGCAAGGTCTATCAAAAAAGAAAAAGACATTGACATCATGAATGATGCTAAAAAGAAGACTCCAAGCCCCCGTAACTTCACCAACCCAATCAGTAGGCACTCTTTTTTAAATATTTATTGTATAACACATATTGACTATAAGGCTTCCAAAAAGACTAATGGCATTCATATGTTTTTTTTGTAATTAATTAGTACTGCTCGATTAGTGGAAGTGTCCCCTCAGCGGTGTGCCCCATAATAAAGAGGTGATGGCGAGATGGCCCTCTCTTTCCTCTAGCTGGGTGGACTAGCTGTCAGGGCGAGGCCTTGACTTGGCCTGTACCTCTTCCATGGAGTTTGTCAAGGTGGAAAAAGATTGATGATGAAGAAACAAATAAATGTGCCATCAAGATAGTAGCCTGATGATAAGAGAGCTAGAACTCCATATAGGTTGTCCGAATTTGAAATGCGCAGACGTCGATTAAATTTACGGACCGGATGCCCCATACCCCGATAGCTCGGAGAAGATATGCTTTTCTTCTATTTGTATCGAAGTGGCGCTGAGGTGATGTACCCATACGTAAAGGCGGTGATCTCAGTAGGGGGAGCCCATAGGTCCGAAAAAACACAGAAAAACTGCGACCTGTATCGAACATTCTTTGGTGGAGGGGGGGCCAGTGGGGGCTGCTACACGGGTGGGTTGGTCCCCCCCCTCCCTCAGGAAACATCAACCACCAAATAAATAAATAAATAAATGTAATGGCCAATAATAAGAGTCCAGAGAAGAAGCCATGTCACAAGAGATTGGGGAGCCCCTTTAGAATCCTCTTGTCATTCATGTGGTGGTGGTAGAATATTCCAACTTGGTACAGGCCATTGGAGGGGCCTACTGCAAATGAAAGCATTACCCCTGGTCCAAGACAGTGCCCTGGGTTTGGTCCTCTTCCTTGTGTCCTTATTTTGCTCCATTATTTGATCTTCTCTTTGTTTTGTTTCTTAGCACTGGCTTAGATCAGAGGCATGCTTTAGTTGCAGATGCTTGCAAGTAAACTTTTAGAACCATATATTTCAATCACAGCTGTTTCGGTCCCATACTTGTTATCAAACCGGGGCCAACAAAATTGCAATGACGATATCCATTCATACCAAGTGTTAGTGACGTTTTGACAACAATTTTATTTAACGCTACCCAGGGTTAGAATTGAAACCTGGAGCCCACTCTTAGGGAAAGAAGATAGGTAAAATTTGTCATCCCAAAAGTCGGAAACTTTTTCTGGTAGAAAATACAAATAAAGTAAATCCTGCAGGGCTCCTCTTTAAGGTTCACAATGGATCTAGTTTATGCAATTTGATGGAAAATCTGCCATAACTAGTATAAGCTCCTTAAATAAATAAATAAGCTATTGCTTATAAACTCTGGCTCCTTTTTATCAAGAAATACTGATGAGAATTTGGAAAATTACTAATAAGACAAGTTGTAGAAAAATATAGCGTACAAAAAGGTGTAGGTACGATTGCCTATTTATAAGATCTATTAGGAGGTAGGAATTCGACCAACTTTTGACTGCTATGAATCGCATCACTTCTCTTTGAGTGAAGTGAAGGATGACGGCCCATCTGAATCAGAAGACGAAGAAATTAGGTTTGTCTCCACTGACCACGGATGAATGCAAGCTCAGGAAGGAAGAAGAAGGTGACTCTTAATGCCTTGCAGACGTATGATCCCCTAATCATAATCATCCTTGGCATAAATAAAATATGGAAGAATATTTAAGGTGTTTGATTGCAAAATAAATTTGACAAGAATAAGCAAAACTATTTGGATAAATTTGAAGAGACAGGACTCATTTTACAGGATAGAACTTTTGTGTACTTAGTTGGAGCATGGATTTTTTTAAAATTTTTGATTCTTTTATGTAAGGGAACAAAATGCCCTTTTACTTTTTCCTGCACTAAGCAAGGGAACATGGACAAATGTTAATTGGACATAATAACTTTGCCCTAGTTTGCCTATTTTGCATTATGCAAGGAGGTTAGAATAGATTTATCTTGCTTGATAAGAAAACATCCTTCATCACGATATAACTAGGATTTTGCTAAGGTACTTTTATATTATTTTTTTAATAGAAATAAAGTAATGATCATAGTTGTCCATTGTTAAAAGGTATACTAGGAACCAAAATGGCAATCGGTTAATCTCCCGTGCACTACCACATCGTCCCCCTCCGACAAGCTCGGCCAAGATGGGTAGCGGTAATACTCCAATGGTGAGTTGGTAGTGAGTTGGCGAATGTCAGAGGTGAGAGGAGGACCAAAGGGGGAGCAGTGGTGAGTTGGTGAATGTCTGAAGTGAGAGAAGGACCAAAGGAGGAGCAGCGACATCGACAGTCGAGGCCCATTGAGCGACTTTGCAATGCTACTCAGGATGCTAGATGTCAACCGCTGTAGCAATGGGAGCTTGAGAGGTGAGGCTAGACTTGGGTGGTGGTGGTAGAAGTAGAATCCAACAATAATTGTGGAGGCGGTGGAGGAGAGGAAATGAGAGCTTGGGGGTTGGGGAGGGGAGCTACGGACAAAGGCGAAGTTAGTCTTAGCCTTGGGGTTGTGGAGGGCACAAGAGATGGTGCCATAAGCACATGTAGCATTTTTGAGGGAGTCAAAGTTGCTAAGCAAGACACGGAACTTTTAAGGGTCCCAGATCATTCTTGATAGGGTCCAATATCGTCTCTAGGATTTGGTTCCTTCCAATAGCCTCACCATTCTCAAGTTTGGACTCTATATCCATCTCATGCTACCATCACAATCACTCTATCTCAACTTCCCTACTTTCAATGCCAGATTCTATAGCAATTGACTTCGCTACCACCACGATAGAGCCTAGACGGCCTTTGATGAACTCGAGGCCCAAAAAACCCAAATCTCCAATTGCACCCTAATCTAGAATAACCACTCCAACTGCTTCTCATCCTTCCAACAAACCCTAGCCGACCGCTCCGAGGCCCTCAACTTCAGCTCCAAGCCCTCAAAGCTTAGACGAAGCAAACCCTAAAATTCCTCGACCTCCACGAGGTCTCCATACCAAACCACCAATTTGCTATTTCTTCCCTCATCCAAGATCGCAAGGCATCCTTGCCAAGATCAAAACCGTCGATGCTAAAGCCCCTGATGACCTCCACTTTGTTCATATTACCATCGGATGGATTCTGCTAGACTCTGGCGGCTTCTAGTGTCTCGCCACAAGAACCTCACCATCCTCTAGAAGAAGATTGTTGATGCCATTGCAAAATCAATGGACGCCACCTGAATTGTGGTGGATAACGTAGCGGACTTCTTGGACCTTCCCATTCTCGTGGTACACTAGCACTGATATCGACCGATTTCTCCTCATGCCAACGAGAGTGACTGGGAAGAAGGGGACAAAGAAGAGACAGATTTTGGTTTAATTACAAAAAAAAAATGTGATTCTAGTGATCTATACTATCACTTATTTAGTCATCCATTTTAGACTTTTCATTATTGAATCTATGATCAAGATTATGTACCTTAGGAAACCTTAGAGGCACCATAGCAAACCCTATAATACATTTTAGACCTTTCATTATTTCCCCAAATTTTCTTACAAGGCCTTAGAGGAGAGCATGCAATGTTCATGCCATGTGTATAAAACATTAATCATTTATACGTATATCAAAGTAACAAAAGAAAGATGGTAACTACTATGCACTTGTTCAAATGGTATTACCTCTTGCTACTTGGGCAAAAGGTTACGGTACTTGAAATCAGCCCTTAAAAAAAACAAAAAAAAACATGATATTATCTTCGAGATAAGGTTAACACATTCATAAATAGCTTGGCTAAGTTCAGTATTTGACTCCATCTAGATTAACTAATGTTTGCTGAAAAATCAAGATGGTGCTTGAAATTTGTGCTCAAAATAGCTTGTAGCCAGTTCCATAATTGCCTACTTCACTCATGTTTCCTTAAATAAAATTGGCATAACTAATTATTCAAAAAAAATATTTTTAAATATATCATATACTGTTTTATTTTTATATGCATAATTATATAGAATCATCATCAATCTAAGTGCGAAAGTACTTTTTTTTGGTACAAATTGTGAAAGTATTTGATGGAATTTAACTTTCAGGTTTCATTTCAAATTTACTCGAGTTTTATATATCCCAAGTTTTGCAAAGCTTAAGTTCAAATCAAGTTGTTTCAAGTAAATTGTCTTTAGATTGAAAATGAAATGGGCAAATTCAATCAAACCAAGCAACCAAGCATAAAAATTTTCTTGATCAAGAAATGAGCTTAGGTGGAGCGTGACCAAATTGAATCAAAAGCATCTTCTGAAACAAATGCATCTTTTTAGAGTCTATGGCATCATATAAAAAACACTTCAATATCCACAGCCCTCTTCAATTGAAGAATGCCCCAAGCCCAAAACTTGGAAGTTGAATATATCTATCTTGATAGATGGAGATCAAGAAATGAGCCTAGGTGGAGCATGACCAAACTGCATCAAATGCATCTTTGTATACGCTATAGCATCATAAAACACACACACACACACACACACACACACACACACACACACACATATATAAAGTGAAAAATACTACAATGTACAAGCTTCAATTGTAGAATGTCCCAAGCTCAAAACTTGGAAGTTGAATCTTGATCAATAGACCGATAGATTGATGGATGGATCGATCGATCTTGGGACAGTGAGGAGAAAACAAGAATATAACCTTATCCCAATTCTAGGATCTCAAGTTCTCAATTCAAAAGCACTTGGGATTAAGGCAAAAGCCTCTAACCCTGGATCTTGAATCCTTTATACTGCATGGAGCTATACAATGCTAGATGGTCACCATGTCGTCCGACCATAAAGATGGGCGGCTATTAAATAAGGTAGGTGTTGCATGGTATACATGGCACATTTTACGTGCCATGCATATACCGTATCTTGTTTGATAGCGGTCTATCTTTGTGATCTTGGTCCTCTCCAACACTCAGTGCTTGGAAGCTTCGCTGGTGGGTGCTATGTATTGTCACAGCTCCCAACTTCTAAAGAAGTTGGGTACGTTTCACCATTTATCAGGTCTCTAGGTATCTTCCATTACTTTCTTTCCGTGTGGTTGGTGGTAAGAAACCATGAAGAACGACAAAAAACCATACCTGTCTTCCATGGTTTCCTTTGACAATCATTGCATGTATTATAAACATCCACCATTACACGACATTTAATGCTTGATGGACGACCACCACCTAATCATTCTTCCATTACTTTTATCTTGCATGCTATAGATAGTTTCTAAACTCCACATCAACATCTATTTCTACAACCATAATATTTCTGGTGCCATTGGAGACATCGAAATTAGGATGAGAGAACAATTTTGGTTGAGCTTAGCTAATAAATTTTATTTAGCAAATCAAAAAAAATTTAGTACATCTCACCAACCAAATTTTTTTACCAAAAAATTAGACCAATGTAATTAAAATTAGATCTACCGATGGTCCATTTCTAACCTTACTTGAAATATTCCATGGAGAGTAGGATGTCACCTTCTCTACCTCCAGAAGGGGTGCTAATACAGCCTTATTGGCCATTTTTGATAGCATAATAAAAGCATTATTCTAAAGAACCTTACTCTAGAGAAAGAGGAGAATATATCCTCCCATGTGCTCTTCATCTTATAATGCCACACCAACCCTAAAATTAATTAGAACGTTTAAAATAGTAATCAAACATTAACTTAATTAAAAAGTTAAATTAAAAAGGATCCAGCAAGAAAGCTCTCGCTGGACCAGTAGCCTCTGATTGGTCCAACCTAGCCAATGATTTCCCCTAAACTAATTAAAAAAATCTTTGCCAACTGTCACGATTCCTGTCCCCCTTAATAATTAAACCATCTCATAATCCAATCATCCAAACTATTCTCTCTCTCTCTCTCTCTCTCTCTGTGAGGAGGAGCAGGTGGTCAACAGTGTTTCCCCTCTAATAACCCGTCAACGGCTAGTACAAACCAATTAATGTGTAATTAATTCTAGATATAGACCCGTTAAACCGTAGGAGCTTACTGCCACGCCAACCTCATGAGATCATAACCGTTAGATCACAATCACATGGCAAATCCGAATGCAGTTATTTTTCAAACCAATTCATACTTCAATATTATACCACGATACACGGACGGAGCAATTGGTGAACGTGGAGTCGTCAACCGTCATTAGATTATAACCGTCAGATCACAATCATAAGGTCTGGAGAATTAAACTTCAAACGCGGAGACGCGAACGCGGATTAGTCAAGTCAGAGTAATATCATAGGTTAACCGTGATCCACACCATCCATTCTAAATCAGACGGGTTACGTGAGATAAATAAATCTTTAAAAGACCTTGTTGGGTACGTCGATGTCGTACCATCCAACCGTCGGTGCCCTACCGTCCAAAATAATCAAAAAATATAATAAAATAAGTACTAATATTGGATTAATAAATAATTTTTAATATTTATAAGGGAACAAGTTGGTGTGAACCAAACGCTACCATATCGATCAAAAAATCCAATCAGACGGCTGTCCATCTCCCTTCCGGTGTCTCTGTCCTCTTAGGCTCCTAGTTGTCCTTGCCTTTTTTTTAATGTATTTTTCTAATTTTAATATAATAATATATTCTTTTATGTTAAAAAAAATACTCTTTTCTTTCTCTACAGTACTTTTCTCTCCCACCTCTTCCCTTATATATCCTCCTACCCTTCCCTGTTCTTCTCCAACTAAACCCAAACCCTCATCTCTCTCGCGCGATCGCTAAGATCGCTCTCTTAGGCTGAGATGACGGTCGCCGGCGCTCGCTTCTCTTTCCTCATGGTGGCGCTGGCGCTGCTGGCGATGAGGTCCTCCGCACAAGCACCCGGCGCCGCCCCCATGGCCCCTCCAACCCCGGCCCCCGTCCCGTCTCCCCCCACCCCCACCCCGGCCCCCGGCGCCGCCCCCATGGCCCCTCCTACCCCGGCCCCCGCCCCCTCGGCCCCCGCCCCCACTCCTCCGTCTCCCGCCCCCACTCCTCCGTCTCCCGCCCCCACTCCCTCGGCCCCCACCCCCTCCCCGCCATCTCCCGTTGGCCCATCCCCGTCGAACATCTCCCCTCCCGCCCCCACGGGTCCGTCCTCCCAGCCCACCCCACCCCCCAACGGCGGTGGCAGCTTCGTCCCCGGCCTCCGCGCCTCCTGGATGATATCCGCCGCCGTCACCGCGGCATCCGTCGCCGTCGCCTTCTAGATCGGATCTCTCACCGCCGCGGATTATTGATCGGATGGTCATCGGACGGTCGTCGTCGTCGCTCTTTTTTCCTGACCTGATATGTGTTTTATTGTCCCGCCATTGTTGTCGTTTTTATTGTCATCTTTTTTATTTATTTCTCTCTTTTCTTTGGATTTTTTTTTTCTGTACATGGGAGAGTGAGGCAGTGAGTGAGAGATTGAGGTTTTAGAGCTGTCATGGTGGTGATTATTGTTGTAATAATATTATTGTTTTAGTGATTCTTTTTTCTATTTTACTCTTTATCTCTTCAGCTCTTTTCCTAATTCTTTGCTAAGGTTTGTGAGGGCAAAACGGGAAATTGGATGACGCGGAAATTGGAGCGGGACGAAAGTGGCCAACTTTAGTTAGTGGAATCTTTACTCTCTCTTTTAAAATTTTCTCAGTAATTTCGTAGTATGATTTGAGGAGATATAATATAATTAGGTCAGGAAGGGACGAGAAGCGACGTCACGTGAACCGTGTGCCAGCTGTATGGCAAAACGGCTCCAAGGCCATGTGCGTGGGGCTTGGGATCACGTGAGGTGGGGTTCTCGATAGTGGACCTGGAGAGGGACATAAAGAGACGGATTTGGGTGGTGGAAGGCAATTGGGTGCACGTGTCGGTCGATGGAGATATGGTGGTATACGGCGGCAGGAAGTGACGGTGGCAATTTGTTGTTGAGGAGAAAGAGAAGAAAATTAGGGTTCGGTGGGAAGGGGAGACGAGGGAGTGATGATATTTTGAGGGGAAAGCGAAAGGAATGTTAGGTCGGACTGAACAATGGAGCCTTCATTTTTTGTTTCATGTTCAAAGAATTTGTGCTTGGCCAGGCTTGGCATTTCGAAATTTGCTGTTTTCAGAAGTTCTAATCTTTTTGAATATATCCATATCCATATTAGAACTGTATAAATTATTTACTTTTATATATATATATATATATATATATATATATATATATATATTGATAAAATTTATTTATGTTAGCAACTTCATGCTTTTTTTTTTATTCTTGAGTAAATACATTCATGAGTATCAGCATGTGAAATATTCAAAATTAAAAAGAATCAGCATGTAAAATATTCCAGGATTGGGAAGGAATCATAGAAGTAGTTGTCTATAAAGTAGCTTTCGTATAATTAGCAGCATATCAAATGGTTTAAGCTAAGCATAGCCAACAGCTGTTATTCAGCTGGTTGGGAAGACTTGCCCCTGGGATGAGTTCATGTTCGCACCCATATTGTGTCACCTTCATTTATCTTAAGAAGAAAAAAAGGAAAAGCTTTACCTTATCCTTTGGTTTCCTGCTCGGAGCAATGGAGTGCAATGCTATCAGGATCAGCCATCTGATCCTCGTGTACAGGGGACCAATGCTTGTTGCAGGCGAGAGATTGGTGCTTGAAAGTAGCAGTCTTTTGAAAATTATATATATATATATAAATATGTATGTGTGTATATATGTGTGTGTGTGTGTGTGTGTGTGTGTAAAGGTTGCGTACGAGAAAAATTTCTTTTCCTGTGTGACACTACGAGTTTCATGTAAATCTTGTATAAATAAGAAAGTATCATTTGTCATATAATACAAGGGGATTCATGTAAATTGCGAGAAGTAGTGTTGTATGGAAGGCCTGGTTGGAAGGTGACTTATGAAACCAGCAAAAGCTATGTCCCAATGGAAGTAGAAACTGTTTTTTTTTTTTTTTTTGGTAAAAGCGGCTACTCATTTTATATAACTCTAATATGAGTACAACCTGCTAAATCATGGGAAAGTAAAAAATGCAAATAAGGATGAACGTCATAATCAGACGTCCAAGTAAAATCTCCGGAATGCCGGACAACATAAGAGGCGACCCAGTCTGCAGCCCTGTTCGCCTCCCTAAACACGTGCCCTATCTGAACATCGCCCATCAACCGCACCATCCTACGGGCCTCCCGAATGAGGGGATGACCATCTCCAAACCGATCCGCCCCTCGGAGCCAGTCGATAACCACAGATGAATCTCCCTCAAGGCAAACCCGCTCCACACCAAGTACCTGCCACACATAGAATATACCCTCCCAAGCAGCCCGCAGCTCTGCTCCAACCACTGTGAGTTCAGGCGTGCACCGACCTCCTGCTGCTATCCACCTACCAAGGTGGTCCCTAACCACAAATCCAACCCCTCCAGCCACACCATCCACTGATCGACTACCGTCGAAATTTACTTTGAGATAGAAACTGTTTGTGTGCATTAATGAGAATCTTGATGCATTTTTTCGAGATGATGATCTTATAATACTAAGTTATCATGTGATTACATACTTTTAAAAGATATTAATTTTGTGCCATAACATGTTTGATGATTCTTTAATTTGCATAATATGTTACACTTTCCAAAGTTTCAATAACCATAACCATAACCATTAAGTCTTACTAATTATTTGGATCACTAGTAGGGATCTTTGTTTATCAAATATACCTATTTAGCACCAAATTTCATATTATTTTAAGTTTCTTTTATATCTTTTTTTTTCACAACATCAATTTACTAGGTTACATCTTCTGTTTATATATCCTTGAGCATAAATCAAGATACTTATTCTTATATAAATTATGTGGTAATTATTTTTGAAAATCAATCAATTTATTACTCGTAACAGGGACAAATTACACTTATTTAGTGAGAAAGGGAATCGAACTTAGCAGGGTCGCAAGAATTCATTTATTTAAAGCAAAGATTCTTATGGACAAGAAGCGCGGTCATGTTACTATCTTATAACATCATCTCATGGTACAGTGGCGGACATGCGACATAAATTTTGTGAGCTTTTTTTTCTCAGAAAGCTAACAATGTTCTCTTTTCTCTTTTCTCCACGAGGTATTGCCCTTTCTTTGGTATGTCGTGTTCAGGCGGAGTGACCATCCAAGATTTTTGTCACGCCCGAATCCTAACACCCACGTCCGAATATGTAATATGACTGCACACTCTTTGGAGCTTGTTCTAGAGAATATGCTTGGCCTGAAAATTTATAACAGACTCAAAATCACTGAACAAATAATCTCATTTCATAACAAATAATAAAATTGGTCCAATTATAAAATTTAATTATCTAACCAGTATCAGCAATGCTCTATCTATTCGTTTTTTCTATGTGATCTCAATCATAGCTAAGCATTAAGCCACTTACAACCTGCAATTCTAAAAAGAAAGAAAAAGGAGTTGTAAGCTTTACAACCCACTAAGAATCCTGAACCGCTACACCATAAGTAATAAAAAAATAATTAATTAACAATACCAAATAAAATGAATATTGTATCAATGTTCCGAAAGCTTATACAAATAACAAGTACATAAGTTTTCATTATTATTTTTTTCAAAGAAGCATGTGTATATATATCTCAAATATAACTAATTGTTCAACAACAATTTCTTATATTATTTCATCCATTTATCATTAACTTGAATTTCATATTTCTCATTGATTAACTTCCGGCTTTGAACTAACTAAGATTATGACTCAAATCAAGACTAACAAAATTCCACACGTAAGCCCGTGGAGGCTATCCTCATGCATTAATTCATGGGCACTATCCCATGCGTAAGCCTATGGAGGCTATCTCCATGCATTAGCCCATAGGCGCTATACTACGCTTAAGCTCGTGAAGGCTGTCCCACACATAAGCTCCTATTCTCATACATTAGCCTATGGGCGCTATACTACGCTTAAGCTCATAAAGGCTATACTACGCATAAGCTCGTGGAGGCTATCCCCATGCATTAGCCTATGGACGATATCCCATGATGAGGTTAGTCCAAACCATATTTAGTCTATCTGATTTACATGTTATTCTTGTCAAATCAGTTACCACTTATATAATAAATTTCTCTCAAATTTAAGGTATCTTTGTTTACATAATTATATCTCAATATTTGATACATATAATAACCATACGAATATATTTGTACTGAAAACCAAATCCATCGATGCAAATCCAGTGGTACAAACCAATATATATATATATATATATATATATATATATATATATATATATATATTACTTCTATCGCAATCCAATACAGCTACAATGCTACCAATCCACACCTAACATTTCAAGTCAATTTAATATCAATATACAACCAACTTATTCCTTATCAATCAGTCACCATATTAATGAATCAATTATTTAGTAATTACCTAATTTTAAAATTTTAATATTTGAATTACCCATATTTTCTACTCTTCTTTAGTTGAAAATTAAATATAAATAAAAGTTCAGAGTCCTACCTCAATTTAGAACGAGAGTATAAGATATCATGAAACTTGTTTCTGTCTAGTTCACTGTAGACCCATACAAAACTTAGGCTGACTATAGATTCATATAAAATGAAGTACGAGGCCACCTAGATGACAATACCCAATAGTTCCAATCGGTTAACACAACGTAACTCAATCCATCTGATCAAAAAATATATATCAAATCGAGAAAAAAATAATAAATCAGAAGTTATCAATTATGGATTCAATGGTAGCTGATAGCGGTCGAAGTGAAGAAAAGATAAGGTCAACTAGGTAACATTGTCCGACGATCCGGATCGGTCCTCTCTAGCCAATCAAACTAGTTAACTTATCAAATTAGAATCAGACCATACTATAGGTAACAAAATAGAGATTCATAATGATAAAGTCCAATGGTGCCTGATTGCTCAAATTAGTCAAAATAGTATTTTCCAAATCATCAGATCAAGGAATAGGTATTAGATACAACAAGGGTAGCATGCCATAGTGCTGATGGTGGGGGGCTGGCACACCGCCCGACGACTATGGATCAGGGCCTTTTACCAGAGCCCACCAAAAGTCACCGAGAGACATCCTTACTAGGTCCAATAATTCTAGAGAGAGAAACAAGAGACAGAAAGGAGGGGTAAGAGATAGAAAGAGAGAGAATAAGTTTCTGTTGCCCAGATAGACAACCCAAGAGGGGGGGTGAATTGGGTTTTTAAAATAATTTGGCTAATTAAAACTTTGTGGATGATTAATTAAAAACTATAGCAAGTTATTTAATTAAAGCCTAGTGCTGTGAGTAATGTGCGGGGAAGAAGATGAGAGACAATGCACTACAAACACAAAGTTTTATAGTGGTTCGGAGCTAACCCTTGCTCCTACGTCCACTCCCCAAGTCTCACTTGGGAATTTCACTATAACCCCCTTGGATTACAGCCGGTTGTTTTGCAAGCTCACAACCAAACTTGTTGTTTTACGAGCTCACAACGAACTCGGTCGGTTTTTCCAGGCTCACCGACTAGAACCAACCCCGATTGTTTTCCCGGGCTCACAATCAAACCCTTACACACGTTGGTTTTAACTTGGCTCACCAACCAACCTTAAACCCCTTGATTCAATCCCCTGATTGAATCAAGTAAATACAAGAGATAGAAGAAAACAGAAAATAGCTTCTCAAAAAGCAGATTTAAAACAATATAATCGTAAAGGAGTTAGAAGCCCTCAAACGCTTTTAAGCTGGTGAAGAGGTATGGCTTCTGGAACTCCGGTCTCCTCTTGAAAGAGTGGTCGACTTGAATGCAGGAGGAGGAAGCTTTGATTGTTGGGAAGAAGTTGTTGGAGCAGTAAATGCAGATCTTCCATTTTTCGTTTAAGAGCACTTGGAGAGCTTGAAAACTTGAATGCTTGGAGTGAAATATCTGTTCTCTGCCTTGCTACAGTCCTCTGTGGCTATTTAAGCCAACCCCCACGGAAACTAGCCGTTACTCTGCTTTTTCTGGCTGTTCTGCACACTCTGCGCAGCCTGACAATATGACCGTTGGTGGGTTGGAGTCGACTCGCGCGATCAGGAGTCGACTCGGCTGTAGCAGGAGTCGACTCACGCTTTTCCGGAGTCGACTCGGCAACTGTTCCAAATTTGAATTAAAGTTGCCGTCTTGACTGGGAGTCGACTCGTCTTGACCTGGAGTCGACTCGCCAACTTCTGGAGCTGACCTGGCAATTTTGGAGTCGGCTCATCCACTGAAGTCCGTGGATCCAATTTTGAATTTTGTCCACTCGAGTCGACTCGACTGTCCTGGGAGTCGACTCGAATCTCAGAGCCCGAACTCCCGATTCTCTGTCTTTTGGCTCATCCAGTCTTGGAGTCGACTCGAACTTCCTTGGAGTCGACTCGGCTCTCAGTTTCCGAAAGTTGGTCTTCTGCCTTTTGACGTGAAGCTTGTCTCGGAGTCGACTCGAGCTGTCTGTGAGTCGACTCGAATCTCAGAGGCAGTAACATGGTCTTCTGTCTGTTGATGGTCGCTCAGTCTCGGAGTCGACTCGCGTACTGCGGGAGTCGACTCGAATCTCAGAGTCCGAAAATCGTTCTCTGATTTTTTCCTTGTGTTCCTCTGAGAGTCGACTCTTACCTTCTTTGGAGTCGACCTGCCAACCATCGGAGTCGACTCGCGTTCCACTGGAGTCGACTCGAATCTCAGACCCGAAAACTGCTCTCTGACTTTTCTTTGTGTTTCTCTTGGAGTCGACTCTTACTACCCTGGAGTCGACTCGTTGAACATTGGAGTCGACTCGCGCACTTCGGGAGTCGACTCGTTGACAGTTTCTGAGTTGAAGCTTTCTGTCCTTCTGTCTGTTCTCAGTCGGAGTCGACTCGTACTGATCTGGAGTCGACTCGAGCTCGTGCCAGTGAACTTGATACGCTTGGAGTCGACTCGTGATACTCGGGAGTCGACTCGAGTCTCAGACTTTGGTTCAGCAGACTTCTTACCTTATCCAAAATACTATGAACCAAATCTAGAGACACTTGGACAGGATTTTCACTGAAACACTCAATTGAATTCATTAGTAATCACAAGATATACTCAAATGCTTTGAGCTCATCAAAATCAAATGGGGTTTTAATCAATCACTCCACAATCTCCCCCTTTTTGATGATGACAAAACTTTGAGTATATGTAAAATGAATTGCTCATAAAACAATGAAGTAAAATCCATAAATGAATTCAGATGTCTGATAATTTAATTTATCCAAGTTTGAAAGGAGTGAAACATTAAATTTCGGAGTTAAAGCTCCCCCTTTCATTTGGAATTATATAAGCCTTCATATTATGCAATCAATTGTTTGGCTTATATGTCATTAATGATTTAGCTTGATTAAGATTCAGATTCTCCCCCTCAACATATGCATTCAACTATGTTTTGATTCTCTGAATTTCCTTTTAATGCTTTGAAGTTTTTGAACTGAATTTTATCTTTTTAGAGGGAAAATCTGTCAATTTGTTCTAGAGTAGGATTCAGCTAATCTCCGAATATCCCTTGAATAGATTCTGGAGATTACTCCATTAGGAGCCCCAAAAGAGAGATAATGAGCCTCGAGGTACCGAATCCACTTAGAACAAATTTGAGTGTGTTTTTAAGAGTTTATCTTTTTATTTATTTCCATTGATTTCTTTTACATATTTTTTTCATATTTCTCCCCTTTTACACATTTTATACATATTTCTCCCCCTTTTTGTCATCATACCAAAAAGGAGGTAATCACACACAATCAATCATAAAGCAAAGCACATAATTGAAGATAAAATGTCTACTCATTGTATTGATATGAATGTGAATACATGTGAGAATACAATAAGTAAAGCAAAGCAAGACAAAACACAACTCAAACACATCTATGTCCTCCTCGAGGATGAAGCTCCCCCTCTCGAGGATGCATCTCCTCCTCTGGAGGATGTGGCACCTCCTCTCGAGGATGGTGCTCCTCCTCTCAATCGGCTCTGCTCCATGAGGAGGGTGACTGCATCTGTCACATGTCCGAGCTGCGTGATAATAGACGTGGTGGCTCTGCTATGTATAGTGGAGAGCTCTGTCACCGACGCCTGAAGCCCAGTCACCGATGTCTGAAGTGCGTCCAGCTTGTCGATGAGTACATTCGCCAAGCGCTCGGCCCCCTCGGTGGTGGTGTGCATGTCACGACCTATCTCCTCTCGCATCTGTCGAGTGGAGCTCGTGACCTCACTCATGCTGTGGAACTGGGCCTGGACCAAACTCCGGACATTGTAGATCTCTTCCCGTACATGAGCCGTCATGTCAGTCACGGCTGTCAAGGAAGGGACCAACTGAGAAGATACGGGTGCAGGAGTGGGGGCAGGCACCGCACCTCGGAGCTCCCGAAGCAGCTCATCCCTCAGATCTCGGACGATCTCCTGCCGCAGCTCCCGGAGCTGCTCTGTATCAATACGGACCTCCATAGATGGTGGAACTGAGGAGGAAGGTCCGGCAGAGGTGGTAGGAGCAGGAGGAGTGGATGGGAGGTCTGGATGGTCTGGAAGGTCTGGGTAGTCTGAATCTGGCTCAGGACTGGGTGATGGTCTGGTGGTCTGAGCAGTGAGAGTGGACTTCCTAACCCAGATCCCTTCTCTCTTTCGAAACCCCATCCTGTGCATAGTCCCCGTACATAAGCGATCAGTCCATCGCAAGGCACGAGAGGGTTCCCTCTCAGGAATGGGAATCTCGTACTGCCTAAAAAGAAGAGTGAATAACATCCCGTATGGGAGTGAGAGCCTAGGTCTATCTAGGGGCTCACACATATACCTATAAATGAGCTTTGGGAAGTTGATCGGGGTGTCCTGAAGGATATAAGACATAATAGCTAAGTCCCTCTCATTCACAAAATCAAATCTCCCTGTCTTAGGGAAGATGGACCTGGACAGAATGCTCAAAAGGATTCTCACTTCAATAGGAAGTGAGCTAGCAGATACCTCATCTAGGGGGGACTGAGGTGGATGCCCTAAGACGACCGTAAGGGCCGCAACTCTATCCTCAGGGTGTGCGGGAGCCACCCCTACTAATGGAAGGTGAAGGATATGGGCAATGAGGTCCTCTGTGACACGCAACGGGACACCTACTACCGTGCCCTCGATACCTCCATCTCCCCGATGGACGGTACTGTAAAACTCTTGAACTAGGCCAGGATAGGTGGGAAGGTCCAAGGTGAGGAAGTACTCTAGGCCCTGGGCTCTAAGCCTATCGCCTATGGTGAACCCCTCCCGGGAGAGATAGTCGAAATCGACAAACCTCCCGGAGGTGACGGCCTTCCCGGCCAACGGCCTAACGAGAACTACCCTAGGCGGGGAACGATCCGGAGGTGGTTGCCTCGCGGGATCGTGCCGCGCCTTGGAGCGCCGCTCGGGACCGGCCTCGGGACGGGACCTCTTCCTAACGACGGTCTTACGAGGCATCTTGACCTAAACGGGAAGAAAAATACCTAGAGGACGGTGAAGGACCGACAGAGGAAGCTCGGGACGGACTGGAAATGACCTAGGAACGGACGGAAACTCAATGTCCGGCAAAAAATCGACGGGAAAAGGGCTTGGAGACGATCGGGGATGACCTAGGAGTCGGCTCTAGGGCTTTGTGAACAGTGGCGGCTTGAGGAAAAGTGTTTGCGAAACGACAAACCTAGGGTTAAAAAGTCGGATCCCGACTGCGAGTCGACTCCCCTGAGTCGCGAGTCGACTCGACCTCGAGTCGACTCCAGAATATGCGCGAGTCGACTCCCGACGGTGTGCCAACTTTGCGAGTCGACTCCCGCAAATGCGCGAGTCGACTCCCCCTTAGGAGCCGGCTCTGAAACTTACTCGAGTCGTCTCTAACCTTGGCACGCACCTAAAAACCATGCCATAATCGTGCCAAAAGAGGGAAAATCACCTAATTAAGGACTGATTTGATGATCACTGCATAGAAACTCTATTTTAACCTCATTCTAATCATCAAAATCAATTAATCTAGTGAAAAACCCCACTAGGATGGATCAATCACTCCTAATCCCCTTCTAAGCACACTAAACCTCTCTTCACTTAGGGGTTTTGTAAAAATGTCTGCTAATTGATTATCAGTACACACAAATTGGAGTGACACATCACCATTCAATACATGATCTCTTATGAAGTGATGTCTTATCTCAATGTGTTTAGTTCTTGAGTGTTGAATTGGATTTTTAGTGAGATTTATGGCACTTGTGTTATCACAATTAATGGGGATTTTATCTTGTTTAATGCCATAATCTTCTAATTGTTGTTTAATCCATAAGATTTGAGCACAACAACTCCCGGCTGCAACATATTCAGCTTCTGCAGTGGATAATGCAACCGAGTTTTGTTTCTTGCTAAACCATGAGATTAGGTTTTCTCCTAGAAATTGACAGGACCCGCTGGTACTTTTTCTATCAAGCTTACATCCAGCGAAGTCTGAATCTGTGTACCCTATTAAGTTTAGGCTAGATTCTTTAGAGTACCACAGCCCTATATTCTTAGTTCCAATTAAGTATTTAAAGATTCTCTTAACTGCAGCTAGGTGTGATTCTTTAGGATTAGCCTGATATCTAGTACACATGCACACACTAAACATAATATCAGGCCTACTTGCAGTAAGATACAGTAAAGAACCTATCATACCTCTATAAAGTTTTTGATTTACAGATTTACCTGATTCATCTTGGTTTAACTTACATGATGAGCTCATGGGGGTGCTGATTGACTTGTTTCCCTCCATATCAAACTTCTTGAGCATCTCCTTGATATATATTGCTTGATTGATGAAGATGCCTCCTTCAGATTGTTTGATTTGAAGCCCGAGGAAGTAGTTCAGCTCTCCCATCATGCTCATCTCAAACTCACTCTGCATCAAATCAGCAAATTCCTCGCAGAGGCGATTGTTAGTAGCACCGAAAATGATATCATCAACATAAATCTGTACTAATAACATATCCTTATTTTTCTTTTTCAGAAATAATGTTGTATCTACATTTCTCCTAGAGAATTCATGTTCTAATAGGAATTTACTAAGTCTCTCATACCATGCTCTATGTGCTTGTTTTAGTCCATAAAGTGCTTTGTTCAGTTTATACACATGATTAGGGTATTGATGATTTTCAAAACCAGGAGGTTGTTCTACATACACCTCCTCATTAATAAACCCATTTAGAAAAGCACTCTTTACATCCATTTGATATAGTTTGAAGTCCTTAGAGCATGCATATGCTAATAGAAGTCTAATTGCCTCAAGTCTAGCTACGGGAGCAAAGGTTTCATCAAAATCTATGCCTTCTTCTTGATTATAACCCTTTGCTACTAGTCTAGCCTTATTCCTTATAACAATTCCATTTTCATCTAGCTTATTTTTATATATCCATTTAGTACCTATAATTGGATATTCAGAAGGTCTCTCCACTAGATCCCAAACCTTGTTTCTAGTAAATTGATTTAGTTCTTCTTGCATTGCATTTATCCAATTTACATCATTTTCGGCTTCTTCTATATGTTTGGGCTCAAAGTGTGAAACAAAAGCTAGATGATTATTCAAATTCCTAAGGGATGCTCTAGTCCTAACCGGTTGTGATGGATCATCTAGAATTAGTTCCTTAGGATGCCCGTGAGCATACCTCCAAGCTTTAGCTAGCCCATGATCCACTATAGGCTCTTGGTTTGACGATTCTCCTTCAATCAACTTTTGATTATCATCTTGTAATCCCATCTCATCTATCTTTTCTTCAAGTATTTCAATATCATCATCAAAATTAACCTTCTTACTAGATGAGATGTCACTAGAGTCATCAAAAACAACATGTATAGATTCTTCTATAACTAGGGTTCTTTTATTAAAGATTCTATAGGCTTTACTAGTTGTAGAATAACCTAGGAATATTCCTTCATCAGATTTAGGATCAAATTTCCCTAGATTATCTTTCCCATTATTATGTACAAAACACCTACATCCAAAAACATGAAAATAGTTAACTTTTGGTTTTCTGTTTTTCCACAGTTCATAAGGTGTTTTCTTTATAATGGGTCTTAATAAAACTCTATTTAATATATGGCAAGAAGTATTAATGGCTTCTCCCCAAAAGTACTTAGAGAGGTTACTTTCACATAACATCGTTCTAGCCATTTCCTCTAGAGTTCTATTCTTCCTTTCCACAACTCCATTTTGTTGTGGTGTCCTAGGTGCAGAAAAATTATGGGTTATCCCCTTTTTACTACAAAATTCATCAAATAATTGATTTTCGAATTCGGTACCATGGTCACTTCTAATGGCTATGACTGAAGACTCTCTAGCATTTGTTACTTCCTTATGAAACTTTTTAAACATTGAAAATGCTTGGTCCTTATGTGCTAGAAACATGACCCATGTGTACCTAGAGTAATCATCTACTATGACTAGACCATATTTATTTCCACCTAGGCTTGTTGTTCTAGTTGGACCAAATAGGTCCATGTGTAATAATTCTAGAGGCCTAGAGGTAGAGACACATTTTATGGATTTAAAAGAGTTCCTAGATTGTTTGCCAAATTGACATGCTTCACATATTTTGTTCTTTTCAAATTTTAATTTTGGCAAACCTATCACGGAGTCTCTTTTAACTAATTTAGTTATTGTGTCCATGCTTGCATGACCTAACTTACGGTGCCATAACCAACTAGCATCATTATCTTTAGTTTCATTTACAACTAGACATTGGTTATGTTTTGCAAGATCTTCTAGGTCTACAACATATACATTTCCACGTCTAATCCCTTTAAAAACTAAGCTATTATCATTAGGATTTGTTATAATACATAGTGATGGTTTAAACATAACATCATATCCTTTATCACATAATTGACTGATGCTTAACAAGTTATGCTTAAGACCATCAACATATCTAACATTATCTATAAAAGTAGAAGGGGTGATTTGAACTTTACCAATACCAATGATGTGACCTTGGTTGTTGTCTCCAAACGTCACAGCACCTCCCTTCTTAGCTTCAAGGGTGAAAAATTGGTCTTTATCACCCGTCATGTGCCTTGAGCAGCCACTATCCAAATACCAGCAATTTTTGTTGACCTTGGCTGCAAGACACTCCTACACAAGCAAATCATGTCATCTTAGGTACCCAAGTTTTCTTAGGTCCTTCATGGTTAGTCAAGTTGGTTCCTTTTGGAACCCATACCCTTTTAATTTTTCTTTTAGTTTTACTTTTCCTAAAATTACATACATTTGCTTTATGGCCTACTGTACCACAACAAAAGCAGGTTATTTTCTTAGTTTTTGTTTCTCCAGCTTTAACAAAGAAGTTACTAAGAAGTTTTTGCTTATTCCTTGATTTATATCCTAAACCGGCTTTATTAAACACTGCACGTTGACTATTTAGTATCATGTTTAATTTTTCAGAACTATAGGTAAATCTTTCAACTAAGGGTTTGTATTTGTTAAGTTCTTTAGTTAGTGTCTGATTTTCGGCTTTTAGATCATTAAGTTCTTTAGTAAGATCCTTATCTAAGGTTTGTTTATATTTTTTAAGTTCTGAAAATTCCTTAGTTAGTTTTTCATTTTCTTTAGTTAAGGTGTTGGTCTTTTGAGTTAAAAGTTGGTTGCTTGTTTTAAGTTCTATATTTTCTTTGGTGATTAAATCCTTATCCTTAACTAATTTATCGTATTTATGTAGGTATGATTGATTAGTTATTTTCAGTTCTTTATTCTTAAGATTTATAGCCTTATATTCTACCATTAATTCATTAAATGCATCATAAAGTTCATCAAAAGAAAAATCAGGATGCGTGTCGGAAGTTACCTCGTTTTCGTTGGCCATGAAACAGAAATTGGCCTTCTCTTCTTGTTCATCATCTGATGAGGAGGATGATGAGTCGGAGTCCGATAGGGTAGTGACAAGTGCCTTTTTCTTCTTGTACTTACTCCCCTTCTTCAGTAAGGGGCACTCCGCTCTTATGTGACCCGGCTTCTTGCACTCGTAACAACCAATCCCCTCATTTTCTCTTTCCTTACCTTTGTCTTTGCGGTAGAAATTTGAGGGGCCTCTCCTTTGATGATAGGACTTCTTGTGGTTGATGAATTTCTTGAACTTGCGCACAAGAAGAGCCTCACCACCATCTTCCTCATCTTCTTCTTCTTCACTGCTGCTGCTGCAAGACAAGTCCTTGTTAGAAGATGTAGATTTAAGGGCTATTACCTTTTTCTTATGGGAGGACTCTTCCTCGTTGTGTTGTTTCATGGTGAGCTCGTGCGTCATGAGGGATCCAAGAAGCTCCTCAAGTGGTAGCTTGTTCAAGTCCTTGGCTTCTTGGATTGCTGTCACTTTAGCTTCCCACGACCTCGGTAGACACCGAAGGATTTTCCTGACAAGCTCACTGTTAGTATAGTTCTTGCCAAGGCTTTTTAGACCATTGACAATATCAGTAAACCTAGTGAACATGGATGTGATTGTTTCATTTGAATCCATTTTAAATAGTTCATATTTATGAACCAAGATGTTTATTTTGGATTCCTTGACTTGATTCGTGCCCTCATGGGTCACTTCAAGTCTGTCCCAAATTTCTTTTGCTGAATTACAAGTTGAAATCCTATTGAATTCATTACGGTCTAAGGCACAATAGAAGACATTCATTGCTTTAGAGTTTAATTGTGCCTTCCTCATGTCATGTTCATCCCAGTCCATTTCTAGTTTAGGTACCTTAACACCATCTACGTAAATGGATGGGATATATGGCCCATTTACTACAATGGACCACATCTCATAGTCTTGGGCTTGGATGAATATTCTCATCCTAGCCTTCCAGTATGAGTAGTCAGATCCATTGAAGAAAGGGGGTCTTTGGGTGGACTGACCCTCAATATGAGAAGATCCAAATGGGGTTGTCATTTTGATCTTTTAACTCTTGAGTGGAAGAGTTTTTGGCTCTGATACCACTTGTTGCCCAGATAGACAACCCAAGAGGGGGGGGGGGTGAATTGGGTTTTTAAAATAATTTGGCTAATTAAAACTTTGTGGATGATTAATTAAAAACTATAGCAAGTTATTTAATTAAAGCCTAGTGCTGTGAGTAATGTGCGGGGAAGAAGATGAGAGACAATGCACTACAAACACAAAGTTTTATAGTGGTTCGGAGCTAACCCTTGCTCCTACGTCCACTCCCCAAGTCTCACTTGGAAATTTCACTATAACCCCCTTGGATTACAGCCGGTTGTTTTGCAAGCTCACAACCAAACTTGTTGTTTTACGAGCTCACAACGAACTCGGTCGGTTTTTCCAGGCTCACCGACTAGAACCAACCCCGATTGTTTTCCCGGGCTCACAATCAAACCCTTACACACGTTGGTTTTAACTTGGCTCACCAACCAACCTTAAACCCCTTGATTCAATCCCCCGATTGAATCAAGTAAATACAAGAGATAGAAGAAAACAGAAAATAGCTTCTCAAAAAGCAGATTTAAAACAATATAATCGTAAAGGAGTTAGAAGCCCTCAAACGCTTTTAAGCTGGTGAAGAGGTATGGCTTCTGGAACTCCGGTCTCCTCTTGAAAGAGTGGTCGACTTGAATGCAGGAGGAGGAAGCTTTGATTGTTGGGAAGAAGTTGTTGGAGCAGTAAATGCAGATCTTCCCTTTTTCGTTTAAGAGCACTTGGAGAGCTTGAAAACTTGAATGCTTGGAGTGGAATATCTGTTCTCTGCCTTGCTACAGTCCTCTGTGGCTATTTAAGCCAACCCCCATGGAAACTAGCCGTTACTCTGCTTTTTCTGGCCGTTCTGCACACTCTGCGCAGCCTGACAATATGACCGTTGGTGGGTTGGAGTCGACTCGCGCGATCAGGAGTCGACTCGGCTGTAGCAGGAGTCGACTCACGCTTTTCCGGAGTCGACTCGGCAACTGTTCCAAATTTGAATTAAAGTTGCCGTCTTGACTGGGAGTCGACTCGTCTTGACCTGGAGTCGACTCGCCAACTTCTGGAGCTGACCTGGCAATTTTGGAGTCGGCTCATCCACTGAAGTCCGTGGATCCAATTTTGAATTTTGTCCACTCGAGTCGACTCGACTGTCCTGGGAGTCGACTCGAATCTCAGAGCCCGAACTCCCGATTCTCTGTCTTTTGGCTCATCCAGTCTTGGAGTCGACTCGAACTTCCTTGGAGTCGACTCGGCTCTCAGTTTCCGAAAGTTGGTCTTCTGCCTTTTGACGTGAAGCTTGTCTCGGAGTCGACTCGAGCTGTCTGTGAGTCGACTCGAATCTCAGAGGCAGTAACATGGTCTTCTGTCTGTTGATGGTCGCTCAGTCTCGGAGTCGACTCGCGTACTGCGGGAGTCGACTCGAATCTCAGAGTCCGAAAATCGTTCTCTGATTTTTTCCTTGTGTTCCTCTGAGAGTCGACTCTTACCTTCTTTGGAGTCGACCTGCCAACCATCGGAGTCGACTCGCGTTCCACTGGAGTCGACTCGAATCTCAGACCCAAAAACTGCTCTCTGACTTTTCTTTGTGTTTCTCTTGGAGTCGACTCTTACTACCCTAGAGTCGACTCGTTGAACATTGGAGTCGACTCGCGCACTTCGGGAGTCGACTCGTTGACAGTTTCTGAATTGAAGCTTTCTGTCCTTCTGTCTGTTCTCAGTCGGAGTCGACTCGTACTGATCTGGAGTCGACTCGAGCTCGTGCCAGTGAACTTGATACGCTTGGAGTCGACTCGTGATACTCGGGAGTCGACTCGAGTCTCAGACTTTGGTTCAGCAGACTTCTTACCTTATCCAAAATACTATGAACCAAATCTAGAGACACTTGGACAGGATTTTCACTGAAACACTCAATTGAATTCATTAGTAATCACAAGATATACTCAAATGCTTTGAGCTCATCAAAATCAAATGGGGTTTTAATCAATCACTCCACAGTTTCTCTCTCTCTAACCAAGGAAGAGGAAAGAAATAGGATGGCTACAAGTGATACCCAAGGTCAAGGATCTACAGCCGACCAATAGGCGGCCGGCAACGACTGGCAGCTGGTAGCACCAAAACCAACAAAAATAGAGGTTCTGACCCTTAAACAGTGGAATCCACGGTATCTTGACGGCCTAAGTTTCGGCCATGGCTTCTAACCACTACGAGGAACTAGAGAAAGGCCCTGACGACGAGCGCTGGCGGCAGAAAATAATCGGAAAAAGAGAAGAAGGCTCAGGCTTCCGAAATAGGGGAAAACAAGGCTTCTCTTTCTCAGCCAAAATTTGATAATCACCGGATGGCATCGAGGCTCCAAAGAATTCGGAAGAAAGAGAGAGAGGGTGGCTCGAGGGGGGCCGGGTCTTTAACTGGTTTCCGGCAGTATTTGGACACGGTGGCGGCGTAGATGGTGACCGAGCTTCAGAAAGAAAATATAAGAAATACTCCGGGGATGTGCTCCGATCAAAGCTGCAACTCCAAGGGGTGGAAGAGGGACCGGTAGGGCCTCTAAATAGGCTCAGCCGCAACCAAAATCCGACTCTGAGTCAGATTCTATCCGAGGATCTCAAGAGAGGAAGAGGACTCCGATCGGGAGTCTCTTTCCTCCAGACACATGCCGATTTTTCTCTTTTTTTTTGGCTCAAAATGGCTAGGTCGCCCCCCCCCCCCCCCCCCCCCCCCAACAATTATGAACCTTGGGTATTCTCTTCCAAATTATGGATATTAAAATCGATTGAAAAGATTAATGACTAGTGGGTCTGGTTTTCAATAAGATTATTACTTGTATATCATATTGCAGCTCTCAAAGTCTTATTTGTTAGGCATAAGAGTAATAACCATAAGGAAAGAGCCTTTCATATCCCATCAAGCATGCTCCAAGAAGATTGATTCAAAAAATGATGTCTACTTTTCAAAGTTAAGATGACAAAGGCAACATGACATGAATGCTATGACAATCAAAGTTTAAAATCTCAACAAACAATCCTCCATTTGTAGCCCTGTGTCCCTTAAGAGAGAAATTAATGGTTAGAGATGCAGTGTTTTGGATGTTTCAAAACACTCTAAATACCTTTGTTCGTATTCATATAGAACTAGCTATTGTGTTCTGGAATTGTTGCCCTTGTACATATGAATGGCCGCCATTATTATTGGACGGTCGCTACCTTTGATCTGTTGATCAGAAAAGCTCTTTTATAAATATATGATTTCTCTTCTCATTCGGATATATAAATTTCTCTCTGTTTTCTTTTCTAAAAAATGCCTTTCTATTTCTCCTTTCTTCTTTGCACTTTCGGGTAGCGTGGGTGAAAATGCCAGCTTCAGAATAAGGGATAGGGAAGGCACATGTTAAAGTACCAGTTGAGTTAAAGCTTTTCGTATCGGAAACAAGGCTAGACAATATAATCTAGTGTGCAACTTTTTGATTGCTATTGTGCTTTTTCATTTCATCTATCTCACTTGTCTACGGTCGAGGCTTCTTTGTAAAAAGCCTTTCAGTCTCATTGGTCTTCATTTTGATCGCTTTTCTTAAAACCTTCTATTTTTCTCTTTCTTTTCTCTGCAAAATATCACTACGTATTCATTCTTGAGGTAAAGAGCAACTAGAAGTAATTCAATCAAAACTTTGTATATAGGAGTATGTCCTTACAAAGGTGCTACTATATATGATTGAATCTTAGAAGGTAGACGCGTTGCAATCCTTCGCGTCGAATGATTGGTTTTGGAAAACATGCGTGCCTCTATAGCTAATTTTTTTTCTTAATTTATTCTTATTTACCTATTTATTTTTATTTTGTTTGTATTTGTTACAAAAATATGCATTCATAGTTTAAGTTTCCTACAAGTGACATATGCTAAGGGCTGGATTTAACATGAGAGCAGCTGCCTACATTTAATTGGCTTTTTTTTTGTTTTTTAAGGAATCCAATTGGGATAAATGCGTGAAGTATTTTATTGCAGACGGAAAATAAAAAGGAGTAAAAAGAGAGGACAAAAGGAGGGAAACATGGAAACGGGGAACCTGAAGTAAACTTTACAAACAAATGATCCCTTATTTCCCCAAAGTTCGATTTTCTCATTTTTAAGGTTGTCCTAAGTTGAGAGCCTGTTGTCAACCAAGAGCCATAAAAACACCCTAATTTTCTCAAGAACGGCACTTCTCCTATTAACTACAAAGTAAGGAGAGAGCCAGCTCCACTGTTGTGGATGCCATAGCAATTTTTGGTTGTAGAGACCCCCTCCTTGCTTCATCAAAAACTTTCGCATGCTTGACACCCAATCCTTCCTCTTAGATTTCCAAACCGACCTCCAATCAGCTAGAAAAAGGCCACCTTTCACAGAACCCCTCCCTTTCCAAAGAGAATCTCCTCTCGGAGCATCTATCCTTCTAACCCAACTCGAAAGCAAAAAGGTTTGAATAAAGAAAAAAGTTCACCAAAGCAAGCGCACATCCCAGAGAAAGGAAGGCAGCCTTTTCAACTGGCCAGCTTCTTTTCTGGTCTCTATTCAACTGGTCCCCCAGATACAGCAATGAACTCTTACGAAGGTTAACCTTAGCCTCAGTGTCAAGTATGTTTTCAGTAGTTTGTTTGTTTGTTTGTTTGATTTTTTTTTTGTTTTTAGATACAACGGCGTCTCACACACGACGGATATGGGTACAATCAATAAGATCAGAAAAAAGAAGATAGCACAAAGGAGGAGCAAACACGAGGTTCTTCCAAATGAAACTATCGGAGTGATGAGCCGCGTTGGAGATAACTCAGTCAGCTACACTATTCACCTCTCTGTAGACATGTCTTCAATAATTTACAAGTCCTAGAAAGACAAAAAAAAAAAAACCATTTTTCTAGAGCGGCTTATGGTCAACTCACTAGATTATTAAGAGCTTAGAATAGAATTGATCAGCCCCTCCTGATATGCCCTACCCAAGATCTTACTAGGGATATCAGCCACCAAGATCTTTTAACCGCATGACAAGGATTCATGAAAACTTTCATGCATATGAGAAGGTTTCTTTTGCCACTTCGACACTAGGGGATTCATGTACATTGCCAAATAGAAGGCATAGTTGAATGCTAAATTATCGAGCGAGATAATTCAATCTACTGCATGACATTAGGGAATTCATGTAACTCTTGTGCACATGAGAAATTTTATTTTGCCACATGATACCAGCGGATTCATGTAAATTGTGGGTCAATTGATGCCATGAAGAAGGCATGTTTGAGTGCTGTCTTGCCAAACCACCAAAAAAGCTAGGTCTGGTAGAATTTTTCATGCGCGTTAATGTGAATCTTGGAGCATTTTTCTGAGTTAGTAATCTTGTACTAGAAATTTAGCAGGCGATTTCGATATGCTAAAAGTTATTAATTTTGAACCTTAATATGTTTTATAACTCTTTAGTTTACATAACATGTACTTACCAAAACTTCCAAAAACATTTATTAATTATTTTGGGACAGTTTTATGAATCTTCGTTCACCAGTACAGCTGTTAGCAATTCTAATATTATTTTCCGTTTGTTTTATATAGTCACAATATCAATTTACTAGGTTACATTGTTCGATGTAAATTAAGATACTTATTCTTATATCAATTATGCAGTAATTGTTTTTGAAATCCAATCAATCTATTACTTGTTATGAGAACAGATTACACTTATTTAGTGATAAGTAGAATCAAAAACTTAGCAGGATCAAGGATAGTTCGTTTCAAGAAATAATTCCCATGCACAAGGTGTTGTCATGTAGCTATCATATAATATATTGGGGGCTACGTGACACTAAACTTTGTAATCTCTTTGGTTCTCAGAAAGCTTCCTTTTTCTTTCTTTTTTATGTACTAGGCCTTTAATTTTCAGCACTTCTTTGGCGTATAGACAAAGAGAGCACCCAAGAGATTTTTCATTTCTGGATTTTGGGGATTCTTTCCCAATAATGCGATTCTCTATTATTGGATAATAAAATTATTACTTGCACATCAGATTGCAGTTCCCCAGTTCCATCTATTGTAGAATGCCTTATTTGTTAGGCACAAGTCCACAAGGGCAATAACCAATATGAAAGAGCCATGTCCTAAAATTAATGTGAATTTAAAGCCTAAAAAGCATATTCCAAGAAAAAATGCCCACATTTCAAACCTATGCAGTCAAAAGAAATATGCTATGAAACCGAACTGCGAAGTTGCAATGATCCATCTGGTTCATACATGCATGTATGCACGCAAAAAAAAATAAACAAATAAAAAATAAAAAGCAATCTCAACTAGCTTGCCTTCATTTGTATATAACCGGATGTCCCTTAAAAGAGAGAGATTAGCAGTTTGAGAGTGATCATTTAAGGGTTGGAGTTAGCTTGAGAACAGCTGCTAAGATCAATTGGGTTTTAAAAGAGCCATATTGATACCATTACATCAATTGCATGTAATCTAGTTTTAGCCCTAAAAGATTAACAAGTAGACAAGTTGGAAAAAGCCCACCCAACAAGCACTGCCTTGTATGATATTATTTATGTAAGTATAGATGCATAAAGATGTCCGATATATTGTTGTATGTGAAAAAATTTGATGACACAATTTTATCAAGACAGTGAGGCAGTCTCAAGACAACTCCCTTTAGCAATCTCTCAAGAACAGTGATGATATATTCTGAGGTAGAAAAGCTATAAAATATCTGTATCCTACACTATCAACGAAAGTCTGAGGTGGCGGAGTCGGAGCGGGAGTCGAAGGCATAACGCTTCGACAGAGAAAGTACGATCTGCTTAGAGAATTCCCCTGGAAAAATATATAAAAGATCATTGGGCCATGCGGGTTCTCCATAATAATTATGCCCCATTCCTTTAGCCAATTTAGCTCTTAATACAGGATCATTCAAGTCAGGTTTCTTTGTTATTGGGATAGGTGAATTCTTATAGATCCATCCCCCGAAGGAACCGGACATGATAATTTTTCATCATCCGGCTCGAGCAAGAACCAAAGGAATGACAGAACTAGATACATATAAAATCTATATTTCATACCCGAACATGTACAGCTGCGACATTCTGTGGTATTGTTTTGTTTGTTTCTTTTTAATCATCTTTTGGAACAGCCAAGTTTTCAAGAATTTCCTTCTCATATCCGCCACATGAGATGGCTTCCAAAGTTGTGCGAAAATTTAAACATTGGCCCTCATAATTCAAAGGCGAATCTAATTGCTTGCTTGAAAGCTTCCGAGATTGCTGAAGATGCCAGCAGTTTCAGCATCATGGCAATTAGTTCTTATATACATAGAAGTCATAGATGCAAGGTTTGTCATACTGATCGGTACCGTACTATATCTGTACGCAATTTCATATCATACTGACACTTAATACATTCTATTATCTTATACTGTACTGCGTACCAACACTACAATAGAACGGTATCAATACGGGATCCAATACTGAATACTGAGATGGCGAATCTTGTACGAGTGTTTGACATTGAAACTCAATTGGTACCTTGCATAATTTTATTATTGCCATGTATAAATTTGCAAACAAATTTTGTTGTCATCCTATACGACATTACACAAGGTTTAATTGAAAAGGTAGCATATACGACATTACACAAGGTATAACTGAAAAGGTGGCATATTGAACCATTCTATCAAACCTTGCTGCAAATTGACATTCAAAACAGATAGATAAAAGGGTCGAAGATCAAAAATTGTTGTTGAAAACATATGTCAACCTGCAACCATAATCAGCCCCTACTGCAGTGTACCCAAGTCTATATAGATTATAGGCTGAATCCGCTCTGATATCATTTGTCACAATCCAGGACCTCACCTAAAAAAGCTAGCCGGAAATATTATTGGTTCTGTATAAATACCTAATATCTATCTAATGGGTAACCAATATGGAACTAAAAACACACCCGCATGGCCAACACATATAATATCAAAAGCAAACTTTCTGAATGCTGTAGGAGACTCCATTTAGAAACTTAACCATCTCCATATCACCTACTACAATTGTAATTGCCCGCTATTACAGGGCTAATGGGCCCGCTTGAAGAGGTCAGGCCCATTAGCGTCCGACTGCGTCCGCCACGATCGACCGATCGTGGGATGTGGAGAAGACGACGCCAACCTCCCCGATCGTGCCGAGCTCCGTGGTGGTCGCTGGTAACCCGAGGGGGGGCATTGGGTGGGTCGGACGCTGCGTCCCGCCCATGAGTCTGGGTGCAGATGGTCCGTGAGGAGGCCGCGGCCAAAGGAGGAGAAGGAGCGGACGAAGATCCTGTCCGGGCTCCAGTGGCACAGGAACTACAACCTCCCGGCGCGGGCGGACATCAACGAGGTCATCGCCGCCCTCGACAGGGAGGCCGCTTGGGCGGTGCTCCCCGACAGCACCACCTTCCCCTCCCGCTCCTCCGCCGCCTCCTCTCCCTAGGCCCCACCGGCGACGTCGTCCGTCGCGCCAGCTCAGATCTAGCCGCTTCGAGGGGTCTTCCCCACGGGCCTCGGCTCCGTGGAGTACCGCCCCCTGAAGGGCGTCTTCACGCCCATCGTTGCTCCCTACGACGGTCAGTGCCGGACGTCAGTCATGATGTCGGAGAGCATGAGGGAGAAGGCGGCGGCAGTGGCTGAGGCGTGGAGGAAAAAAAAAAGAGAAGCTTGGAGGAGGAGGGGGAGGACTGGGCATTTCGGAGGCCCAGTTTTCTGAAAATGGTGGTGATTATTTGTTTGAGCTCAAGATTCGAGGAAGAGTTGTTGAAGAAATTGGTACTGGAGTATGCCTCCAGGATAGAGATGGGGAAGCTTCCTAGGGCTTAGGGTTTGGGAAGAAATTGATCGGGAACGATTCGCAAGACAGAAAATGGTTGAGCTGGATTCTTGGCACCGCAATTTCTAACAGAGGTGTAAATTAGTAGCATTGTAGCTGTGTTGGATTATAATAGAAATAAGGATTATGATTATATATACGTGTTATTGATTTGTACTATTGAATTTGCAATGTAAATTTTACATCGATAAATTTGATTTGATATGTGATGGCATGATTTATATGATTTCTTGTACGAATATATTTATATGAATATTATATGTATCAGTTATTGAAAGTATGATTATGTGAACAATTATATCCTGAAATCGAGAGAATGAATTATGTAAGTAGAAATTAATTTGGCAAAAGTAATATATAAATCAGACGGATAAGATATGATTTGGACTAACCTTGTCATGAGATAGCTTTTACGAGCTTATATATGGAATAGCCTCTACAAGCTTATGCGTGGAATGGCCTCTACGAGCTTATACATGAGATAGCCTTCATGGGCTTACGCGTAGGATAGCATCTATGAGCTTACGCATGGGATAGCCTCTACGAGCTTATGTGTGGAATAACATCCACGGACTTACGTGTGGGATTTTGTCAGTCCTGCATTGGGTCATGATCTAGGTTAGTCCAAAGTTAGAAAAAAATATTGCTATGAAACCTGCAAACCAAGTTAATAAAAAATGGATGATATGATATAGAAAATTATTGTTGAACAATTGGTTAAATTTGATATATATATATATATATATATGTGTGTGTGTGTGTGTTTCTTTGATAAGATGATAATGAGGGCTTATATGCGTATTGTTTGTATAAGCTTTCCAAGTATTGATATGATATTCATTGTATCTAGTATTATTTATTTGATTATTTTTCTATACTTATGGTGTAGCGATTCAGGATTGTTATTATGCTGGAAAAGCTCATATCCTTTCTTGTATTTTTTTTTCCAGAGTTGCAGGTTGTATAGTACTTAGTTATGGTTGAGATCACATGTGGAAGGGATAAATAAATAGAGCATCATTGCTTTCTGTTGAATGAATGAATTTAATTATGTACAAGTGTAACAACCCAGGACCTCATCCAAAATGGCTAGCCGGAATGTATTATTTGGGTTCCTTAATCCTGTATAAGTACCCAAGATCTACCCAGTGAATAACCGATGTGAGACTAAACACACGCCCGCACGAATTCTCATATACTCCCCCCGTTCAAGTCCTGACGTCCTCGTCAGGCTAAGGGTTCATATCTATTCAAATCTAATCACAAACACCACGATTGGCCCGTGGTCAGCCCCAATAGATTTGTGCTGCAGTGTCCCCTAATCCACATTGGTTATGAATCAGGTCCGCTCTGATACCATTTGTAACAACCCAAGACCTCACCTAAAATGGCTAGCCGGAAGATATTATTTGGATTCCTTAATCCTGTATAAGTACACAAAATCTACCCAGCGAATAACTGATGTGCGACTAAACACACGCCTACACGGGTTCTCACAACAAATTTGTTATTTGTTATGAATTGAGGTCATTATTGTTCTCATATAATGGGGTTGTGTTAAATCTTTCAAGCTTTGCATATTCTCTGGGTCTTACTCTAGAATGTATGCGGCCGTGTCATGTGACTAACCCAGATGGCGGGTTCAGAGCGCGACAACAATATGCTTTAAACGGAAGAGTAGAACTAACAACTGTTTGCATGGATTTCAAAATAATCAAAATCTATACTCTTCATAACTTATATTGGGCTGCAAATTTCTGTAGATAGCTGTCCTTCTCATTAACATTTAAAATGATCAGATTTTCAAGTACTTCATTAGGCTAGTCTACCTGCGACATGAATTCGAGTGTGTGAAACTTTAGCTTTTATCTTCTTGTTGCAATTGAATGGCAAATTCGCAGCAATTCAGATACAGCTTTTTTGCCTTGTTGAAAGCTACCACTGTGGCTGAAGAACCCAGCATTTTAAATTTCAAATTGTCTTATCTTTAGCTCAGAAAATGCCCCTATTTAATCATTCAACCATCTTGAGCAGCCTCATCTCCATACGCGAAAACATTTTATTACACAAAGAATTAAATATTGAGGAAGATAAAAATTCATAAATGACCTCTGCACATCTGAGTTCCAGTGTTGGTTCCATACGTCATTAGAGCTAAATTTACAAAAAACATCGAACTAGAAAGTTTGAAGTCAACCCTGAAAGAGGATATAACATAGGGCATACAAACACTCTCAAGAACCTGCTACAACATGATGCAATTTTTTCATCATCAAGAGATCATCAAGAGTTAGCAAAATTAGTATTCAAAATTAAGGAGATAAAGACATGATCCTATTACTAGTCACAAGTCATTCCACTGGCTTTTTTAGTATTTGCCATGTAAATATGCTAGGTCCCACACATGAACGGCACCAGCGACAAGCTCTCTGAATGAGAGACTTTTTGGTGTGATCAGTGTCAAAACAGCCTCCATTTCAGTACTTAAAATAGATGGTCCAAGGGGTCACAAAATCAAAATCCAAAAAAAAAAAAAAGCTTGTTAGACTTCCAAGTCTCGATCATGGAAAAATTTATCTAACATTTTTATGGACCACGAATACCTCAACCAGATAGCACCTTAGTATTCAGTCACCTTTCACCTTACAGCGCTATGCCAATTACTCCCATTTCTTTTTCTAAGAAACGCTTTGAATTCAATGGCGCAACAAACCTAATCAGACTTAAAGGTTAAGTCTCCATGTACATGTCAAACAAGCTCTGTTTCTCTTACTTAGACTTAAGATCAGTTTGAGCAGGTTAGTTGAGCCATCACCTTAAATGTGGGTCCTTATCATCTTAACATAGGAAGTAACATCAAAATAGAACAAGACATTGGGAATCATGGTCAACAAGAAGAAAAAACAATAGTGTGGTTGGTAATGTGACTTTATCCTACAAGCTGCTTCACCCTGCTCTAGGCCTTTTGCTTATCTACTGATGTTGCTTTTCCCATTTCATGCATATTTTTCCCATTTGGTCAAAGAAGGACATCAATTTCATCTGTTTTCCACTTGTCATCTACCTTCTTTCTTTTCCTTTCTTTCCAAGAGGCTGCTGGAATTTTTCAATTTTACTCATGGATGTCTTTTATTTTTCATTAAAAAACTCAAAGGCTATTCATTAGCTAGTGCAAGGTTTGGGACATATATATATATATATATATATGGACATATATAGTCCTTGTCAAGACTTGTAACAGAACTATTTATTTGCATTATTTGTTAACTAATCTACTCCAAGGTTATCTTTGAGATAATCTCCTTTTTTGTTGGCTATGCCTATCTCAGGTTTACCATGGCATGCACCAAGCCATGTCTCTCTTGTCTCTTGGTGCACGCCATGAGGCTTTGGGGATCAGACTCCATGAGATATCTGATTAAGGCCCCTTTACACAACTTTGCCTCTTGCTATCAAAATATTAGAAGCATAAATAGATTTGAGGATTATTAAGATAAGTTCATCTTGTCCATATCAAATGATACCTTCAATTCCTGCATTGTGACATGTTTCAAAATATGATGCATCGGTGTTTTAACTTTTCTCATAATCAAGTGTGATCCGGTCAACCATTTAAGACCTTGATGAGGCATTCTTATTGGAATCTCACCTCGGTATGAGCCTAGCATCCTCACCAGATGAAACTTCCATCATTGAAAATCAGGAAAAAAATGCCAATGTTAATTTTGTCAACGTTATTTGCCAGTAGACTTTGGAAACTTGATCTCTTACCAGATTATTCAAGGTGTATCCTGAACATCTTCCCACCTTAGGAATTGTTTACATTAGAGATGCTTCCTTTTGGTAGCTGAAGTGATGAACACCCAATTCTATCCACAAAGGGAGTTGGTGCAAGATTTGGGAGATCTAAGGGGTCCCATGTCATAAGAAAATCAGCTTTATGACTAATTTGGTCTGCATAGGTTTTTTTCCAATAGAAAATATCTTATTAAACATGATTTGATTGTTTTACCAAAAAAAAATTGATTTGATTGTGATGCTATCGGCAGTGACAACTTCAGTTACCATATTTTATTAAATGTTTGGCAATTGCATTCCATGCTTGAGTTGCATCCCAATGATCTGTCATGTTCAAACATAGTGGAAATTTGAACCTGAGTAAATTATAGTAGCGATGGATAATTTTCCCCATATATATATATATGTGTGTGTGTGTGTGTTTTACTTCTATCTCTGGTGATACTTCAACTAAATTTCTCCAAATTCCCATTCCAATAAACCCCTCTCTATTTCTTTATGTAAGAGTCAATGAGGCTCTCTCTCTCTCTCTTGCCCTGTTTTTTCTCTGGATCACCATCCACTGCAGTGTGCGGGCTGCGCCGCAGAATACTATGCTGCCTTTGATGGTTGCTGCCATTAGAAAATGGATGGCTATCAAATAATGCAGGCTATATATAACATAGTATGTGCTCATAGACTGCCTTGTTTGACGGTCATCCAGATGGCTATCGAAGGCTCCACAGCACTCTGCAATGCAGCCCAAGCATGGTATGGGATCTGTTTGTTTTTTTAGGTCTCTTCCTCTCTCTGAATCACATTTTCTGCATGATTTGGTATGAAACCTGAAAGAGGACACTGAAATGATAATATTCAACAAATTCGCTTAGCCTCTTTTCACCAACTTCATGTGCTATCTTCCTACTCCCAAGTCCCACCTTCCCTAGATTGAATTGTTTATAAGAAGACCATGTTTAGTTCTTTATGCGAAAGGTACCATCCATCCATACATCATCAACTACCTAATCCCTTTAAAACACCCAAAGCAACAAAATAAAAACATATCAACCAGAATAATATCCCTTAAACCATCATGCCAGATATTCCAATTTGTAACAGCCAATCACACTCAAATAAAGCTAAGTTCAAGACAATTAATACATAAGTAACCAACCACGCTGCAAAAGCATTCTCCCAGCACAATGATCTAGCCACCTAGCATACAAGAAATGACTCAATAGAGTATAAGAGCACTGTCTCCACCCTGGCCAGGCCTAGAAGAGTAGCACCACCAATCCGGCGAGCGACGCCACCGCCGAGGCCGGCGCAAGGCCTGGAGCGCTGGAGTGGTTGCCGTTGGTGGTAGAGGAGGGTGGGCTGGGTGTGGAGGTGGATGGAGGGGGGGGTGTGGAAGGCGAGCCGGACGATCCGACGGTGACTGCGACCTTCATTCCAAGGCCGCAGTGACCGGATATGGAGCAGATGTAGTAGCGTGTGCCCGTCGTCTTGAGTTGGATAGTTGTTGGCCCATTGGTCTCGCTGCTGATGGCGTTGCTCGATGAGCAGGAATCGTAGTCGCCCGAGTTCACCTCGGTCACGGTGTGAGCCCCGGTCGCATAGTTGAACACTGCAGTAGCCAGCAGAGTGGACTGGATGAGATTTGGTTAACATAATATATATATATATATATATATATATATATATATATATATATATATATATATATATATATATATATATATGAGCTTAAATTTGATATGCATGCTATATGTGAATGCAAAATGTTCATGATCAGCTTTATTCCAGTTCTTTTTAAAGTTGGTTATGGGGCACTACTAATGAAGAAAATACTCAGAAAAAGAGGGAAAAGTCTAGAGCATAAATCCATTATTGTGAATTGTATCAAGATGCCTCCATATGTCGTTTCATGAAACACTAACTTTGTTAGAACAAGTGTTACCTATAAGAGGAAAGCTGGAACCTAAAATACTTATGAAGCCCATACACAAGCATCTTTTGGTTTTAGTCAGATATCTGGCAAGTATTACAAAACGTAAAGTTAGAGAAAAAGGCCACAGAGACTAACAGAGGCTATCACCAACGGTGAAGGTCTTGCCGCTGGTCCAATCAGTGTAATTGATGCCCGTGTTCCAGCCCGATGAACCGCCAACGGTGTAGACGGTGGCCGAGCCCCATGCAGCACAACTCAGGAGGAGAAGAGCACCCAAGGCTATAGAAGTGTAGCCAGCCATTTTGGAGCTTGTTCAAAAAGAAGAGAGGTTGTGAGATGGCGAGAGGGAGTTGCACATTTGATATGAGAGGTTAGGAGGGTCCTTAAATAAAGTTTTGAGGGGCGGCTTGGTTGGACATTGGAGTGCGTAGGAGTAGGTCCATTTTGTCTAATATTCTTATAAGCTTTACTAGTTTTTTAAGTCTATAATCGATGGGAATACCTTTGGAAAGACTCCATGCCTACCAAAGGGGCGGCCACAACTCTTAGCTATCCGTTCTCTCCTCCAGGTTTTAGGATCCATAACTGCTATGATGGCGATACATGGCAGGGCTGGTCCAAAGACTGGAAATATTTACATGAACCTAATTAAAGTAATAGTATGAGGCTTCAACAGTCCCACCCCGGATTTTTAATATTGATGACACTAGCTAATACTGGTCATGAGTCTAAACTTACACCAGTAAGATGGTGTACCAAATGTATTCAAATGGATCCTTACATCTTGGCTGATCACAGCAAAGAACGATAATGTTATTTTTTCTGGACACCGACCAAAAATATTTATTTGCCCTTGTGAAGTAATCTTGTATGCTTCTACTAGAGTCATGTTTAAAGAGTAGTAACGACTAGGGTACGTGATTATTGAGCATGGTGTCTTTCATGGGTAGGTGGGATGTATTTGGCCGTATTGACGTATTGTAGACTAAAGATATAGAACTCGCAAGTTCCAACATGGCCATGCGGAATATGATAATGTTTAGTTAACAAAACATGTTTAGAAGCAAAATACTATGATTATGAGAAACAGTGTGCTCCCCCTTCAAAACAGCTACACTTTTACAATAAGAGGAGCAAAGATGAAGTCATAAGAGTTACGGTAGCGTAATTTATTAATGTACCCAAAGTATAACCATAGTCATTATGAGTTCTAGCTACATGCTACTTAGAATTGATCTTGGCTTTAGGCTTTGTTTAACTAGAGTTGGATTCCATACACGTCTTAGTCAATAACAAAAAAAATCATCACCTTTCTTTTGCTAGAGGAAAGTTCACCCTTTTGCCACTGGTGCTCTCCCTATGATAGAAATATCCCATCAAGGACACCATTATCTCAACATGAGAAACTAATGTATTCTATATCATTAAAGCCAATAGGAGTACGTATGTATATAATGTGTTCTAGATTGGAAATTTGCACCATTTTAAAGAGCCAGTCAAACTAAATTAAATAAATAATCATGGAACACATATATGATCAGATAGAGGTGGTAACTACATCGATATATATATAAATCATTTTTCATCCAGTAGTTAGACATCTAAATCAATAATTTGATCCGGGACATCACAATAGGATTTGATCTAATTCCAACTTCATTGATCCCAGTCCGATTGGGTTGCTTCTGGGACCAACTCCTGTACTTCTTTCAAAAGCTTCCCTTGCCTACCTCTACAGAGCCGGGTAAAGGTGTCCAACCTTGTGGTTGACCGGCTCGTCACGTCGACGGCGAGAGTCTGCGTCGCAATATCGGAAGTGGGGCCCACCGCAGGACCCGATCGGCGATGGGATTTGGTTTTGGTGGGGCCCGTCTTTCCGTGTGGAAGCTAGTTTACACCGAATATTTGGGTGTATGGGCACGGCTCGGCGGCCAAGGCGTTGCCTTCGCTCGGAATAGCGGCCACCTAACGCGCCACCCACTCTCTATCTCGCTTTATGATCAGCTTTCAAAGTAGAACAACGTGGAGAGTTTGCTATGTGAGAAAAACATAGCATAGCCTTGCCGCAAATAAGAGTGTGACACATATCATCGACTTTAATTAGTTCATGCTTTGGATGCATTGCAATGCTTTCCTCACCCAAAGGACTCATTTTGTTTGAGAAAAAAAAAATTCTCCCTAAAATATATTTTTTTTCTGAAAAGCTGATGCATCAATATATACTTTTTTAAAAAATAATTTTTATATATTTAGTTAACCATGAAAAAGTGGCAAATTATAGAATGACTTATATGTAGTTGAGTATCTATCTTTTAAAAAAAGTTTTGCCCCTAATAAAGAAAAAAATTATAACATATTTTATCTAAAAGCTTAAAGGCATATTTTCATGTCTCATATAAGTTTTTTTCCTATAAAACATGGGAATCTTGTTCCTATAAGAGTGCTACTATGACAAATTTGCGAGAGCTAGAGATCTGGAGGCAATTTCATGAACTAAGCTGGTAATTTCAAGTAGATGTACCTAAAATTGTTATTTCAATAGAGAAAATTGGATCGCTGTTATGATCGAAATAATTGTAATGTAAACTATGACTTGCATTAGCATTTGATAGCATAAGAGATAATGAGACAGAGATGATTGATTCAAGAGAAAAGAATAATTTATCGGCTTATTAGGGAAATGTTATATCAGGAGATTTGAGGATGTATACAAATGATGCTGATGTTAGAGTGACTTGCATGATCCTTTTTTTTTTGATAGAACATATAAATTAATTATTTAAAATAAGTATAAATACATTCATAAAAATCAAAAAATAAAATATTAAAAAGAAAGCTGCAAAAGATGTGTAGAAAAATTTCATAATGTAATACAGTATGGTTAGCCACATAGCTCGTCATCCAATATGCAGTACTATTAGCCTTCTGTAGATATGAAAAATCTCAATAAAGGGCAAAGTACACATCATCTGCCAGCAATCATTAAAAGTGGATGGACACCAACATCATCAGAAGGTGAATCAGAAAACCATCTATAATCACTATCAACAATCTCAATAAAAGGCAAATCACACATCATCTACCAGCAATCATATAAAAGTAGATGAACATCGACATCATCAGAAGATGGATCAAAAAACCATCTATAACCACTGTCAATGAATCTCTCTCTAGATAAATGTGAGAAACATTCAACCTCTGCATAGCCAAAATCAATCCTTCTCATGCAGCTCGTAATTCCACCAATGATATAGTAGTATCTAAAACCTTGACACATGTCAGCTACTAAAAGAGTACCATTAGCACTTCTTATTACAAATTCTGCTCCTCCAATAGCATCTCTCCTTTTCATGGTACCATCAAAATTGACCTTGATATAGTTGGGCGGCGGTGGCTCCCATGATGACTTGCATGATCTTAGGGAACTTGGTTATATGTCTTTGTCCATTCTCGACATATAAGTTTGTTTAACATGCAAGGTCTAGAAGTTTGAATGGAGTTAGGTTTAGGAACTGTCTATGTCAGGGTTGATTTGTAGAATCACATTTAACATGGTTCAAAGTACATCTCTTGATATGGGATCCAAATCCAGCCTATAGGTGCATGTTAAATCCATATTCATCTAGCCCAATTTTCACCTCTACATTTCCATGAGGTGATCTACTTGAAAAGTACACTATCATGCCTGAAAGGATTTCTAGAAGTAAGAACAATCGGTTATTTAAATGGTACTTTGACTATTTTTCTCAGAAGACAAAATAAAAAAAGATACCATGATTATTAGAGAGGCAATGCCTTTTTCCTACTGGTTTTTATTTGCCATGTCTCAAATAAACCTTGTTGGAGTTAATTTGTTTGTATATCAACTAACTAGTTGCAACGCCTTTGTTTAAAAACTTTTGATCAACCAGTGTAAGAAAAATAGGAAATATTTAGTCTATAGGATCATAATAAAGAGATTAGTCTATCAAATGACACAGCACCATTTATTTTGCAAGCAAGAGAAAAAAATTGCGTAACGTGTTTAATGAAGTGCTTTAGCTGTCTCCTTTTAAACATGAAAGCAGTGGACACCACCAACTTGCCATTAGTTTGAATTTATGCCACCAACTAACATAGGTTGTATCCAACATTGGAATCATGACAAATTGGCTTAGAATATTCAAGAAATTGTGCCATTCCACTGTTTTTAAGCCTGGCTGATACTACAAGATACAAGTGTAGATGCCATCAAGACTCAAGAACAAGCTGTGTTTTAAGCATATGGAATGAAAATTGAGAATAGTGGGAACGGAATATTCTTTTTAAGGAATGACATTTCTTGTTTTTCATGCAAAGTAAGCATGTATTCAAGAACTTTTTTTTTCTAGACCTTTCACCTAAAAAATGTATTCAGGAACATTTTTTGTTCCTACCAAAAAAAAAAAGAGAGAACACTTTTGTAAATGCATGGTTAAATGACAAAAAATATGTGAGTTCTGGCCCTTTCACCTACCAATCTCACATTAATTCTTATGTGGAAAGGTTAAAGGCTGCCTTTGGTATTGTTATCAAAATTTTTAAAAAAATAGAAATAAAAAAAATCAGATGTTTGATAATAAAAACTAAGTTTGATTTTTTTTTATTATTTTATAACAACAAGAAAGCCATTCAACCAGGTTGAGACCAAGAGGAGCTAGAAGAGAGCTCAAGCATCGTCAACGACCTCATGGTTGGGGCACTTGCCAAAGGTCTCGAGGAGGGACTGAGTCTAGACAATGTCGGAGATGATCGACAACGGCCGTGATAGACTCGAGCCATGACCATCTAGATGGCTACAAGGCTGGTAGGCGACGTTGTCGTCGTCGTCGATGGAAGCTTGTCACAATTCAAGACCTCATCCAAAAAGGCTAGTCGAAAGGTATTTTTTGTTCCTTAATCTTGTATAAGTACCCAACATCTTCTCGGTGAATAACCGATATAGAACTAAATACACGTCCGTATGGGCCCTCATAAACCTCATCAAGCTCGTAGGGGGAGACGAAGCAGGAGAGAAGGAAAGAGAGAGGAGGTAAGTCCATGAAAGGAGGCCAGCGACACTCGATTTGCTCGATTTGGCCGTCAACTAGGTGGGAGAGGGAGGCCGGTGTGCTCAATGATAGTAACGTGCTAGATGCAAACAAGGGGAGGTCAGGAGGAGATCATGGGGAGGTCATGCAGGAGAGAACGAAAGGGGGGCTGAAACCTTACTTTTAAAAAAGAAGTGAAAATAAATTTTTTTTCCAACACCGTGTCCAAGTGGATGTGAGAACTTTACTCCTTCCATTGAAGTCATAACCAGACCATTCTAAGGAAGATTCTCCAACAATGACATAAACATAGTTTTCATCACCAACCAAAGGTTAACATCAAACCGGCGAGAAGGGAAGACAATCATATACATGCTATAATAGCTGAAGTCTTAATCTCAAGCAAGAAGAGACCATCTCAAATCATGTGATCCCAAATAGTCTTGGAAATTTCACATTTGGTTCCACCAAATATAGTGGATAACTAGAGGTGCTAAGAGGTGTTTCAGGTGGTAGGATGGTGAGGAATTGAGGTTATTGGAGAGGGAGAAGGAGGCGTCAATGATCAGTTATATTCCACTATTTTTTGTTATATACTTACCAACAATATGATGGTATTGAGGCTGTCTAGTGCAGGAATGTCAATAGGTAGGATATCCACAAAATTTACCTTATCTATATCTGAACTCATTTAAAATTTTGCAACCCAAAATCGTTCCAAATCTAATTAAAAATTTATTCAAAATTTTCAAATCCGTGCCATCAAAAAATGATAAATCCATCATGTACCCGAAACGCTAAGTAAATTTTTATTCAAATCGGATTACTCAGACAGTAGGGTACCCGACCGAGAATACAAAAGCAAAAGAGAGGGGAGGGGAGGGACAGAGAGAAAGACCTTTGCATAATGACTTGAATATAACTAATATCAAGTACAAACCAATAATACATTAAACTTCCAATCTAAACTTGAACAAACAACCATAATCCAAAGTACCAACAATAAGTCCATAATCCCCACACCCCTCTATTCTATATATATATTTTTATAAAAATTTATATAAAATATATATTATATAATCGGATCCAGGTAGCAGGTATCAGAGGGTCATGAGGTGCTTTATCAATGGGAGAATAAAGAGAAGGACGTAACATATGATAAGAACTAACAATGATGCTAAGGATGATGCTAAACATAGACACTTGTTGCATCCACTATGCTGTGAAAAAACCTAGTTCTGCCATAAGTCGAGGTGTGGCTAACATGTTAGAATGCTGAAAGATCCGTGCGCTGCACATCACGCAGGAACGTTGTTCGAGAAATGATCATTCACCATGTTCAAATATCATGCTCCCTGTGTGTTGTAAATCTCCCTGACGTGCAAGACCTATGAAGCAAGATCAACATTATTTTCTGTTCTATTTTATATATTTTTATCTAGGAATGTGCATTGGGCCTGATCATCCTAAGCTACTCTAAGGACGTACAGGTTAGCTTTGGTGTAAGCTTAGGCTTTAAAAGCATGACCTGCTTGAAGTCAGCTGAGTTTGAGGCAACACTCGATAGCTCAGCTCGACTTAGCTAGCATATGACATAAGCCTCAATTTTATGTGTAGGAATTTGTTTATGTGTGCAACAAATTGTAAAAACATAATAGAAATTTTATAGTACTCATAGAAGTTACTATCTCATATCTTAGGTTTCTTTGAATGAAACCAACAAATAATAATAATAATAATAATAATAATAATAATAATAATTTTAACAATCAAATGAGTTTGCACTGTTTTGAGTAACTATTGGGCCAAAATTGGCCTATGGAAAACGACTGATAGGCCCAGCCCCAGCTTTGTTGATGAACTATGGTCAGGGCTTTAGATTGGGGTGTGCTAGTGACCCATGACTACATGTTCCCTTCTATTTTTTCTTGAGCTAGGTCAAGGGATCTCAATCTGACCTCATGTTATATTTTTCAATTATAAATGCAACTTAGGTTTAAGTGACTTAGGTCAAGTTATTTAGATTGGAAACGGGATTTGAGTCCAATTATGGCACTCCTCTACTAAGTGCTTGCTCTTAGAAGAGGTCTAGCTTAAGTCGTATTAGTTAAACCACTTCATGAGTTCGATTCATAAAATATATGTAACACTGTAAATACATGAAGACTAACTATTTGTAAGATGTTTATTTGCTTGAGCCATGTTATATTTTCTCTTGTTTTTGACGCATATGATGCTTGCGATTGGTTTTATCAACATAAAACATGTCTAATAGGGGACTATAGTCTCAACTACAAGTCTATAACTATTCCACATAAAATTTTTCTAGGAAATAAAAGTTTTTGAACAGTACTAACCTTTGATAAATTAGTTTGTTGACACCCTAAGTGAGAGGTCTCAAGTTTAAACCTGAGTTACAGAGAACAACAACAATGTTCTCAGAAAAATAGTTTCTAGTAATAGCAAGGACCTCGAATACAAATATATATACATCATACATACATACAGATATGACCAATCCCATTGGATTCATAGGGTTGGAACAACCCAACCAGGCCTAGCCGATACCAACCTGACCCCCCAACCCAAAACCTATAGGTAAAAATGGACCACCAATGTCAATTATTTTTTCTTGCTATGCTTGGGCCTCATCAACCACTTAGATCTGAAAATAAATCTAAAGTTCTAATGAGCAATAGAATTTTTGGTTAACATACACCGCAGAACTTAGCATGGATAATGTTCGTATGAGAAATTATTTGTTCATAAGCTGCATCACTCCAATACCACAAGTTGGTCAAGTTAACTTGGAAACATGCTATCCCGTTATGATGGTTAATTATAACAATTAAACCATTATAATGGTTATAATGGCCATTATTTATCTCCAAAAGCCACTTTTAATATTATTAATATTAAATAATTACTAAAACAAGAGTTGTTATAACAATATTAGAAAAAAAAGGTAATTGCAGAAAATAACGAGTTTTTTCCTTCATCTTTATTAGATAAAATAAATTATTTTGGTTTGCACATACAATTGCTTTTAGATATGTTTCCGAGGTGAAAGAATTTAAATTTAAAAATATTATTTTGTTATAAAAGTACAATCGATAAGAATGATCGATACTTATATCATAACAGTCCATTATAATAACAAAAATAACAGAAAATAAAGGTCACTATTTTTTCCCATATTATGTACCCTAATAATATAAAGAAAGTTGCAACAGAAACTCAATAATATCATTTTTTCCATTATAACAGAAACTCACCAAAATTGTTATCGGGTTATAACAGTCGTTATTTATCTTGTAATGTACTATTTTTACTTTTAGTATTAGAATGATCACTATAATGAACACATTATAAAGACAACAATAGATAGTAATGAAAAATTAAAGGTGTTACCTTTCCTATAAATCTTCTCTTGATAACATAAATATTATTTTCAAATTGATGGCAAGAAAAGATGGCTTGCAAAAAGAAACATCTATAGCTGCTATGGCCATTTATTCAGTTATTTTATATATATTGGAATGGAGGGGGTTCCAAAAGCTGTTATGACAACCGAATTTGAACTTTGATTAGAAATGAGGGCAAAGGAAAAGAAATAGTTTTACAATTTAATTTTTTTTTTCAAGGATGGACAAACCATATATATTTATGATTACATCCATAAGGATCGGAAAACAAAATATCCTGGTAGAGTTGTACTCATCGTCCATAGCGTCTCGCCAGAATGATCGGCAACAAAAAATGCAAGCTAGTTTGGGCTCTATTCGCGATAAATATGACTTGCTCTGAAATTGGTATACTTTTTGACACACTGTCAGATGTTCAGGAGCAGCAAATGTCTGTGCGTCTCTATATCTGCCCATGAATCCCACTAATTAAAATGACCGAGTCCACCTTCAAGTGGATGAAGCATCTGCAATGATTCTTACCTAGGTCATCCTTAACTCTGTTCGAAAAATAGAGATATCATGGATGTGATTCCCTCCAGAGACGTGAATCGGAGTCTCAAACGATGAAACAATTTAAAACCTAAATACGAACTTAAGAGGCAAAGGAGCACATGTTTCTAGATCTCAATAAAACTCGTTTCGAGTTCTATTTTTTTTTGGCAGCTTTGAAATCTCCGTACAGTTAAAGTTCACAACCTACCCAACTGTCCCCATCACTTTTTTATGTTTTTGTGGCTTCGCATCGTACGTTAAGCACACTAATTTATACTCGATCCGTTTAGAATCGTGTCCCAACTTCACAAAATTCCAAAGCTCTCAGGTGGCGCAGAGCCTCCTTCTCTCTTTTTGCTTACGGGACGGTAATGTTGGTCCACCCATGGGCGCTTTTAACTCCCCACTTAATCATTATATTCCAATGTCCAAGGAGGTTATCATTATATTCCAATGTCCAAAGCTTTGTTGGGGTATTCTAGAAGGAGTACTAATCTTGAGAAATATGGTTCCCATTCCAAGGCGTGAGCTTTAATAATTAGAATTGATTGATGGTCCCATTTATGGGACTCATTTATGTAATCCTGAATTTAGTAGTGGGTGATAACAATCATAATTTTTTTTTTTTTGAGAAAACAATCATCACATTCTTAAATCTATGAAAATACAATATATATACCTTGTTGGTTAGGGTGATGATGAATTGCTAATACAAGAGCAGAATTTTTGTTTTCAAAAAAAAAATTATGAAGTTGATAAAATTATCAGAAATAAGTTACAAAACGCAATGCTGAATAGATTAAAGAAAAAATAGCCACCAAAATCGCAGCACAGTTGGAACAGAGCTTTGCTTCCACCGGCATAATTCAGGTTTGAAACGCGCGGATATCAATTAAATGTTAGGGACCGGATGCTCTCCGCCCGGTCACGCTTGGTGGAAATACTATCTGATCCAGCTGGTACTGAGGTGGTGCTGGGATGACGCACTCACATGTGGGATGATACATGGGTCGGAAAGGGTATAAGCAAAAATTTCTACCAGCATTGAATATTTTCTGGTGGAGGAGGGGCCTAGTGGGGGCTGGGCTACGTGTCACACCCCCGGCCCGAGATCGCGAGCCAGGGGTCGCACCAACCGCCGCACACTCGTAGGAAACTCTCCCCACGAGCATGCAAGGCATCTAAACCAAAACACCTCAATTATGTAATTCTAAAATAATTCAACTGAAATAAATGCAATCTTATTCCATTGACTGACACAAATTATATAGTCTCACAGTTCTAAATACGCAGCGGAACAATAAAGATGGAACATTAATTTAAATAAAGCCTAATCTAGGATAACTTGTGCTTCAGTTCTTCTAGTCGCTCTCCCATTTTTAAATCCCCGATAGGTTAGTTCTCAGAATCTGTAAAACAACAAGAAATTGTATAATGAGCTAGACAGCCCAGTAAGTAATAATCACCTTAACTAGTCAATTCATATAATAACATAAAATATAAATACAAATTACGATGAATCAACATAATAACATAATTAATTCCTTTTCAAGCACAAATTCATTAAAATTCATATTTTTTCAAATATCTATATACATAATCATAAATCTGATTCGAAACAAATCATATTCATCTCATCAGCCTTTAGCTACGACCACACTTATACCCTGTGGCTAGGCCAGAAACAGAACCGCACTTATACCCTGCGGAGTGGGCCAGAATACCGCACTTATACCCTGCGGAGTGGGCCAGAATACCACACTTATACCCTGTGGTGGGGCCAGAATTGCCAATGCATAACCCCCTATTGGCAGGGTCCAGAACATAGCCAGGCTGAGAGTTCTAAATCTGATGCACATCAAAATTCTTTTGTAACATAATAAATATATCATAATCCGATCTAAATATGCATATACAATGCATGAACAGTAATATAACAATAGTCCGAAAAATATTATTCCAATTGACATATCCATTTTTCATTCAAAGCATCATCTCGTAAAATTCATAAATCACATATAAATTCATTAACAATTTATTCGATGCAAAAATAATATTATATAAATGAAGAGTCTAGCGAAGGCAGTTCATTACTTACATTGAACGCGATCCACAACAAATCCAATGAATCTCACAAATTCCTCGCAGAACCTAATATCCAAAAATCATATTTTCTTTTAAAATTAATCACAATATATATAAAACTTAAATTTTAACATTCTTCCATGGCCGACCCTGCAGAAGTGCCTAGCACCCCGAGTTCGGGTTCGGGTTTGGGTTCGGGTTCATACCCGTAGACCACCCTCTTCCCTTTATTTTACTATTATTATTATTATTATTATTTTCTTTTCTTCCCCCCTTTTTTTTTTCTTTTCTTTTCTTTCCTTCTCTTTTCTTTTTCTTTTCTTTTTCTTTTCTTTTCTTCTCTTTTCTTTTCTTTTCTTTCCTTCCCTTTTCTTTTCTTTTCTTCTTCTCCAGAAGCTTCTCCCGACTTCATCTCCTTCCCTCCCCTTTCTTTCTTCTTTCTTCTTTTTCTTTCTCCTCCTCTTCTCCTGATGTCTTCTCCTCCCCCCTTTCTTTCTTCTTCTTTCTCCTCCCGCGAAGGGAGGTCGGCGAGCTCGGAAGAAGTCAAGTTGAGGCCGGCGGCGCTCCTTCCCGCGGAGGAGGCATGCAAACGGGAGGAGAAGAAGACCCTGCGACGGTCATCCTTCTCCTTCTTCCCTCTCTTCTTCTTTCTTTCTTCTTTTTTTTTTTTATCAAATGGTACTACAAAGAGATAAAGATTAGGATTCCTTACCTTAGCCCCGGTGAAGGTCCGGCAGCTTCCTCCCTCTCCAGTGGCTCCTTCCTCTCCGGTGGCAATGGTGGAAGAAAGGGTCATCCGTGCTGTGGCTCGGCTCTCTCTTTCTCTCTCTCGGTCAGCAACCCAAGGAAGAAGAACCCCCAACCAGGAAGGGACTTGGGTTTGCAGCTCCTCTTCCAATGGCTTCAATGAGAGGAGGAGAAGCCCTAAAAACAACCAGATGCCGGCTTCTTCGGATCTCCCCTTCTTCACGCCCCCTCACGTGCGACGCACGTAAGGCCAAAACCTTGGGGCTGCCGGTCCACTGGACCGGCTCAGATCCAGGGTCTCACATCCTTTCACCCTTAAAAGAAATTTCGTCCACTAAATTTTCGTACATGTAGTTCAAGAGTAGATTATACTTCTTCCAAACTAAGTCATAACACTCTTCAAATCAAAGTCATCTTGTCTGACCAATTTTAAATAATTCTATTCACCACATTTTCTCTGCACATTCTGATTTAAACCTTAACATACCCGTGTCAAGTCTAGATTTTTTTTTCTTTTTTTTTTCTAGAATTACTTGCTTATTTGGTACATTCATTATTATGTCTTAATCCATGTGAACACTTTCAAAATTTAAAAGTTCATATTCTTCTTTTGACAATTAATCAAAAAATGTTATGTAACTATTTAATCTTTTCTAGCAGCATAATGAGTTGTCTAACAAAGAGCAGTGGGCATGGCAAAACAATAAATAAAAATAAATATTGGGACTAGATTAATACCTGTCGTCAACACATCAGAAGCCTGTGCATCTTGTTGTGTAAGTGCAAATACTCTTCCTTGAGTCTTTGGCCCCTGGCTTCCTTCCATTGTCTGAGTAGATCTATTCTCGTTTCTTTGTGGGCAGCCTGCAATTTTATGACCTATCTTACCACATCTAAAACAGGCACCGGTGTTCCAATGGCAATCCTTGTCAGCATGAGCCTTACCACATCTAGAACATTTATTGATATTCACCTGCTTAGTGTTGTCACTCGTTGATTTCTTGTTTGAACTTCGGCGTTTTCATTGCTCTGCCCCTGAAATTCATTCGATCTGTTCCTCTTCTTTTGATTTCTTTCCCTTTCCAACCGTTCATCATTAACTTCCCTTTCAATTATTAAAGCCTTATTTACCACAGCTGCATAGGTAGTCAATTCATAAGGTACCACTTGTTTTCTAATTTCAGTCTTTAGTCCCATCTCAAATTTATGCGCTCGATCTAGCTCATCCTCGACTAACTTTGGAACAAATTTAGCTAGCTCGGTAAATTTAGCTTCATATTCTGCAACAGTCATATTTCTTTGCTTTAGATGAATAAACTCCTGCTCTTTTTGCGTCCTTACACTCCGAGGAAAATACTTATCATAAAAGGCTCCTCGAAATTTTTTCCAAGTGAGTGGCTCCCTATCTTGTTCATATTTATGTTCCAACATCCGCCACCAGTTGAATGCCTCACATTGCATCATGTATGATGCAAACAAAATCTTTTCATCATCCTGGCATCTCAAGACAGCAAATGCTTTTTCCATCTCTGTAAGCCAGTTGTCTGCTTCCAACGGTTCTGTAGTCCCCTTGAAAGCTGGAGGAGCCAGCCTCTTAAATTCAGCAATATTGCTACGTTGTTCACACTGTTCCCCTCGTCCTTGCTGTGGCTGTGTCTGAGGCAACTGCGCTTGTTGTTGGAGCAACTGCTGTTGTACCTGCTGTTGCATCTGCATAAGGCCCACTATGGTCTGCATAACCTGGCCTAGGCCCGGCTCTTGTCCTGTCTGAGTATCCCTAGCAGGATTGACAACTCTCTCCTGCTGAGGGGTGTTACCAACTTGTTGGGGTGTACTGTCATTTTGCGGGTTGGGTGCCTTATTAGTAGCTCTGCGAGTAGTCTTCCTCGTCTGACGTGGAGGCATCCTGATCTATGTCTATCAGATAGTAGCATGCCAATAATAAGCTTACCAGTTCATTACAAGTACATAGAATGGTTGTTACAATCATCATAAACTAACGTCCCAATGTTCCTAGTGTCTACCCACCTACACTCATGTCATGTCAGATTTTCTTATCTCATAATTTATCCAACCTGGCTCTGATACCATAAAAGTTGTCACGCCCCCAGCCCGAGATCGCGAGCCAGGGGTCGCACCAACCGCCGCACACTCTTAGGAAACTCTCCCCACGAGCATGCAAGGCATCTAAACCAAAACACCTCAATTATGTAATTCTAAAATAATTCAACTGAAATAAATGCAATCTTATTCCATTGACTGACACAAATTATATAGTCTCACAGTTCTAAATACGCAGCGGAACAATAAAGATGGAACATTAATTTAAATAAAGCCTAATCTAGGATAACTTGTGCTTCAGTTCTTCTAGTCGCTCTCCCATTTTTAAATCTCCGATAGGTTAGTTCTCAGAATCTGTAAAACAACAAGAAATTATATAATGAGCTAGACAGCCCAGTAAGTAATAATCACCTTAACTAGTCAATTCATATAATAACATAAAATATAAATACAAATTACGATGAATCAACATAATAACATAATTAATTCCTTTTCAAGCACAAATTCATTAAAATTCATATTTTTTCAAATATCTATATACATAATCATAAATCTGATTCGAAACAAATCATATTCATCTCATCAGCCTTTAGCTACGACCACACTTATACCCTGTGGCTAGGCCAGAAACAGAACCGCACTTATACCCTGCGGAGTGGGCCAGAATACCGCACTTATACCCTACGGAGTGGGCCAGAATACCACACTTATACCCTGTGGTGGGGCCAGAATTGCCAATGCATAACCCCCTATTGGCAGGGTCCAGAACATAGCCAGGCTGAGAGTTCTAAATCTGATGCACATCAAAATTCTTTTGTAACATAATAGATATATCATAATTCGATCTAAATATGTATATACAATGCATGAACAGTAATATAACAATAGTCCGAAAAATATTATTCCAATTGACATATCCATTTTTCATTCAAAGCATCATCTCGTAAAATTCATAAATCACATATAAATTCATTAACAATTTATTCGATGCAAAAATAATATTATATAAATGAAGAGTCTAGCAAAGGCAGTTCATTACTTACATTGAACGCGATCCACAACAAATCCAATTAATCTCACAAATTCCTCGCAGAACCTAATATCCAAAAATCATATTTTCTTTTAAAATTAATCACAATATATATAAAACTTAAATTTTAACATTCTTCCATGGCCGACCCTGCAGAAGTGCCTAGCACCCCGAGTTCGGGTTCGGGTTCATACCCGTAGACCACCCTCTTCCCTTTATTTTACTATTATTATTATTATTATTATTTTCTTTTCTTCCCCCCTTTTTTTTTCTTTTCTTTTCTTTCCTTCTCTTTTCTTTTTCTTTTCTTTTTCTTTTCTTTTCTTCTCTTTTCTTTCCTTCCCTTTTCTTTTCTTTTCTTCTTCTCCAGAAGCTTCTCCCGACTTCATCTCCTTCCCTCCCCTTTCTTTCTTCTTTCTTCTTTTTCTTTCTCCTCCTCCTCTTCTCCCGACGTCTTCTCCTCCCCCCTTTCTTTCTTCTTCTTTCTCCTCCCGCGAAGGGAGGTCGGCGAGCTCGGAAGAAGTCAAGTTGAGGCCGGCGGCGCTCCTTCCCGCGGAGGAGGCATGCAAACGGGAGGAGAAGAAGACCCTACGACGGTCATCCTTCTCCTTCTTCCCTCTCTTCTTCTTTCTTTCTTCTTTTTTTTTTTTTATCAAATGGTACTACAAAGAGATAAAGATTAGGATTCCTTACCTCAGCCCCGGTGAAGGTCCGGCGGCTTCCTCCCTCTCCAGCGGCTCCTTCCTCTCCGGCGGCAATGGTGGAAGAAAGGGTCGTCCGTGCTGTGGCTCGGCTCTCTCTTTCTCTCTCTCGGTCGGCAACCCAAGGAAGAAGAACCCCCAACCAGGAAGGGACTTGGGTTTGCGGCTCCTCTTCCAATGGCTTCAACGAGAGGAGGAGAAGCCCTAAAAACAACCAGATGCCGGCTTCTTCGGATCTCCCCTTCTTCACGCCCCCTCACGTGCGACGCACGTGAGGCCAAAACCTTGGGGCTGCCGGTCCACTAGACCGGCTCAGATCCAGGGTCTCACGCTACGCGAGAGGAACACCCCCCCCCCCCCCCCCCCATGGTTTTACCACAACAAAAAAAAGAAAAAATATATGTAGGATAGAAACAGGAGAATGGCCAAAAAAAAGAAAAAATATATATAGGATAGAAACGGGAGAATGGCCAGTGAAAAATAAAAGGTATTTTTGGAATTAAAAAATAAGCTCTCTCCATCATCAAAAGAGGCATTCCTTCCTTTATTTGACCCTCATATGTTTATCTTGATCTGATGGAGTGTTGAAAGTGATCCGATGGAGTGTTGAAAGTGAGTTTGAAATAAGGGATAGGGGATATGAGAGTTTTGCTCCTTTTCACGGCAAAATGGAAAGAAGATAGGTAGAAGGAAGAAAAAAGAGATGAAAGATATTTTTTATTTTTAGAGTTGCAATTTTTTCTTAAACTTTGAGAAAATAAGTCAGGGTCTAAGTCTTTTAAGAATCCCCTTTTTCATCAAAAAAATTATTAAGAATCCTATAAGTGCATACTTTTTGCATTTTATCTTACGAGGAAGGATTGAAGTTTCATGAATCTCGTTGGAAAAAATTTGATTATTATTATTATTAATGCTAGGTCTTATTAGCGTTTATAAGTGCCGCTAATACTTTAAAAAGTGCTGCAAATAGTTTTATCAGCCTTTTTGATAGGATAGTATCAGCAATTAATTACGAGTGAAACAAATACTGATAAAAGTCCATTTATAAGTGCCTTTGAAGTCTCAATTCCCACACTTTGTCTTACATTTTTAGCAGCATTTATACATGCTATTAATAATCCATTTGCGGTACTTGTGGAAATGCAGTTAAAAGTTTGCTTAATAGTGGCATTTATAAGTGCCATAACATTTGTATTTTAGTAGCTATTAATGACACATTGATATGTTGCTAATAATCAATTTATTGGCTTCTCTAATAAGTGCCTCTATATCATTTAAACTGGAATGGCCACCTCCCATTATTATGGGCAAATGTAAATTTCCGCAAAAAAGGATTGTTAGATTTGGTAACATTATATCACTCCTTCTACCTTTATTGAAAATATATTATTAGTTGATGGACTAAAGTATAATTTTCTTAGCATTAGTCAACTGTGTGATAAAAGTTTTAAAGTAATATTTGAATTCTCTATATGCATTGTTTCTAGTCCCAATGAGGATGGCATAAAATTTGTCAAGTATAGGTCTGAAAATGTATACATGGTCAATATAGACCATTTATCCATGAAAATGCTTAGTTGCAATAAATGCCAAAATCAGTGAGACTAGTTGGTTATGACATTGTAGGCTAGACCATGATAGCATGGATCTTATTTCAAAATTAGCTAAAAAAAATCAAATTATAGATTTTTCTAAATTATATTTTGAAAAAGACAAAGTTTGTGATGCATGCCAATTAGAAAAATAGACTAGAATTTTTTTAAATCAAAGAATATGGTCTCAACTTTTAGGCCATTAAAACTTCTGCATATAGATTTATTTAGACTAACTAGAACTACAAGTCTAGGTGGCAAATATTTTAGATTTGTCATCATTGATGATTTTTCGAGATTTACATGAATTTTATTTCTGGCACATAAAGATAAAACTTTTTTTGCATTTTCAAAACTATACAAAAGAATTTCAAATGAAAAAGATTTGCAGGTTCTTAAAATCAAAAGTGATCTTAGAACTGAATTTAAAAAATTTTGTAATAAAAATAGCATTGAACATAATTTATTTGGACCTAGGACACGTCAACATAATGGAGTGGCAGAAACGAAAAATAGAACTCTTAAAGAAATGTCTAGAACCATGCTGTGTGAAAGTCATCTTTTAAGATATTTTTAGGCTGAGGCAATCAACAAAATATGTTACATTCTAAATAGAGTATCAATCAAACTATTATTAAAGAAAATATCCTATGAACTTTGAAAAAATAGAAAAACCTAACATTGGGTATTTTCATGTTTTTGGTTACAAATATTTTGTACTCAATAATGTAAAAATAATTTAGAAAAAAATTGATGCCAAATTCGATGAGCCTATTTTTTTTAGATACTCATCTTCTAGCAAGGCATATAGAGTATTCAACAAGAGAACCCTAGTAACAGAAGAGTCTATACATATTGTATTTGATAAGCCTAATGATCTTCCATCAAGAAAGAAAAAAGTTTTTAATGATGATACAGATTCATCGGCAGGAAAATGAAGGACCTCACCTTGAAGGATAAATCTACACAAGATGCAATGGACTGTGAAGAAAAAGATAATGAAGATGATCAAAAAGAAGAGGATCATCTATAACAACAATTTCAAGATAGACATGACTTACTTAGAGAATGAAGGTATGTTCATAATCACCTAAACAAACTTACAATTGGTGATCCATCTCACAGGATAAGAAATAGATTTTTTATTAGAGATATTTGTAACCACTTAGCTTTTGTATCTCATATTGAACCCAAAATTATAGAAGAAGCTGAACAAGATCATAACTGGATAATTGCCATGCAAGAAAAATTAAACTAATTTGAAATAAATAATATTTGGAAGCTTAGAAGTAGACCCAAAACTTATCTTGTAATAGAAACAAAATGGGTTTACAGAAATAAATTAAATGAAGATGAAAGTATTATTAGAAACAAAGCTAGATTAGTTAGTTGCTAAAGGATATAATCAAAAAGAAGGCATTGATTTTGATAAAACTTTTGCTTCTATTGCAAGATAAGAAGCTATCAGATTGTTACTTGCCTTTGTTTGCTATATGAATTTAAAATTGTTTCAAATAGATGTTAAAAGTTCTTTTCTAAATAGATTTATAGCAAAGAAAGTTTATGTCTAGTTTTGGAAATTATAAATTTTCAAATTATGTTTTCAAATTAAATAAAACTTTATATGCTTTAAAGTAAGTTCTTAGAGCTTGGTATGAAAGACTGAGCAAATTTTTTTTAAAAAATAATTTTTCAAAAGAAAATATAGATTAAAATATTTTCAAAAAAAAGATGATGATGTTTTAATTGTTTAAATATATGTCGATAATATTATTTTTGGTGTTACTAATCAAGCTTTATATCAAGAATTTGTTAAGCTCTTGTAGGAAGAATTTAAGATGAGCATAATGGATAAACTCATTTTTTTTTGGACTCAAAATTAAATAAACCAAAGATGAAAACTTCATCAGCCAAAGTAAATATACAAGAAAAATTTTGAAAAAAAATTGGCATAGAGAAAGCCAAGTATTTTGGTACCCTTATGAGTCCCTCTTGTAAATTAAACAAAGATGAGCATGGTAAGAGTAATGATTTAAAGCTTTATCGAGGCATAATAGGTTCTATATTATATCTTACTGCTAGTAGACCTGATATCATATTAAGTATATGTTTGTGTGCTAGATATCAATCTAATTCTAAAGAATCACACTAAATAGCTGTTAAAAGAATCTTAAGATATCTAAATGGAACAAAAAATCTAAGCTTATTCTAAACAATCTTCAATCAGCCTAATTAGGCATTCAGATGCAGATTTCACTAGTTGTAAAATTGCGAGTAGAACTTGCCAATTTTTTGGAGTCAAATTAATCTCTTGGTTTAATAAGAAATAAAATTCAGTAGCTTTGTCTATGGTTGAGGCCGAATATATAGTAGCTGAAAGTTGTTGTGCTCAAATCTTATGGATTAAGCAACTACTTAGGAATTATGGTATAAAACTTAATAATATTTCCATAAGATGTGGCAATACAAGTGTTATTAACTTAACTAAAATTCTTGTACAATAATCTAGAACTAAACACATTGAGATAAGATATCATTTCATATGATACTATGTTCAAAACAATGATGTGATGCTTAATTTTGTTTGTTCTAAAAAATAATTAGCCGATATCTTTACTAAACCCCTTAGTGAAGACAAGTTTTGTTTGATTAGGGGTGAACTTGGAGTTTGTAATCCTTTTGGTTAAAATCTTTTTAATTAAACTCTTGATTATTTTGTTATATTAATTCAATTTTATTCTTTCTAATTTTATAAAAATTAAGTATTTTTTTTCATTGTAAGCCGACTCTTGGTCTAAGGAGTTGACTCTAGATAATGAGGAGTCGACCCCATAAAGTAAGGGGGGCTTTGAGTCGACTCTAGAGTTAACTCGAAGTTCTACAGGGTATGGAGGAGTCGACTCGTAGAAATTGATGGGACTACCCCTCACTCAGGAGTTGACTCGAAAATTGGGGCAAGCCAACTCCTAATTCGGGAGACAGGTATTATACCCAAACGTTTCCAATTCTGTTTCATTTCTTCTACTCCCTCCTTCAACTTGAAACTCTTTCCTACCCTCTTCTCTTCCAAAACCGATCTATCCTCGACCTTTTCTTTCGGGTTAGATTGGTCTCTCATGGCTCCAAAGAAGTAGATTGCTCAACAAATAAAGTGGGTGAAAACACTAGTTCCATCAAAAAGATTAACCAAAGCTAGGTTAGACTATGTTCCTCTGCAAGTTGAAGAGGCAGTTCCTTCTCCTCCCCAAGCATCCCAAGTCAGGTACCCCTCTTTGCTAGGATAGTAACTATTGGACGGAAGATTGATTTTAAGTTTTCGATATGAGAGGATTTTTCAATTGGAAGAAAACTGAAGCAGATGGGTTTGGAGTTTATGTGCTCCCTAGATGTTCCTTCGTACCCCAACTTAGTAACATAATTCTATGGAAATGTGAAGTTTAGGGCAAAAAACTTAGAGTCCATAGTCAAGGGGACTCACATTTTTCTGGATGCATCAAGTTTGGGAAGGATTATGCACATGCCAACTGTTGGACCTTCAAATGACTACCTTGAAGAGTGTCAGATTGGGTTGTAGTACATTTTAGATAGAGAGGAAGTTGATGAACAAGAAGAGATCCGTGCAAGCTGATTTCTATAGAGATGAGATTTCTTCATCATATGATTAGTAGAATCTTCTTTCCTAAGATGGGAAGATTTGATTTCATTTTAGAACGGAACATTTTGGTGATGTACCATGTGCTCAGGGAGAGTCCTCTGAATTTTCCTTCACTCATGTTCTAGCAAATGCATGAGGAAGCAACCAGGTCAAAAATATCTCTACCTTACGACATGATTCTGACCTTGGTGTTTAGGAAACATGGTGTTGTGCTTGAAGGAGAAACCTTGAGAGCACTACTACACATCGACACCTACAATAACCGTTCCTTGCATCGAATGGGATATTCTAAGATTGATGGTCATTGGGTGCTAGAAGACTTGATGAGCCTAGAGGAGATGAGCTCCATCAGGCAGAGGCTGGACCCAGTGAACCTGTTGCTACTACTAATGAAGGTATTGAGCCAACTGCCCATACGGAGATGCCTTCATCTGAGCCAGAATTGCCTAGAGGCAAGGACTTCCCTGTATCCTTTGACTTCCAACCTCCACATCTAGAGAGTAGGTGAATGCCAGGATGATGGCTTCTGGAGTTACTAGTCAATAGGAGCAGCAAGCCCCTAGGTCATCACATGGCACTCTTCCTATGGATCTGAGATTAGAGCCTAATGTTTCCTCATTGACCTAAATGATAGTAACGGTGAGGCATGATGTCTCTAACATCCAATTTCTGGTGACCAGTCAATTTGGGAGGACAACATATATTGAGGGGGAGAAAAGAAACTTGCAGGCTTCTATAAAGAAAGAAATCAATGAATTTATTGCAAGTGCATAGAAGATCAGTGAGCTTATTCTAGGGATGCTTAAAAAATTTTGGGATAAATCAAGGTATTTAATAGAATCGCTTACTGCGTCTGCCTCTATTCTTATTGAGATGATCGCTTCACACAGGAGTTGAGAGCTAGTCTACCCCATTAGCCTAGTCCATCTCGTCTACCTCCACCAGGATTTAGAGCTAGAAGATCCATCATTTATTGCCCTTACCATGGTTCACCCTCATCCTCGTCCTCAAATGAATCTAAAACTTATGAACCTTCCTTATCCTCTTGTTTTGTATAGATGTAGGTTTACTTGAACTACATTTAATTCTAGTGCCTCAGCAAATACAATTTGAAATAATCATACTTTTTTTCAATCTCTTTTACTTAACAAAAAATTACAGCTTAATTTCATATCATGTGGCATATGTTTATCCGTCTATTTTGTACCATGCTTTAAGTGTTATATTTATCTTTAATGTATGGATATTTCAGTGTTATGGATGTTTAAATGTTCCTCAATACATCTCTTGTGAAATTTTTCTCTTTTTAAGCTTACCTTTTTTATCATCACAAAAAGGGGGAGAAGTACAAAGTTAAAAACCAAGAGAAGTACAAAGTTAAATACCAAGAGAAGTACAAAGTTAAATACCAAGAGAAGTACAAAGTTAAATGCCAAAAGAAGAATAAATGGAAACAACAATGAAATTAATTAAAAAGAAATAGTAATAAGAAGGAATTAACTTGTACATCGTGGAAGAACTGCTTGTGGCAGCATATAAAACTACCTTTGCGATAGTTTCTCAAAGAAATTTTGCTCCATTCCAATTCTAGTCAATCCAAAGTAAAAACTAACTAGATAAAAAATGAAAGTGAATTTCTCTATATATATTAAGTTTCAAAAGATGTCATCCTTGTTCATACTATTCTCTTTTGGAACTCAAAGCTTTTGTCATCATTAAAAAGGGGAAGATTATTAACCCAAAAAGTTTGATTTTGATGATATAAAAATATTTGAATAAAAAGTTTACTAATCAGTTGCTTGAAGTATACTTGAATGTTTGCAGAAAGCCATGAAAATTTTTTTCAATAACCTTCTACATGGAGAAATAAAATCTTTTTATCTAAATCTTTACACAAAGAGATCCAACTCCAAAAATACCTTAAAGCATCCCTTGAATGCTCATATGCAATAATAGTGAATTTCAACTTGGGCTATCTCAAGAGTTGACCCCCTGGATTACAACAAGTCGACCCTAAAAGAACAAGAGTCGACCCTAAAACAGTCTCAGAAGATAGACAAAGAGTTGTATAATTCACCGTATTGACGAGTTGACCTATAAAGATTATAAGTTGACTCCAGTCAGACAAGAGTCAATTCTAGAAGCAAGCGATTCAACCTTTGAATAACCATAGACAAAAAATAGAGAGTTATAAAATTCATTATAAGGAGGCCTGCTATGCCAAAAGCGAGAAAAACCCCATCCCTCTCTTTCCTTTTTGTTTTGTGCCCCCATGTCCCTCCCGTGTGACGGCATGGGTGTACTTGGAGCTTATCGACAGAAACGAATCAGTTTAGATAGTCCTTTGTGGCTCCGATGGAGACTAGATCAACGTGTCATTGGCTCAAAATCTTTCTGGAAAGAAGTAAGAAGCTGATTGTAATGGCCAAAAGGTCAATTTCGATAAGAGCCAGTGCTTCTTCTCGAACAGAGCTCCTCGCAGAAATTCCGGATCATTGAGGAGGAATAAAAAAAGGTAGTTTTCCTAAGCAATGAGGAACAAGTTGCCAGGCAACATCCTGATCCACCAATCCCAATTGGCATCCCAGTACAAACGGGACCAATGAAGATCATGAGCCGACTCCAATCAGACAAGAGTCGACCCCAGAAGCAAATGAGTCAACCCCTGAATGATCACAGAAAAAAAATTAGATAGTAGTAAATTCAGTATGTTGGAGAGTCGACCTATGAAGATAATGAGCAGACCCTTGTCAATGGATGAGTCGACTCTTAAACCAAAAAAGTCGACCCCACAATAGTCATAGGAGAAAGACAAAATGGAGTAAAAGCAACAGTTAGTTCAAGTCAACCCTTGAAGATCATGACTCGACCCTTGAAAATGACGAGTCGACACGCCTGCGCCTGATAACAGTAACAACTAGTTTTTCTATAAATCAAAATAACAGTTTTTGTCGCACGATGGCTCATTAGATGTTGCTCGATTTTCATAAAATCATTCTAGATTTCCCATCTGCCATATCAATAGGAATAAATTAACATGCTATCGAGATCTTTGCAAAACTTTTCTTTTTCGGATTTTCCCACCTATCAGCTCAGGTAAACCAAGATCATAGTGTAATGATCAGCATCTCAAAATTTAAAAACCTTGGGTAGACTATTTTTGGCTTTATGAATAAAAGATTATCTAAACTAGTCTCTTTTAATAACTTTTATAATTACTTTTCTTTTATTTTAGTTGAAAGAACATTTATGTCGTAATTAAGGACCTCCATGAAATTTTACTCCATGTGCAATGGTTTTACTTGGGCAACATATTGATCAAGATATCAATATATAGCATAGTAAGAGCTTCAAATATGACATTTATTGAAGCATATTTTGCCAGATAACATAAACCAATATATCATATTCTAAAACTAAAAAATAGAAAACATAAATATACCATGAGATATAGGCTAATATAATTTAAATGCATTGATTAATTTCAATCTTTTTAATTATCTAAAAGTACGTTTAATTGATAAGTATTTAAAATCAAACCTAAAAATGGAGTTAATCATTTTTTATATTATGGGCACTATATCAGTATCTTGATTAGCATATGTCTATATTAAGATAAAAGATCTTTTTGAAAGTCCTCATCATCCCATCTTAACCATGAGAAAACTAATATGTTAATTCATCTTTATCAAAGCCATCAATCAATATGGTCGAGATATCAATTTTAAAAACTTTACTATATAATGTGTTTCCCTAATACCTCTACACCTCATATTCCTAGAGAAGATGAAGCTGATCACATGTATGGTGCAACCACCAAGAAGATTGCTAGTAGGCTAAATTATGCTTATAAAAAGTTCTGGTTACTCAATTTAAGGGGGTAAGGTTTATACATAATCCTTTCAGATGCATAATATGAAATCTCATGGATGCAACAAGACCAAAGAACGAAAATAAATGAAAGGTGGGTTAGTGACTATAATGGAAGAGCAAACATTATATAACAATGGTTATTCCATGTTTTAATAGTAAGATGAGGAAGCATATTAGACCATTGGGCAATGCTAAATCTGATGTTCAAATTATTAGGAGTATTTGATAAAACTTAGTTGACAAGATTATCCGTTGAAAGAGAGAGCGATGTACTAAAGAGAGAAGATCTACAGAGATTATATATAAAATCTACTTCATATTTACTAAGTGGAATTCTTTTATAAGCATGAGCTAGCTTACAAGTAGGTATCTTGATGGTTTTTCTAGTTGAATCTTGCCATCGCTAGGAATGTCTAGTTTAGGGATATTTGGAAAACAAATTATGTAGCTAAATTTTTTAAATATTGATACTTAGCTGTTTAGGGATATTAGGAAAACATATTATGTAGCTAAAGCTTTTAAACATTGATACTTAGTCATTTTTGATTAGTGATCAATATCAAGATGAATTGAGATTTTGTCTTTTTTGTCAAGGCTAATGATCGGTTCTTTCAATTTCAAAAATAAACCACGCAATAGCACGTATCCTGTAGGATAGTGATTACGGGTGTCGGTCCACAGGGATTGGAGACAAGTTATTTTTTCCTAATTGAATAATTACTTCAAAGGGTATAAGCTAGAGTAAATGATAAAAACTAATAATTAATATGGATGTAATAGTATGAATTATCTATGGAGGGAGGTGTTTAGGGCTAGAATCCACCGATAGATTTATATTCGTGACGCTTTCAATGATTGAGTTGTATTTAAGACTTGATTGCTTCCGACTACAAGCCAAAGCAATCATAAAAGAAAATTATAACTAATTCCCAGCATGAATCATCTAAGTCTAGCACAAACCATCTACTCTAACGATAAGCATGACCTGTCTAACTTAGCATGATGCATCTGATCTTTAAATCATTAAACATGAAATCGATGTCACATGAATATCTCCTCCAAACCACAGGTGTTGGATTCGATGAAATAGATCAATCTATGTAAAATATTTTATGCAAGATAAATAATTCACATAAATTGGATAAATCATAAAGATCAATTGATAAATTCTTCATCATGCAACAATCTTACAATACAAACTCAAATCAATAAAAATGAAACGAATACTCCTCTATGGCTTCATCAAACCTCTAAACCGAGGTTTAGCTGCTCATGATGCTCGGCGACTTTGATCGGCTTGCTGAGATGCTCCACGCCATCCGTCTCAAGTCCTTCCTTCTTTTTCTTTTTTTTTTTTCTTTCTCTAACTCATCCGCTCACAGCATCCCTCTTTTTTTATTCTTCTCGGCACCATAACAGAGCATGCTCTGTTCCTTGGTTCTTCTCACCGTCCTCCCCCCTCCCTCTTCTCTTTGCCGATGGCCTCTTTATATAGACCCTCTCACCGGTGATGGATCCCCTGGGAGTACGCTGGTGAGGATGCGAATCCCGGATGCTCATCCGATGGGAGCTGGTTGCGGGATTAATGTGGAGTGAAAGAAGAAGGATTCGCCAATTCCATGGGATTGCGGACGGTTGGAATGGCTCAAATCCGGCAGAGGGAGACGGCTAGATGCTTGATTTCATGGGATGCTGGAAGCGTTGATCATGGAGGAGTGATTTTCGGCTGCTGGGAGGTGGAACGGGCGGCGGATGGCACGCGGTTGATGCGGCTGGGAGGATCGCTCCGAATGGCCGCTGTGCGGAGGCGGAGGCGCAGGCGGAGGAACGGAAGGTTGGCTGCACCGCATGGAGGATTTCTTAGGCGACGCCATTGTTGGGAATTGTGTCCCAAAGCCATTTTTTTTAATTGTAAGAAATTGGATTATGTATATGTTTTATTAAAATGAATAAAAAAATTATTCTGGCAATTTTCTATTCATCACAAGTGTTACATCTTCAAATTGAACTCCTGTGTATTGTGATGAAGTCCTTAGGACTAATTTAGTGGATAAAAGAGGTTTTATCATTTAGTCCTTAAATCAGTTCGCGACCAAATGATGAGCTGTCAATTGGACGATAGCTATATCAAGTATAGGTCGTTGTGTGTCATTTAGTTGGTTGTCCTCTTAAACCAAGGAGTGTGGAGACACTGTATGGCATACAGGTGAGATGTAGGAATACATCATCACTGAACAGTGACTCACCTGCGTAGCACTCCACTGTCGGGAGTTAGCTCGCAAAGCGTGTGGACATAAGTACCCCTTAGACCTGAGACTGTCACGGTGACTTGCAAGCAACTCACTGTACTTAGGCACTGGATGACCTGAATTTCTAATTCAGGGATCGGAAGGATGCTGGGTGCAGTCAAGTACTCGCGAAGTCTGTGTATGAGTCAAGATGGGATTGACCGCTCCAGATTTTAGGAGTTGATGTCTCACTGTATTTCAATTCAGTAAAACCTTAGCCAGGGTAAACCAAGTGATAGGTCACTTGATTTGATTATTTGAAATACACTATGGATGACCGGACCCAGAGGTCGACAGTCCTCTCTGAGGTCATTTTGAGCATCGATGGTCATAGGGATGAAATATGCAACAACCATACGTCTAGGTTCTTGAATGTTGCTCTGTATATTCGACCTATCCGGACGTCGGGTATCATTGCTAGATGGTCACCTCGATTAGTGCATGGAGTAGTCCATGTACTACCGGCTTAGTGTTCGAACCTATCGGAGTCACGCACATAAGTCAAGTTAAGTAGGAAGGACTTGATCCAATTTAATTGAGAATTAAATTGTGGGTCATTTGAGATTTGATTTTGTCTATGTTCAGCTAGCACTGAACATGAGGTACATACTGAATTTCATGGATGTGTATTTAATTATGTCTGTATTCTGGCTTAATCAAGTTTCAATTAATGTAATTAAAATTGATTTGGACTCATTTGTTGAGTTTGGTTTTGAATTGGATGAATTGGGCTTAATAATGATTTTATTAGAATTTATTCCATATTTATTCTAGTCCAAGTGTGACTTGGATTGATCTGAAAATTGAACTAATTGGAGTTCACATGAATCAGATTCATGTGGAATTTTTCCGGATCCAAAATCTTTCAAATTGGTCTTCAATTTGGTTTAGAACCAATGATGGACCCAAGCCCATTTGATTCAGCCCATTTGAATTAACCCATTTAAGTCAAGTCAAATTTGATGGAAATTTACTTGTTTGCCCCTCTAATTGAATGACATGTTCTGGTTTCTTCTTCGGTCCAGTGGACCAATTTTTCTGCAAACCTTCTCCCGTGGACCGCGTTCTTCTTCTTCTTCCGAACACATCGAAGGCCGCTTGATCTTCCCTCTTTCGGCTACCATTTGAAGATCCGAAGAGACGTGTCTCTTCGGTTTTGAAACCTCTTTAATATAGGACTGATTTAATTGAAATCAAACGGTTCAAAAAATTCAATAAAATCATGAAACGTTTGGCGTTCACTCTTCCCTTTTGGCGTTTTCTCTTCCCTGGTTCAGCCTTGTCTTTGCCTATAAATAGGCTAGCTTTCTCTTCATTCTGAGCTAGAGATTTTATCTGGGGAGAGGGGAGATTCATGATTTTTTGAGTAGCCTGTAAAAGAGAGAAAAAGGAAACGGGAAGAAAGAGGAAAAGAAAGAAAAAGAAAAAGGGAAGAAAGAATTTTTGAAATTCTTTTCTTCCAGGGGTTTATTTGCAAAAGGGTTTTTGCACTATACAGACATCATCCTACCTTCCTGCATTTCTTGGCGTGCGTGTGAAGTAGAGGGTCCGTACATCCGGGCCTCGCATAGCACCAGATCCATCAGTACCAGATCCGGCACCAGATCCAGTTCCAGATCCAGTTCCCGATCCAGTACCAGATCTAGCATCCGATCCAGTATCTGATCCAGCACTTGGCCCTGTACCAGATTCTGTTCCTGAGTACCTTGACCATCTTCCGCTGCGGGATCGAGGTATGATAAACATAATATAGTTATGTTATTTATTTATACCTGTTATAAATAAATAGATAAAATTTTAAAACTGATTTTCTGACCTGGCATCCGATTTTATCGGATTTTGCGAGATATTTTCCCTTCAACTGGTATCAGAGCCAGGTTGGCCGATGGAATTGGCCTATAATATCTAGAATTATGCATGATTTAATTTTTAAATTTAGATTAGATCTAGATTTATTGATAAAATATCAATCTTGTGCTGAATTATAAGGTTGTCCTGCTATAAGGTTAACCCCTTATAGTGAAAAGGTTGTCCTAGCACAAAATTGAGATTAATTTGTATCATAAAATAAATAGTTTATTTTTGTGAAATTATGCATAATTGATGTTTATGAAATTTCAGTTTTAAATTTATTATGACCACAAAATTTAAATATAAATTGTTTATATTTGGAATAAATTGACACCTTGAATTCATACATTTAATAAAGAATTAAATGTTGAATTTAAAATTTAAAATTTGAATTTCAAATAAAGATTTAAAATTCAAAATTTGAAATTCGAATTAAAATTTACATTTGAACATGGGTTTTGGGGCATGGGTTAGCACAATCAGATTAGTTGATTAGGTTAGACCTAATGTTAGAATTGAATTGGAATCAATAGTTGTATTAGACTAAATTCATTTTTCTAATTTGATCAAACTCAATAGTTTAGTTGATCATGTCCAAACACTTCAATTGGATCTGATTGTGGCTCAGTGGTCGAGCCTGAGTTCTCAATGACTATCTAAATCAACTTGACATACCATTTGGTGTCTAAGGCCAGTTGGATCTACGGTTATTAATTGGGGCTACCTCTTTCCTGGCCAACTCTGTTGGTGTCTAGGAAAGACGGTTCATGGCGGAACCCTCCCGTGATCTCTCTTACCTGGCCAATATGGTCGTTCAAGCTTTGATTTAGATATCTTGAGACTTGGTACTCACCCATGTCAATAAGGAAATCAGTATGACTGATTTAGATGTCCATAGACCAATGAAATTCTATGTCCTCTATTTGACTCAGTACAGTCAATGGGAGGATATAGAATTATCGGTCTCTCTAAAATCCTCTAAATTATTAGGTCCTTAAAATGATATAGTTATATAGATAACTAGGTCATAGCCTCCCATTAAAATGGATGATAATTGGTCCAGTATTTCAGTTGGACATGCAGGATGCTTCCGTCTGGTGTTCATCTGAATATTGGAATTATCCTTCATTATATGATAGCTCTTTGAGCTATCTGATTGTGATTAGGTTGGCCGAGCTTTCCTCGGGCCTGATCATACATTAGGTAGTGTCATCGAGTTAGTTCATTAATGGTTGGACCTAACCAGGATTTTCAGTAGAGGCCTCCGCCTACTGATTACCACTTGGGGCAAAATTGATTGCTAGAAATTGTTTAGAAAAATAATTGGTAATGTACCTACCCTTAGATGCACATGGGTTGGCCGAGCCTTCCTCGGGCCCGTATGCTGTCTATGCGGATTCTAGTACCCAGTAGGGAATTAAAGTAATTCCTCGAATTAAAGGTAGAGGCTATTAATTCGATTAAAATAGTGGGAGAAAACTTTAGACTAAAGTCCAAGTCTTTAGGATTAAATAAATCATATACTGATTAGTTGGGTTTTTCCTTTATTTTACAGATATGGCTAACTCATTATCCCTCCGAACACTCTTAGACAACGATAAACTTAATGGACCTAACTTCGATAGCTGGTATCGGAAGTTGAAAATTGTATTAGAGCACGAGCGGATCCTATATGTGATATTGGATCCAGCACCTGAGGAACCTGCAGCAAATGCACCACGTGCAATCAGAGACGCTTATCAGAAGTGGCTTAATGATCGCACTACCGTACGCTGCATCATGAGGGCTTCGATGAATGACGAATTTAGTCGTAAATTCGAAGAAGCACAGCCTGTGGAAATATTTCAAATGTTGAAAGAGTCTTTCGGGACACCTGATGATGTCGAACGACATAAGACTTCCTGTGCGATTTTCAATGCCCGCATGAGGGAAGGGGAATCAATCACAGAACATGTATTGTACATGGTCGAGAAAATTGATCTCCTGAGTAAACTTGGTTTTCCTCTGCACGAGCAATTGGGCAAGGATGCTATTTTGAACTCACTTCCCAAATCCTACCTGACCTTCCTTAGTCATTATAGAATGACTAAACCTGCAGTATCCTATCATGGATTGCTAGGTTTACTGCAGACCTATGAGAAGGATCACCAACTCTTTAAGGGGTCGGTGAATGTGGTGGGTGGAACTTCTGCAGGTCGTTCTTCCTTTAAGAAAGGAAAGAAAAAGAAGGTAAATAAAGTTCGTGCTAGGGCTTCTAAGCCCAAACAGACTATGAAGCAGAAATCTGATCAGAGTAAGGCAGAATGCTTCTTCTGCAAGAAGCAGGGTCACTGGAAGCGGAACTGTCCGGCTTATTTAGCGTCCCTTGATCCAAACAGGCCAAAGAAGAAAATGCAGCAAACAGTTGCTGCACAAGGTAATTATATGATAACACCTTGTAATTTTTCTGTTTATGATTCTACTACCTGGGTATTGGATACCGGAAGTCCAATTAATATTTGCAATTCTTTGCAGGGACTTCAAGTAAGTAGAAGATTCAAGAACGGCGATCGATTCCTAAATGTTGGTGATGGAAGATCTGTTCCAGTCCTAGCTTTAGGAGTCATTGAGTTGTTTTTTGAGTCTGGAGTAGTTATGTTAGATGATTGTCACTTTTGTCCAGCATTCTTGATGAATGTCATCTCTGTAGGCTTTTTGGCCAAGAATGGTTATACCTTTTATATAAATGAAAGATTTTGTGATATCATTTTGAATGATACTAAAATTTTCAGTGGACAAATAAAATATGGCATTTATACTCTATCATTGCCTGTGAATGTAATGTACACATCTAATAAACACCCTAAATTTGATAAAGTCAATGAAACCTATTTATGGCATTGCCGGCTTGGTCATATAAACAAAAACAGGATAAACAGGTTAGCCCAACAAGGCATTTTAGAAATCAATGATTGTGAATCATTGCCAACTTGTGAATCCTGTCTTCTGGGTAAAATGACCAAGTCACCTTTTTCTGAAAAGGGTGAACGAGCCAGCGATGTTCTTGGCCTCATACATACTGATGTATGTGGACCTATGAACGTAAGTGCCAAAGGTGGTTATGCCTACTTCATAACCTTCACAGATGACCTATCCAGGTATGGGTATGTCTATCTGATGAAGCATAAGTCGGAATCATTTGAAATGTTCAAACGATTTCGTAATGAAGTAGAAAAACAGACTGAAAAGAGTATTAAGATCCTTCGGTCAGACCGAGGAGGAGAATACCTTTCCGGTGATTTCTTGACTTATCTAGAGGAGAATGGGATTCTCTCACAATGGACCCCTCCAGGAACACCTCAGCATAATGGTGTATCCGAAAGGAGGAATCGAACTCTGTTAGACATGGTTCGATCCATGATGGGGTTTACTAGTCTGCCTCTATCTTTTTGGGGTTATGCTTTAGAGTCTGCGTGTATAATACTAAATAAGGTTCCAAGTAAGTCTGTTGAGAAAACTCCATATGAGATATGGACTGGGCGTAAGCCGACACTTTCATACCTTAGGGTTTGGGGATGTCCGGCTTATGTTAAACGTTCTCAAACTGACAAACTGGGTCCTAGGTCCGATAAGTGTTATTTTGTAGGGTACCCCAAGCAAACTAGGGGTTATTACTTTTACCTTCCTAATGAACAAAAGGTGTTCGTAGGACTTAAGGCAACATTTTTGGAAAAGGAATTTCTTGGTGAAGGAATTGTTGCCTCTAAGGTTGAACTTAGTGAAGTTCAGCAGGTGGAAGATTTAACACAATCTACTGAACCCACAGAATCGGTTTTAATTAGATCAAACCCGGAGCCCAATGTAGAAGCACCATTAAGGCGATCCGGTAGAGTACCGCGTCAAGTGGATAGATACTACGGTTTCTTGGTCCATGACGCGGATCCTATTGAGCTCGATGAGAACAATGAGGATCCGATCACCTATATGGATGCTATGCAGAGGTCCGACTCTGAGTTGTGGCTTAATGCCATGAAATCCGAAATGGAGTCCATGGAAATCAATAGTGTATGGACACTAGTTGATCCACCCGAAGGGATAAAACCCATAGGGTGCAAATGGATCTTCAAAAGAAAGAGAGGCGCAGACGGAAAGGTGGAGACCTATAAAGCCCGTCTGGTTGTCAAGGGGTATCGTCAACGTTATGGTATCGATTATGACGAGACTTTTTCCCCTGTGGCAATGCTAAAATCTATTCGGATCATGCTAGCTATAGCAGCATATATGGATTATGAAATCTGGCAAATGGATGTGAAAACAGCTTTTCTAAATGGAGAGCTGGAAGAAGAGGTGTATATGATACAACCTGAGGGTTTCACATCCATAGACGAGTCCAAAGTATGCAAGCTACAAAAGTCCATTTATGGACTTAAGCAAGCTTCTCGAAGTTGGAACATACGTTTCGATAAAACTATCAAAACATATGGCTTCGTTAAGAACGAAGAAGAACCTTGTGTTTACAAGTGGGCTAACGGTTCAGTGATCACATTCCTTGTCTTGTATGTGGATGACATTCTCTTAATTGGGAATGACATTCCTGCATTACAAAATGTGAAACTTTGGCTGTCATCACAGTTCTCCATGAAGGATCTGGGAGAAGCATCCTACATCCTAGGGATGAAAATCTATAGAGATAGATCTAAGAGGTTGCTTGGATTATCCCAATCCACGTACATCGACACTATGTTGAAGCGGTTCAACATGGAGAATTCCAAGAAGGGCTATCTTCCGATAGGCCAAGAAATTTCTCTCTCTAAGAAAGATTGTCCGACAACTTCCGAGGAGAGAGAGCGTATGAGTAGAATTCCATATGCTTCTGCAGTAGGTTCTATCATGTACGCCATGACATGTACAAAACCGGACGTTGCTTACTCACTAGCAGTAGCGAGTAGGTATCAGTCTGATCCGGGTGAGAACCATTGGAAGGTGGTTGAAAACCATCCTTAAGTATTTGAGAAATACTAAGGACCAATGGTTAATCTATGGAGAATCCGACTTAAAACTTGTGGGGTTTACAGACTCTAGTTTTCAGTCAGACCATGATGATAGTAAGAGTATGTCAGGATTTGTGTTTACCCTGAATGGAGGAGCAGTCTGCTGGAAAAGTTCCAAGCAGCATTCAGTAGCCGATTCCGTATGCGAAGCAGAGTATGTTGCTGCATCAGATGCGGCAAAGGAAGCTGTTTGGATCAAGAAGTTTGTAAATCAACTTGGTGTTGCTCCCTCAATCAATGGTCCAGTTCTTTTGTATTGTGACAATACTGGAGCCATTGCACAAGCAAAGGAGCCAAAGTCTCACCATAGAACCAAGCACATTCTGCGTCGCTACCACCTTGTACGAGAGATCGTGGAGCGAGGTGACGTCAATCTTCAGAAGATCGATGGAAAGGAAAACCTGGCTGACCCATTCACTAAAGCTCTTTCTGTAAAGGAGTTCGATTATCACAAATCAAAGATGGGTATAAGATATTGTACAAATTGGCTTTAGTCCAAGTGGGAGTTGTTGGGAATTGTGTTCCAAAACCATTTTTTTTTAATTGTAAGAAATTGGATTATGTATATGTTTTATTAAAATGAATAAAAAAATTATTCTGGCAATTTTCTATTCATCACAAGTGTTACATCTTCAAATTGAACTCCTGTGTATTGTGATGAAGTCCTTAGGACTAATTTAGTGGATAAAAGAGGTTTTATCATTTAGTCCTTAAATCAGTTCGCGACCAAATGATGAGCTGTCAATTGGACGATAGCTATATCAAGTATAGGTCGTTGTGTGTCATTTAGTTGGTTGTCCTCTTAAACCAAGGAGTGTGGAGACACTGTATGGCATACAGGTGAGATGTAGGAGTACATCATCACTGAACAGTGACTCACCTGCGTAGCACTCCACTGTCGGGAGTTAGCTCGCAAAGCGTGTGGACATAAGTACCCCTTAGACCTGAGACTGTCACGGTGACTTGCAAGCAACTCACTGTACTTAGGCACTGGATGACCTGAATTTCTAATTCAGGGATCGGAAGGATGCTGGGTGCAGTCAAGTACTCGCGAAGTCTGTGTATGAGTCAAGATGGGATTGACCGCTCCAGATTTTAGGAGTTGATGTCTCACTGTATTTCAATTCAGTAAAACCTTGGCCAGGGTAAACCAAATGATAGGTCACTTGATTTGATTATTTGAAATACACTATGGATGACCGGACCCAGAGGTCGACAGTCCTCTCTGAGGTCATTTTGAGCATCGATGGTCATAGGGATGAATTATGCAACAACCATACGTCTAGGTTCTTGAATGTTGCTCTGCATATTCGACCTATCCGGACGTCGGGTATCATTGCTAGATGGTCACCTCGATTAGTGCATGGAGTAGTCCATGTACTACCGGCTTAGTGTTCGAACCTATCGGAGTCACGCACATAAGTCAAGTTAAGTAGGAAGGACTTGATCCAATTTAATTGAGAATTAAATTGTGGGTCATTTGAGATTTGATTTTGTCTATGTTCAGCTAGCACTGAACATGAGGTACATACTGAATTTCATGGATGTGTATTTAATTATGTCTGTATTCTGGCTTAATCAAGTTTCAATTAATGTAATTAAAATTGATTTGGACTCATTTGTTGAGTTTGGTTTTGAATTGGATGAATTGGGCTTAATAATGATTTTATTAGAATTTATTCCATATTTATTCTAGTCCAAGTGTGACTTGGATTGATCTGAAAATTGAACTAATTGGAGTTCACATGAATCAGATTCATGTGGAATTTTTCCGGATCCAAAATCTTTCAAATTGGTCTTCAATTTGGTTTAGAACCAATGATGGACCCAAGCCCATTTGATTCAGCCCATTTGAATTAACCCATTTAAGTCAAGTCAAATTTGATGGAAATTTACTTGTTTGCCCCTCTAATTGAATGACATGTTCTGGTTTCTTCTTCGGTCCAGTGGACCAATTTTTCTGCAAACCTTCTCCCGTGGACCGCGTTCTTCTTCTTCTTCCGAACACATCGAAGGCCGCTTGATCTTCCCTCTTTCGGCTACCATTTGAAGATCCGAAGAGACGTGTCTCTTCGGTTTTGAAACCTCTTTAATATAGGACTGATTTAATTAAAATCAAACGGTTCAAAAAATTCAATAAAATCATGAAACGTTTGGCGTTCACTCTTCCCTTTTGGCGTTTTCTCTTCCCTGGTTCAGCCTTGTCTTTGCCTATAAATAGGCTAGCTTTCTCTTCATTCTGAGCTAGAGATTTTATCTGGGGAGAGGGGAGATTCATGATCTTTTGAGTAGCCTGTAAAAGAGAGAAAAAGGAAACGGGAAGAAAGAGGAAAAGAAAGAAAAAGAAAAAGGGAAGAAAGAATTTTTGAAATTCTTTTCTTCCAGGGGTTTATTTGCAAAAGGGTTTTTGCACTATACAGACATCATCCTACCTTCCTGCATTTCTTGGCGTGCGTGTGAAGTAGAGGGTCCGTACATCCGGGCCTCGCATAGCACCAGATCCATCAGTACCAGATCCGGCACCAGATCCAGTTCCAGATCCAGTTCCCGATCCAGTACCAGATCTAGCATCCGATCCAGTATCTGATCCAGCACTTGGCCCTGTACCAGATTCTGTTCCTGAGTACCTTGACCATCTTCCGCTGCGGGATCGAGGTATGATAAACATAATATAGTTATGTTATTTATTTATACCTGTTATAAATAAATAGATAAAATTTTAAAACTGATTTTCTGACCTGGCATCCGATTTTATCGGATTTTGCGAGATATTTTCCCTTCAACTGGTATCAGAGCCAGGTTGGCCGATGGAATTGGCCTATAATATCTAGAATTATGCATGATTTAATTTTTAAATTTAGATTAGATCTAGATTTATTGATAAAATATCAATCTTGTGCTGAATTATAAGGTTGTCCTGCTATAAGGTTAACCCCTTATAGTGAAAAGGTTGTCCTAGCACAAAATTGAGATTAATTTGTATCATAAAATAAATAGTTTATTTTTGTGAAATTATGCATAATTGATGTTTATGAAATTTCAGTTTTAAATTTATTATGACCACAAAATTTAAATATAAATTGTTTATATTTGGAATAAATTGACACCTTGAATTCATACATTTAATAAAGAATTAAATGTTGAATTTAAAATTTAAAATTTGAATTTCAAATAAAGATTTAAAATTCAAAATTTGAAATTCGAATTAAAATTTACATTTGAACATAGGTTTTGGGGCATGGGTTAGCACAATCAGATTAGTTGATTAGGTTAGACCTAATGTTAGAATTGAATTGGAATCAATAGTTGTATTAGACTAAATTCATTTTTCTAATTTGATCAAACTCAATAGTTTAGTTGATCATGTCCAAACACTTCAATTGGATCTGATTGTGGCTCAGTGGTCGAGCCTGAGTTCTCAATGACTATCTAAATCAACTTGACATACCATTTGGTGTCTAAGGCCAGTTGGATCTACGGTTATTAATTGGGGCTACCTCTTTCCTGGCCAACTCTGTTGGTGTCTAGGAAAGACGGTTAATGGCGGAACCCTCCCGTGATCTCTCTTACCTGGCCAATATGGTCGTTCAAGCTTTGATTTAGATATCTTGAGACTTGGTACTCACCCATGTCAATAAGGAAATCAGTATGACTGATTTAGATGTCCATAGACCAATGAAATTCTATGTCCTCTATTTGACTCAGTACAGTCAATGGGAGGATATAGAATTATCGGTCTCTCTAAAATCCTTTAAATTATTAGGTCCTTAAAATGATATAGTTATATAGATAACTAGGTCATAGCCTCCCATTAAAATGGATGATAATTGGTCCAGTATTTCAGTTGGACATGCAGGACGCTTCCGTCTGGTGTTCATCTGAATATTGGAATTATCCTTCATTATATGATAGCTCTTTGAGCTATCTGATTGTGATTAGGTTGGCCGAGCTTTCCTCGGGCCTGATCATACATTAGGTAGTGTCATCGAGTTAGTTCATTAATGGTTGGACCTAACCAGGATTTTCAGTAGAGGCCTCCGCCTACTGATTACCACTTGGGGCAAAATTGATTGCTAGAAATTGTTTAGAAAAATAATTGGTAATGTACCTACCCTTAGATGCACATGGGTTGGCCGAGCCTTCCTCGGGCCCGTATGCAGTCTATGCGGATTCTAGTACCCACTAGGGAATTAAAGTAATTCCTCGAATTAAAGGTAGAGGCTATTAATTCGATTAAAATAGTGGGAGAAAACTTTAGACTAAAGTCCAAGTCTTTAGGATTAAATAAATCATATACTGATTAGTTGGGTTTTTCCTTTATTTTACAGATATGGCTAACTCATTATCCCTCCGAACACTCTTAGACAACGATAAACTTAATGAACACTCTTAGAATTTCAAAGCACACACGGTTTTATTTACTAAATCACAGCCCAACTTCCAGGTTAATATGCAGTCTAAGTTAAAGTTGTTAAGTGTCCGTTTAGGGAGTTGTAAGACTCATTTATACTGGAGTGCTCGGTGAAATCTGGACTGTACATAAGCTAAGGGTTCGGATCAACAAAATATTGCAAAGACTAGTAGTTTCCAAGGATTGGTCGAAAGGACCTGTTCACTGATTCAAAATCATCTTATTTGCAGAATTTCGAGAGTTGTGGATATTTACTTTAGTACCTCACGGGCTTTATCTGTAATATTCCAGTTTACTCGAATTTTTACAACGACGGCTTTCACACTATTATCTTTTTCAAGGTCAATACAGAGTTTTTTTTTGGGTTCCTTTTTATATATATATTGTGCACTTTTACTCTTGTGGTGATTTCTCCGTGTAACGAGCAATCAGTCGACAACTCTTACACCAGTTGGCACAAGGTGTCAGGCATCAAGACTCCCCTACGGACTTATGCTCGGAGTTCTCATCACAAGCTCACTTGATCCTTGACAATAGGTAGCCCTTTTCGATGTTCCTGACTAAATCCATTATTATTGATGATTTTTTTTTTTGTATTCGATAAATATGATTCATCAGGGTCCAAGGTTGCTACTATACTATCAACATAATGTCGAGCTTAGACCTTAGAAGGGTCGGCCAGTGTGTAGTGAAATTCCAAAGTATTAATTAGCTTACAACTCCTTAAGAGAGACTTAATAACAAGAACTTAAATTTGTATTACTTCTGACTAGTCATTGAGCTGTTTAGATTTTATATACCTTGTGTGTTTATCATTCTCGCATAAATGTGTAGAAATTAGGTTTTTAAAAGCAAAAACTTTTTTTTTAATTTAATTTTTATTATTATTATTTTAAAAATGAACACATTTTTTTTATTATTTTTATATTTTTTAAATTTTTTTTTGGGATGAAAATCAAGATGAATACCCCCAAACATAAATCTGACATTGTGAAGTGAAAACGAATGCAAGAGATGCAAATAAAACCAAAAATGCTTAAAAATACTTAAAAATACCCCTAAATCTAAACCTAACATTGTCCTCAATGTTAAAGAAATTTAAGAGAATTGGGTTGCCTCCCAACAAGCGCTAAGTTTATTGTCTTCAGCCAGACACAGTGAGGTAGTTTTTGCATCTCCTTTTATGGGTTCATCTATTTTGTCTATCATAAAACACTCAACTTTCCTCGCGGGTTGGTCGTCTGCATTGAACACATTTAATTTTACCTTCATGTTCCCAAATGATATATTCATTACCCCCGTTCTACAATTTATGCACGCATTGGCTGTTGCTAACAAGGGGCGCCCAAGGATCACGGGAATTTGTTTCTTAGGATTGGGCTCATGTTCCATATCAAGGACGATGAAATCTACTGAAAAATAGAATTTGTCTACCTTGACAAGAACATCTTCAATTATCCACGTGGTATTTTTATAGATCGATCAGCCAATTGAAGGGATACCGAGGTTGGTTTTAACTCACCTAACCCAAGTTTCTCATAAACTGAATAAGGTAAAAGGTTGACACTTGCCCCTAGATCTAAGAGTGCTCGATCAATGAAATTATTTCCTAAGACACAGGAGATGGTGGGAGCACCAGGATCTTTGAATTTCGGAGGGGTGTTGTGTTGGAGAATAGAACTCACTTGCTCAGTTAGAAAGACCTTTCTGGGCACATGTGTCCTAGATTTTTGCTTTTGGGTGCACAGGTCTTTAAGAAATTTGGCATAGGAGGGAACTTGTCTAATAGCATCAAGAAGCGGAAGGTTGATCTTCACTTGTTTGAAAACCTCCATCATCTCCTCTAGTGAAGTTCCCTTTTTGCCAAAGGGAGAGGGTGAATTAAGAGCTTCAAAAAATGGGGCCTTTGGGATGTGAGTTTTGGCAGAAGGTGGACTAGCTGAAGAAGAAGAAGTTTTTAGAGTTTCATTTGACACATGTCTATCCTCTTCTTCATCTTCCTTATTGTTAACTTCCCCAATCTTATTATCTACTACACGTCCACTCCTTAGGGTAGTCAAAGCATTGGCTTGTTCATGATGAATTGCATTTAATTGATTTTCTTGAGCCATATATTGTCCCCTAGGATTACTTAGTGGTTGGCTTGGAAGCTTTCCTTCCTCTCGCTTGTTCAGTGCATTAGCTAGTTGCCCCACTTGGGATTCTAGCTTGGCGATGGATTGCGTGTGAGAGTGCACCAATTGTGTAATGGTTTCCAAACCTTGAAGGGCGTTCAACACTTTCTCCTCAAAGGCTGTGTTTCTTTGGGGTGGAGGAGGAGTGTGTTGAAATTGAATCGAGGGACGATAGGGATGAATATTTTGTGGGGTTTGAAAATTCTGAGAATTTTGAAAATTTTGGGAATAGGGTTGGGCTGTGTTCGAAGCTTGCTGCTTCCAAGAAAAATTTGGATGATTTTGCCATCCCGGATTATATGTATTGGAAAATGGGTCAGTACCCGGTCTAGGCTGTGTTTGAGCAGCATTGATGTGCTCTTGCACGAGTTCGGAAAATTGGGGCGCTGAAGGGCACTCATGAATAGGGTGGGATGGGCTAGAATAGATAGTACAGACTTGTGCTTGGGAAGAGTTCATGTAATGCCCACCTATCATCAGTTGGTCAATCTTATGGGACAATGCATCTATCTTGCTAGACAGGTCCATAGAATGACTTATTTCACAAATGGTCCCTTTTCTTTGAGAACTTAGGGGTGCTTGACGAGAACAGGAAGCATGGTGGAGGGAGTTTTCATTTAGATTTTCAAATAATTGCCATGCTTCATGCTCATTTTGAAGCATGAATGTCCCCCCGCATGCAGCATCGATTATCTGACGGTTTCGTTCAGTCAATCCGTCATAGAAACATGCACTAGCTGCCACTTAGGTATTTGATGATGAGGGCATTTACGGATTAGGTCCCGAAATCTCTCCTAAGTTTCATGAAATTCTTCTCCCTCAGTTTGGGAGAAGCTTGTAATGGCACGTCTAAACTGGTTCGTTCTTCCTATAGGAAAGTATTTTTTAAGGAATTCTTGTTGCATTTGATCCCAAGAACGAATCGAGTTGGTTTCTAAAGAATTCAGCCATTGTTTGGCTCTATCTTTAAGGGAGAAGGGGAATAATCTAAGTTTCAGAGCATCATCAGTGAAGTTCTGAATCTTGACAGTGGTGCAAATCTCAAGAAATTCATCTAGGTGTTTATATGGGTCTTCATTGGTGAGCCCATAAAAAGATGGGAGCATTTGGATCACACTAGATTTTATTTCATATTGTACAGCTCCTACTTCATGTAATCGAATGCAAAATGGGGAAGTGTAAATGGTGGGAGTAAAGTACTCCCTCAGGAGTTTGGGTTGTTCTTCAGCCATCTCAGGAGGTGGGAATGATCCTAATGTTTTGATCTTAGCTCGAATGTTCCTAAGGGTTCGTTCTATTTCAGGGTCAAAAGGTAATAGGTTTCGTACTCTAGAACGACTACCTTGCATACACTAGTACTCGATCAATCAAGCATGCAATAAAAGAGAAAAGCATATCAATCCTAGTCTTTGTCCTAAAATCACTAGACAGCTCCTAACTGGTTTGAAGAGGGCATCTAAGCCTCCAATCCGGTCTAGTGAACCGAGTTGACCAGGTAAGCTCCCAGGTAAGTGGAGGGGTCACGATGCGTTCGCAAAGGTCCCACTTAAAACCCACTTGCCTCGAACAGATGAACTGTCTCCCTTATAGGGACAAAGCTTGCCTAGACATCAACTAAGCCACAGAGCGAAATTGGTGCAACTTTCGGTGATCTTCGTCCTATTGAGCTCGAATGTCCCTAGGGGCCAATGTCTAATTGATTTTAATTAAAGTGACACTATGTGAGATTGAGTTCACCTAAATTGGGCAAGAGTCCGGTGATGAAATCCGGCTCTTATCTTGTTGGGGTGATTGCCCTTACTAAGTGCAGATTAATTGGTGTATGTGTATCAGGCATGCATTCACACTTTTGCTGAAATTAAAATCAAACAATCACCACAAAATTTCAAGCTAATAATTAATTTAAATAAAAAAGGTTTAGAGGTTACCAAAGGAAATTTCCCCAGCAATTTTTTTTTTTTTTTTTTAGGCAAACCTCTACAGCATTCCTTTTCCAGCAGTTTTCTTTTTGATCATCCCAGATTTTTCCTTTGATTCCTGATCAAATAAGATCAAAAGAAAATTAAAACAAATTAGTAGAAGGGAAAAAAGAGATAAGAAAAGTAACAATAATAGAAAATAATTTTTTTATTTTATTTTAGACATATATATGTTTTTTTTAAAGTTTTTTTTAATTAATTAATTTTTTTAATGATCGGAAAAATAACTATGCTAGCAATCCCCGGCAACGGCGCCAAAAATTGATCGGTTCTTTCAATTTCAAAAATAAACCACGCAATAGCACGTATCCTGTAGGATAGTGATTACGGGTGTCGGTCCACAGGGATTGGAGACAAGTTATTTTTTCCTAATTGAATAATTACTTCAAAGGGTATAAGCTAGAGTAAATGATAAAAACTAAGAATTAATATGGATGTAATAGTATGAATTATCTATGGAGGGAGGTGTTTAGGGCTAGAATCCACCGATAGATTTATATTCGTGACGCTTTCAATGATTGAGTTGTATTTAAGACTTGATTGCTTCCGACTACAAGCCAAAGCAATCATAAAAGAAAATTATAACTAATTCCAGCATGAATCATCTAAGTCTAGCACAAACCATCTACTCTAACGATAAGCATGACCTGTCTAACTTAGCATGATGCATCTGATCTTTAAATCATTAAACATGAAATCAATGTCACATGAATATCTCCTCCAAACCACAAGTGTTGGATTCGATGAAATAGATCAATCTATGTAAAATATTTTATGCAAGATAAATGATTCACATAAATTGGATAAATCATAAAGATCAATTGATAAATTCTTCATCATGCAACAATCTTACAATACAAACTCAAATCAATAAAAATGAAACGAATACTCCTCTATGGCTTCATCAAACCCCTAAACCGAGGTTTAGCTGCTCATGATGCTCGGCGACTTTGATCGGCTTGCTGAGATGCTCCACGCCATCCGTCTCAAGTCCTTCCTTCTTTTTTCTTTTTTTTTTCTTTCTCTAACTCATCCGCTCACAGCATCCCTCTTTTTTTATTCTTCTCGGCACCATAACAGAGCATGTTGTGTTCCTTGGTTCTTCTCACCGTCCTCCCCCCTCCCTCTTCTCTTTGCCGATGGCCTCTTCATATAGACCCTCTCGCCGGTGATGGATCCCCTGGGAGTACGCTGGTGAGGATGCGAATCCCGGATGCTCATCCGATGGGAGCTGGTTGCGGGATTAATGTGGAGTGAAAGAAGAAGGATTCGCCAATTCCATGGGATTGCGGACGGTTGGAATGGCTCAAATCCGGCAGAGGGAGACGGCCAGATGCTTGATTTCATGGGATGCTGGAAGCGTTGATCATGGAGGAGTGATTTCCGGCTGCTGGGAGGTGGAACGGGCGGCGGATGGCGCGCGGTTGATGCGGCTGGGAGGATCGCTCCGAATGGCCGCTGTGCGGAGGCGGAGGCGCAGGCGGAGGAACGGAAGGTTGGCTGCACCGCGTGGAGGATTTCTTAGGCGACGCCATCTCGTGGCTGGAACGGGAGAATCAACAGGAATCTTGGCCGTGATGCACTGCGGGGGAGGGGGGAAGAAGATAAACAGTGAACTCATTTGTTATTATATATATATATATATATATATATATATATATATATATATATATATATATTTTAACACTGTTCATATGAACAGTGTTTTCACGGGACACTGTTCATATGAACAGTGTTTTCAGTGATTCTTCCTGAAATTATTTTTATTTTATTATATTCATTATTTTCTTTTTTTTTCTTGTTTTAAATTTATCAATTTTATATGAAGGCAGGTAATGAATTGGTTGGGAATTGACTTTGGGTTTGAGGTGGGTCATGATCGTTGATTTGCTTGAACTTACTCTCGAGCCCAATGTCGTTTAAATTTAATTCTTGCTAAACTGCTTCAGACCGGACTCAACAAGGCTAAAAGCAGGACCGTAACTTAATAAAAGGGTTAATCAAATATTTTTCCATACAATTATAACTTTCAATCTAATCAGGACCAAAGCCAATTTAATTATAACCTTAGCCGGGTCAACACAATCTTCTTATATGTTTTTCTATAGTTTTCATTAAAGATTGCAATCAAGAGAGAGACAAGTTCAGAATCTGGTTTAAGAAAAGAATTATTTACCTCTTACCATAATTTAAATTTAATTCAATGTTTATTCAATTTCATGGTAAAATATGTATTTATCAGTTTAAAAACATTGATAAGTGCTATGGAAAGATAACTAAATTATAAATTATTTAGCACTTATCAGCTAAGATGAGATGATGAGGATGTTTAGAAAGATATTTGATCTCACTTTACACATATACTACTCAAGACATTGATACAGCACAATAATGTAAAAAAAAGGACTAATGCAATTTTCTAAGATTTGATATTAAGACTTACTCATTAAAGACTCACTCAATTTTCTAAGATAATATGGAAGACAAAAAAAAAATATCTCAGTCCATATATCTAAATTATATTAATTGATATCTCATGATATATTTTTTGGTTTTCTTATAAATATGATATATTATTATATTAGTTAGGAAAATAAAGATTGATATTATATATATGTTGTAAGTTCTTGTTATGCTACATATCAAGTTTTTGATTAACTTGCTGTTTGGGGGAACCTAAAATATAATGTTGGAACTTTATTAGTAAAAAATAAAAGTTAGCTTTTTGTACATATACCGTAGCAAATATAGCTTATTATATATTTACTCTCTAAAAATGATTATTTATATATATGCCTCTTAAATCATCTTATTTTTACAACAATACTCGCCCATTAAATTCTTCATTAATAGTGTTAATAAACAAACATTTTAAAGAAAAAATAACTTTATTATCCATTTGTGTCAATATCCATAAAAAATTTGTGGAAAAATATAATTCTTCCCATATAAAATAAATGTTATTTTTTTTTCAAGGGTGCTAATATAAAAGAATAATCTTTTCATTCTATACTTAAAATGGTTATTCATTAACACCCTCAATTAAAAATTTATGGAGGGTCGTTGCTGAGAGATGAGGTTAATTCACTCGTACTCCCTCTCCTCTCAAAAGTTGCCAGATGGCCAGCAAGATATGTATGCATCGCCTCTCCGTTCCCAAAAAGTCGGCTCGGGTCAAGAAATCCGCGACCGGCCTACGTTTCAGGCTGTCGTTGATCCGATAAAAAGCAATAAATCCAACAATTAAATCTCCGACACCATGCTACGGAGCCCAGTTATCATAGCAAATAAATGCACTGCATTGCTGGTACGCCTCGTGGGATAAACAATTGGTGACTTCCGTGGGGTCACGTAGCGTATAACAAGTTTGGTACCTAATCTCCGCTCCGATTTTGGATTCGCTTTCCCTACCACCACTAACCGTAAACACCGACCCGAGAAGCACTATTAAAAGTTGCTCTCCTTTTCCGACGCCTCCCCTGCTTCTGGTCTCTTCTTCTTCTCGTCTGTTCTGGGTTTCTTCCCTTCGCGTCTCTCTCGCTCTTCTCTGACCGCTCCGCGGCCCCCCACCCACCCAAGATTCTACGCTTCCGCCGCCGCTCCCCCGGCTCGCCGAGGTGGCGGCCGTGAGGATGAGGCCGAGCACCTCGAGTCCCCCGTTCCCACCTTCGCCCGCCGGCCAATGGCGTTGCATCTCATGGCCGGCCACCCCCCACCCCTGCCCCCAGCCGCCGATGCCGCTGCGTCCGTTCATGGTGCTCCTCATCCGCGGTGGCGGTAAGAGGGACCCCACCCGGAGGGAGTTGGACGCCATCGACGCTCTGATCAACTCCGGCCCCTCCCGGCCAACGGAGTTCTTCGTCTACGCTTCCGGCCGCGTCGCCGCGAAGCTCTTCTACTGGAAGGAGGGAGAGACCATGGATTCTGTCCTCTTCTTCTGGCGCCGCCGGCTCGAGGGCGCCCACCTCCTGCGCCCCAAGGTGGTCGTCGCCGGGACCTCCATTCGCTACGACAGGGAGGAGGAGGCGGGCCGGGTCAGGGCCCTCTTCGTCGCCCACGCCTACGACCTCCACAAGGGCGAGTCGGTGAAGAGGTGCGAACAGAGGATTGGGGAGATCACCGCGGAGATCAAGAAGCTTTCAGCGCAGCTGGGTGGCCGGAACCGGTTGAAGGACTACGAGAAACTCTATGCGAAGCGGACGCAGCTACATACGGAGGAGGAGCAATTGAAGAAGAAGATGGAGGAATTCAGAGCTGCCATGCATTGCATTCTCTGTCATCTTGGAGAGCCCCTGGAAGAGGTTGGGCTGGAAAAGGAGGCTGCTTTCGAGCTGCTTAAGTTTGCAGGTGGCCGGGACTGGGGCTGCATTCACTCGGTCATGGTGCGCGAGTGCCGGAGGCTCGATGACAAGTTGCCAATTTATGCATGCAGAAGGCAAATTTTGAGAAATATAGTTGCCAATCAGGTATGGCTACAATCACTTTGTACAGATGATTGGATAAATTTAGCGCTGTTGTTCTGCTAGCGTTTATGTTTTCTTTTGGAGATTGTGCAAAGAATTTGATTCCTTGGATAAATCACCTGTCTACTTATTATTAATAAACTTGACCTGACAATTCAATCCAACTGCTGATTATGGTGGATGGGTTTTGCAGATTGGTACAAACAGAAGTAATGAAATCGTTTTATTATTCTCTTTTTCAGTGCACCGTTGTTTTGCTACGTGGTTATGGGAATTGCAAAAGTTCTTTTCTTTTTTATTTAAAATTATTAGGATCTGTTTAATGCTCTCATTCATTGGTTGCTGTCACAAATTTGTTTCTCTTGAGGTTCTCTTTTTTGTGGGAAGGGAGTGTAACTTATGATTTCGTTGGGAGGGGAGTAGAATCCTTTCTTTTATCCGTTTTTCTCTTATTATTATTATCATCATTCCTCGGGTGAGGATTCAGTATTACACTCCTTTTTCTCGTGGGGTGGGGTTGGAGGCTCGGTAATGTATTGGCAAAGGCCTTTTTGGAGCCGGAAGCCCAAAGACCATCTGTAATTTGCTCTTTCATGACCTGGAAAAATCAGACCTTTTTGGTGTCAGAACACAAAAAGACAATCTGTAATTTGCTCTTGTACAGCATGGAAAAATCAGGAAGGTCGAAGGTCTTCTCAAACAACTGTTCTCTCATTAAGGAGTTCCCAGGTAGCTGATCTCTATATTGTGGCAATATAAAATATATAATTATATGTGATTCTGTCAATATTGTCCCATTAGAAGTCATTAAACATATACTATGGTTATTTGAGATGAAAAGTGGTTTGTATATTTTGTTTAGTTGATTTTGTTGGAATAGTTGAAAAGGCTATCTCATGATAATTGATAGTAAAATTATACTGAGATATGTCATATATGTCTTCTTTGCATATTAGGAATCTCTGTTTTATAGCAAAAGCTGGAGACTTATGTAGAGGCAATAGTAAAAAATATCTGCATTCTTTGAGAAAATTTGAGTCAAGGGAAAGGGTACAATTGGATAATTTTATACGAAGTTATCATTTCTTACCTTTTCACATCATTGGTGCTGCCATTGCTGTTTCTTGTTTTCCAGATTAGGTGGTTTTGTTCATACGTGAGAATGAGAGCCCTTTAAGAATGCTGTGCAACAAAGATACCATGCCATACAATAACACAGCTATGTGCATATGTTAGTTTATAGTGATAAATAAACTAAGTGCCAATTTTTTCTTAGAATTTAGCAAGAACTAAGAGATAAAAGTATGGAAGATACCACAAATTTTTACATAAATGATTGCACATAGATAGCTTATAAATGTTAATGAATTCATGCACTGTGCATGTATACTTATGCATGTTTGTATATATATTTGTGTACAAGGTATGCTATCTTGGTACCAGGCTCCGTACTGGTGCCACCTTGTTACTGTGTTGGTATGTATGGTACGGAGGCCACTTTCAGTGTACCAAGTGTTGGTTCGCCCTTCGTACCGTGTACCAATACCGAACCGATATAGTTCGCCTCTTACCATCTGGTTCAGTATGGTATGGCATGCCACGTTTGTATGTCTTTAAAATTTTATGGTTTCAAGTATTGGCCCATGCGAGTGCAGGAGAATATCCACACTTGACAATGGGTTGGTGTGGGATACTGCGTATGATGCTGGCTCATATCAACTTTGGCTAGTTGTATTAGCTTGTATTGATTTATGAGGGTTATTACAACTTAGTATTATATGTTACTGAGTCAGTCTACCCCCCCCCCCCGGGGATGAAAATTCTCATGATGTCCATTTGCTAGTGAACTCCATTTCAATGACAATTTAATGGTTGGCATGATATGCACATATATGTGCTTTTAATATATGTAGTGATGCGGACTTAATGCATGCTTATATGTATGAGTGCAGGCATGTTAGTATTTGCACGTGTGAACATGAGAACAACTCAATTATTGTTGCAATTCTACTTAGGGTCGGGGTAACTATGCTAGAATCTCACCCGAAGCTCATTTGGTCATTGGCTTCCTTAATGCTTCTTATTCAACATTTTAAAGAGAACTGTATCTTTATACCTGCTCCGGAATATGCTCCAAAACTCACTTCTCATAACCAAACTTCCTTGTTTGGCTACATCAGCAACTTAAGAGGTTGACTGGCCTTATAAGGCTTCTTTTTATTGAAAGCGAGAAGAAATAGATTGTCCACACCTTCTCTTTTCCCATAAAAGAGAGGCATCTACTGTGTTTTGGGTGTCTAAAAAGGAAAGAGGGGGGGGGATAGGGAAAAGAAAAGGAGGAAGGAGAGGATTATGGAGAAAGTACTGGCTGTTTGCAAATGCCTGTCACTTCTTCCCCTTAATCTTGGCCTCTAGCCCTTTTGCCTTCTTTAGAGACTGTTTGGTTGCCCATAACTAGGCAACTGTTTGGTTGCCCATAACTAGGCAACTGTTTGGTTGCCGATTGTTGAAATCACGAATCCTTCCGTGATTAGTGGGATCAGATTTGATCTGATTCAATCTCGGTTTAAAACCAAATTTGTTGAAGAGAATAATTTTCAGATTTGGTCGGTTGTGATTGCTGCTTTTTTTGGCTAGTTTAAATTTATTTGTTTCTCTCTCTTATCCCTTTAATTTAGCTTGTAGTTTCCAAGAATAAAGGGATCTGTTTTATGATCAGATTCTATAAATATTTGTATTATCAAAGAGGAATGAGATAGCAAGTATTCCAATCTTTGTTCATCCGATTGTAGTGTTCCTATTCCGTCGTCTCCTCCCCGATTTCATGGTATCAGAGCCGAGGGTTGTTTGAGACAGAGGAATGGCTAAAACAGCCATGACCGGTGCGCGCAGGGATGAGGAGTCCAGAGGCTCTACGGAGACTTCTGGACCCAACCCTACAAGCGCACCCACTACAACCACCGTCAATATGCCGTCTGCAAACTTTTCAGAAAACTCACCTCTACAGATCACCACAACCCGTCTCAATAGCACCAATTTTCTCCAATGGTCCCGTTCCGCTTTAATGGTTATCCGAGGACGTGGACGGCTTGGCTACATTACGGGAGCAACAAAGCAACCGGCTGAAGGAGATGCAGCCTACGCAACCTGGGATGCTCAAAATTCCATGGTAATGGCATGGATTGGTAATTCTATGGAGGAGGACATTAGGGAATCTTACCTATACTATGCTACAGCCAAGGAGCTTTGGGATGCCCTAACTATGACATTCTCCGATCTTGAGAATTCAGCTCAATTGTTTGAGCTTCGGAATAGAGCACATGATTTACGACAAGGAGAACAAGATGTTACCCAGTATTACAATGCTCAACCGAACCATCTGACTTGTATTTGATGGTAAACACCCATTTGCAGCCAACTGGTGATTTTTCTTTCGATTTTTTCACAACTTGAGAAAATATGTGTTGGATCTTTTAGGAGAGACAGGCATGCTTGGAAGTAAACCTACTGGTACTCCTATAAATCCAAATCAGAAGTTGGGCGACTGCCTAGGTAGCACACCTATTGATAAAGGAAGGTATCAACGTCTAGTAGGGAAGCTCATTTATCTTTCTCATACTAGACCTGACATCGCCTTCACTAATACCTGCGGGTTTTGGTGTAATGGTAGCGCTTGATCCCCACATTTGGTATTAGAGCGAGGTTGCAGGTTCGAACCCCCAGGGTGTCGCTTGGGGGGGATTATTGGGATTATTCCAAGCCCCCCTTTAGGGGTTTGCTGCCACGTGTGGCTTATGGGGGCCACATGATGGCATCGGTGCTTGACAGCCCAGCCTACCGATGCGCTTATGGGGGGCAGTGCGAAGCCCCTCCTGCCTACCTGTCACTTAGTACGGGGCTCTGCTCTATTGTTGATAGCCGTGGGGGGTGCCCTGCGGTGGTCAGCCTCGGCTTAAGGAAATAAAGTTGTGCCTTTACTAACAGCAATTGCTTTTGGTATGGTGGTAAGCGCTTGATCCAACATGATTTGCGCTCTGTTTTACATGTCCCTAATTTAACTTGCAATCTTCTTTCCATAGTAAATTGACTATAGATTTAAAATGTGGTGTTCATTTTATTGGGTCTATGTGCATTTTTCAGGACCTGATTTCGGGGAAGAGGATTGGCAATGCTAAAGAATGTGAGGGACTATACTATTTCGAAGAAGAAGCCATCTTGAATAAACAAGCTTAAACCATGAGTTGTGAGTCTATTCCTAGAGAACAACAAATAATGTTATGGCATCGTAGGCTAGGTCATCCAAATTTTTCGTATTTAAAGAATTTGTTTCCAACTTTGTTTCGTAATACAGATTTATTTCAATGTGACATTTGTCAAATTGCTAAACATTCACGTTCTTCATTTCCATCTCATAACTATAAGGCATCTTCTCCTTTTACCTTGATTCATAGTGACATTTGGGGTCCGTCTAAGATTAAACACATAATGGGAAAAAGGTGGTTCATAACATTTACTGATGATCATACAAGATTATGTTGGGTTTATCTTTTAAAAGAAAAGTCAGAAGCTGAGGATGTTTTTAAAAACTTTCATTCCATGATAAAAACCCAATATGATACAAGTATAAAAATCCTTCGAACAGACAATGGGCGTGAGTATTTCAATCTTATCTTAGGGAATTTTCTTCTAGAAAAAGGGATTATTCATCAAAGCTCATGTATTATAACCCCACAACAAAATGGGATTGCCGAAAGAAAAAATCGCCACCTTCTCGAAACAGCTAGAGCCCTTATGTTTACAAGCAAGGTTCCAAAATATTTTTGGGGGGATGCAGTACTTACTGCTTGTTACCTAATAAACAGGATGCCAACCAGAGTTCATAATTATGAAACCCCTCTAAATGTCTTCCTAAACACTTACCCGAAAAATAGAGCTGTCGTGTCATTACCTTTAAAAGTGTTTGGATGTACTTCATTTACTCACATTCATGATTATGAACGAACCAAATTAGATCCTAAAGCTAGAAAGTGTATTTTCTTAGGCTATTCACCTACTCAAAAGGGATATAAGTGTTACTCTCCAGAAACTCATAAGTATTATACCTCAATGGATGTCACGTTTTTTGAAAATCAACCATTTTTTTCACAAAATTTCCCTCAGGGGGAGCATCATAGTGATGGGAATTTTTGGGAAACAACCACCCCCTCTCCTCTTCTCCCCATTTCTGAATTCGAGTCTAGAACTCCAGTTACTCCTACTCAACCTTCAACAAATCAAGAAAGTTCAATGATAGGGGGAGATGAGCAACTCCAAGCACCACCAGAGCTCCGTGTTTATTCAAGGAGGAATAACCCTCAGATAGTAGAACACCTCACGGACCAACTGCAAAGTCATGAATCTGAACCGATATCAGGTAATGATAATTACTCTACTCCACACTTTAATTCTACTAGCAATGATTTGGATGTTCCTATAGCTCTAAGGAAAGGTGTTCGGTCTTGCACACAACATCCGATCTCCAATTTCATTGCCTATAGCCACTTATCTAAACTACGGTCAGGACTCTTGTTGCAAATTTATCATCCTCAAAAATACCTAAGTCTATTCAGAAGGCCTTGTCAATTCCAGAGTGGAAAAAAGCAATTGAGGAAGAGATGTCAGCACTAGAAAAAAATGGGACTTGGCAAGTTGTGAAAAAACCGAAAAAAAAATCACTAGTTGGCTACAAATGGGTGTTTACCATCAAATACAAGTCAGATGGTTCGGTTCAGCGCTACAAAGCAAGATTAGTGGCAAAAGGTTTTTCTCAAACCTATGGCGTAGATTATCAGGAGACCTTTGCACCAGTAGCAAAGTTAAACACTGTAAGGGTTCTCCTATCACTTGCTGCAAATCTAGATTGGAAGCTTCAACAACTTGATGTGAAGAATGCTTTCTTAAATGGAGACTTAGAGGAAGAAGTGTATATGGAATTGCCACTAGGTTTTGATGAAGCTAGAGTTCAGGAAAAAGTTTGCAGACTCAGAAAATCCCTATATGGATTGAAGCAATCCCCGCGGGCATGGTTTGGTAGATTTATGAAAACTATATGTCAACAGGGATACAAATAAGCTTAATCTGATCATACTATGTTCTACAGGTATATAGGGGATAAGGTCACTGTTTTGATTGTTTATGTGGATGATATAATCTTAACAGGTGATGACTGTGAAGAAATGGAAAGATTAAAGAGAACTCTTGCAACCAAGTTTGAAATAAAAGATCTGGGTTCTTTACGATATTTTCTTGGAATGGAGATAGCTAGAAATAAAAGTGGCATCTCAGTATCACAGAGAAAATATGTGTTGGATCTTTTAGGAGAGACAGGCATGCTTGGAAGTAAACCTGCTGATACTCCTATAAATCCAAATCAGAAGTTGGGCGACTGCCTAGGTAGCACACCTGTTGATAAAGGAAGGTATCAACGTCTAGTAGGGAAGCTCATTTATCTTTCTCATACTAGACCTGACATCGCCTTCACTGTAAGTGTGGTAAGTCAGTTTATGCATGCACCTTTTGTAGAACATATGGATGTTGTCTACCAGATTTTGAGATACTTGAAAGGAACTCCAGGACGTGGTCTACTTTTTAGAAAGAATGAGGAAAGGACTGTTGAAACATTTACAGATGCAGACTGGGTAGGTTCAGTAAAAGATAGACGATCAACCACTGGATATTGTACCTTTGTATGGGGCAACCTAGTGACCTGGAGGAGTAAGAAGCAAGCAGTTGTAGCAAGAAGCAGTGCGGAGGCAGAATTCAGGGCTGTAGCCCATGGAATTTGTGAAATAATGTGGCTGAAACTATTGTTAAAAGAACTCAGAATTGAGAAGAATGAACCTATGAAAGTCTACTGTGATAACAAGGCAGCAATTGCAATATCACACAATCCAGTTCATCATGATAGGACAAAACATGTTGAGGTGGATCGTCACTTTATTAAAGAGAAGATAGAAGAAGGAACGATTTGTATGGTTTATATACCTTCGTCTGAACAAGCTGCAGATTTACTAACAAAGGGACTCTTCAAACCTGCATTCGAGAAATTGGTTGACAAGCTGGGTTTGTTCGATGTATATAGCCCAGCTTGAGGGGGAGTGTTGAAATCACGAATCCTTCCGTGATTAGTGGGATCAGATTTGATCTGATTCAATCTCGGTTTAAAACCAAATTTGTTGAAGAGAATAATTTTCAGATTTGGTCGGTTGTGATTGCTGCTTTTTTTGGCTAGTTTAAATTTATTTGTTTCTCTCTCTTATCCCTTTAATTAGCTTGTAGTTTCCAAGAATAAAGGGATCTGTTTTATGATCAGATTCTATAAATATTTGTATTATCAAAGAGGAATGAGATAACAAGTATTCCAATCTTTGTTCATCCGATTGTAGTGTTCCTATTCCGTCGTCTCCTCCCGGTTTCACCGATAACTAGGCATCTGAACTCAGGCCCAGCAGGAACCCATTACAATTGTTTGATTGGTCAACAGTGGAGCCTAGGTGGGTTCCCAACATGGCTCATAAAGAGAAAAAATGGCTCAAATGACTTTCCTCCAAGGGGAGCTGAGGCCACTTCAGCAAAGTGGGCACCCACTCAGCCGCTAACAATGAACCAAGTAGGCCCGTAATCTCATTCATTGATTGAAGTTGGGTAATATGCAATGTCAAAAGATGGAGAGAAGGGGAATGTTTGTTGGCATTATCTAAACTCTTCACCTTATGGAATATCGTAAAATTTGGGAGAAGTAGGGGACAAGAACTTCTCAAAGGTGCAAGCTGAAACTTTTGTTCAAAATTCCAAGCATGGTGCAGACTGCAGAGGTTATATGACATAGGAGGGATCAAATCCTATATTCATTTTTCAATTTTGAGAAAAATATGTTTCTAAATCCACCTATACAACTCAAGAGCAGTGATGATAAATGAGCCATGGAATATTTCAAAATCAATAAGTTAAATATCCAAAGTCTATACAAATTGGGTTTGAAAATGGGTTGAACTGATTTCATATTCTTGTAATTGGACAAGCTAAGGGCCTACTTTGGTTGGGCTGTGGTCTCCTCCTTAGTAGGCTTGTTTAATGATGCTTTTGTTGATTTCTTTTCAACATGCTCCCCTTCTTGGTGAAAGACTTACCCTTGAGTCAAACCTTCTTGCTCTTGGCATAGTACAGAGAGAGATTTGTGTGTTGGAAGTAAACAAGCATGATAATCACCAAGAATCTTATTCTTGTCGGCAAGGTACGCGGTACCGACTGTACCGATGTACCGGTGGGCATCGGTACCGGTACGGTACCGAACCAAACCGAGCCAAACCGGTACGGTACCGATGGGGCTAAAAGCCAAAAAAATTTTGGAGCCATTACAGATTGGTCGGTTTGGGCCGGTACCGGTCGGTACGCGTCGGTACCGGATCGGTACGGGCCGGTACGCGTCGGTACGGGTTGGTACGCATCGGTATGGGCTGGTACGCGTCGGTACGGTTCGGTAGCGAAATATGTAGCTGTACCGTACCGGTAAGATTCGGTACCGGTATGTACCGGCCGGTACCGACCCGTACCGACCGGTACGGTAGACCATGCTTGTCGGCAAGGTTCGCTGTACCGGTCGGTACCGGTCGGTACCGAGCGTACCGTACCCGTACCGATGGGTACCGGTATCGGTACACCAATGTCGGTACGGTCGGTACTGAGCGTACGGTACCGTACCGACACTCGGTACGCCTATACTAATGCGGTACCGGTACGGGGTTCGGTACCGGTACGGCGAACCTTGCTTGTCGGTATTCTTTCTAATGCATAGGAGAACTTTGAACGGATCTTCCACCCAATATCGAGGCTTACAATGATGTCTCAGTAGGAAGCACTTTTGGCGACGATCATATACTAAATCTTTTTCCTTAAAACTGCACATGTCCAATGATTGTTGGCAACACTTCGCATTAATTTCAAACATTAGTTGTGGTGTGTGGGTTGTCAAGGGACTGCATAGTTCACATGAGTATACGTTGCATATGCCAAGAGTGGCATTTAAAGCCACTCTTTTGTGAAGCAAATTCTAGAAAAGTTCATACCAACAGAATTAAGAGAGTAAACAAACGAGGATTATTTTTAAAAGGAAACAACTGGTTACAATGTCATGGCCCAAAATTCAAACTTGCTCGAATCTTGAGGTGTGACCATCAAAGTTGACCAAGATACCATTCATGTTCAACATCCTCAAAGGAAACCATATGTTCAATCGAAATTCTATGAAAAATATATTATAATCAATAGCTCTTAGATAAAGTCCACTCACAAACTTCCTGATGCAGGAGAATCCAAGAGTTTGCTTAATTAGCTACTTTTAATATATGCTTTTGATTATTTTAGTTTATGGTTAGTAATTATGTCTCTAGTTATATTAAGTAGTCATGTGACTAGCATGTGACTTTTAATGAATTTGGATGGCTAAGATTAGATGGGGTTCTTTATCATCAAGAGCTGGGATTAGAGAGCTATTGTAACCCTAGTATAAATAGTCTTTAGACTCAGATTAAGTACTTGTCTTATTCTTATTTCAGAAGTTAGTGGTACAAACCCTAAAATGCATTGTTCTTGTTCATGTTTCAATCTTGCTGAATTTTAGCCCCTGTTTTGCTGTCTATTTGCTGGTTTTTTTTCTTTTTTTTTTCTTTTTTTTTTTTTTACGTCCAGCACTATGTCAAAGTTATTTTAGAGCAACATGATCCTAAGGGTTGCATTAGGATTTTGTTTATAAACCATGGTTGTACATGGTAGTGGCCGTGGAAGGGGAAATCAAGCTCTGCAGATGGAATTGGCTGAGATGTGGAATATGATTGAAGATTTGTTGCAGGCTGTACAAGCTTTACAGGAGCAGGAACATGTGGGAGCCCATATGGAGATTCTGGAAGGTGACCACGATCCCTTAGACATGTCAGAAGGTGGTCTTGAGGATGAAACTGATGAAGAAGATGAAAACCCCTTTCATGATGCTGGACCCGTAAGTCATGTGGTACGAGGTGGATTGGAAAAGAGGTTAGCACATGCTCTTAATTTAAATAGTGGTAGAATCAAGATTGAAGTTGCTGATTTTCTAGGAAAGGTGCATGCAGAAGATTATGTAGATTGGAAAGCTAGCCTGAAGAATTACTTTGAATGGAAGCCAAAAGCAGAATAGGAAGGTACTGTTTGTTAATATTACATTGAAGGGCACTGCACTTCAATGGTTTCAATGGTGGAAGAGAGTCGAAGAGCAACATGCAAGATAAGGCAAGCCAAAAATACGCACTTGGGAATACATGAAAGCGAAGATGTGGAAGCCATTTTTGCTAGCTGATTATGCAATGGAATTGTATGAGAAATTTCACTTACTGAAGCAAAATATGTCAGTAGAGGAATACACTTCAGGATTCAATAACCCTTCTATTGGGGTTGGTATGAGACTAATAAACAAATGACTTCCCGCTACCTTGCTGGTCTAAATTAATCTGCTAGAGATGAGATGGCAGTGGCCTGTTTATTTAATTTTAAAGATGCTTGACAATATGCTTTAATGGCTGAAAAACGAATGTAGGGCTGATAGTAGCTTACAAAGTAATACTAATGCAATTTGAGGCTCTCAAAATGATCAAATAGCTTAGAGGACTGGTTGAGGTGTTGTCACAACCAACAAAGCAAGTGGAGGGAGCCTAGTAAATATTGATAGGAGTGGTAAGGGAAAGAAAGTGCTGCAATATGGAGCCCAAAATAGTTCTAAGTCTCATACTTTTAAAGTGGGCAACGGGTGACAAATGTGGTGTTTTGCTTGTGGTGAAATGAGACACAATTCTTATGCTTGTCTGCAACAAAAGGGTGATCCTAGCCGAGTTTGAAGAAGTAGAGGAGACTCCAGAACTTGTTTATGCTGAATATATCGATGAGAGCAAAGAAGTTGATGTCTATCCAGTTCAAGAGGAGTCTTTGGTGATTCGAAGGGTGATGACAAAGATGATTAGAGAAGAATGGGAAGATTGGCGGCGGCGTAGCATTTTTAGGACACTTGTTCTTTGTGGTGGCAAGGTGTGCGATCTAATCATCAACGGAGGAATCATGGAAATGTTATTTTAAAAGGCGCAGTGGAAAAGTTGAAATTTGTCTACTGAGAAGCATCCTCATCCCTATAAAATCAGGTGGCTTAAAAAGGAAAATGAGATATCAGTGACATGTCAATGCTTGGTCAAATTTACTATGGGTCGTGAATTGGATGATGAAGCTTAGTGGTATTATGCCATTGGATGCTTATCATATTCTTTTGGACAAACTGTGGTTATATGATCATGACATGGATCATCGTACTAAGCCTAATACTTATTCATTTTATAGAGGTCATAAGAAGTATACCTTGCATCCTCCTAAGCAAGGTACGTCGTTTCGGTATCGGGCCCCGTATCAGTGCCACATTGTCACTATGTCGGTATGCCTAGTACGGGGCTGGTTCGGCGTACCGAGTGTTTGGTACGTCCCCCATACCGTGTACCGGCACCGAATCTGTACAGTATGGTATATGCCCCATTACCGTCCGATTTGGTATGGTATGGCATACCATGCTCTTAAGGAAGAAGTTAAAGAAGAAGTTACTAGTTCTTATACAAGCAACTAGGTTAATGCATTTTTATCCGTTGAAAAATTTGAAGCTGAGAGTATATATGCTTTGGTTAGCAAACTGATAAAGGATGACAAATTGGAGAATCACATAGCATCCTGGTGAAATTCAGCAATTGTTAAAAGAGTTTGAAGAGCTGGTTAGCGATCATTTGCCACAGGATTTACTGCCCATGAGGAGCATCCAACTTGCCATTGATTTGGTTTCAGAAGCATCTTTACCAAATCTGCAGCTTATCAAATGTTGCCTATGCAATGAGCTGAGATGCAAAGATGGGTTGAGGAGTTACTTGCTAAAGGGTTGGTGCATGAAAGCAAAAGCCCATGTATGTGTCCAACCTTGCTTTTAAAAAGGATGGTTCTTTGAGGATGTGTGCGGACAGCCGTGCTATTAACAAAATCATTGTCAGATACCCATATCCCATTCCTGGTCTAGAAGATATGCTTGATTAGTTGGTTGGTTTAAGAGTATTTTCTAAGATTTACTTGAAAAGTGGTTATCACCAAATCAGATTGAGGAGTGCTGGTAAATGGAAGACTGCATTCAAAACACCGGATAGGTTCTACGAGTGGTTGGTGATGCCATTCGGTCTTTCTAATGCACCGAGAACATTTATGAGGGTTATGACCAAGGTATGCTGAACCGACCGGTTCACCAAGGTATACTGAACCGACCGGAACCGATTGGTTCAGCCTGTACCGAACCGGTGCCGACGGTCACCGGTACGGTACAGCGTATAAAAATGGTTCCGACCTAAACTGGATCGGAATTGATTGGTTCCGTACTTGTACCGGTGCGAATTGCGCCGGTACAAGCTGGTACCGGTGCGAACCGGGCCCGATTCGCACCGGTACAAGCACATTTTCCCCATGCGTGGGCACGCGGGGAAGAGCGCCCGCGCGTGGGCAGCGCGCCCCGCGCGTGGGGAAGAGTGCCCATGCCGCTGGAGCCCGCGTGGGCCTCTTAATGCTACTCTGTGGCATTTAACACGTCCGCGCGGACACGTGCGGACACGCGCGGACGTGGTGATTTTCTTTTGTGGGAATCGCGCGCGGCCGCACAAGCGGAGAACGCGCGCCCGCGCGCGATTTCCCGCGCAGGAACTGCGCCCGCATGCGATTCCCCAGCAGGTAATTGCGCCCACGCGGGGTTCCCGCGCGGGGCACCGTGCCCACGCGGGCTGCTAGCCTGCGTGGGCCATTTAATGCCACAGTGGCATTTGACGCGTCCGCGGACGCGTCGTTTTTTTTTTCACTTTTTTTTTATGTCCACGCGTGAGCGGCTCTGGTTCGGTACTGGTTCCAAGCCGGTATCGAACCAGAACCGTACGGGTGCCGGTGCTCACCGGTACGCCGGTACGGTCGATCCGGCGAACCTTGGTTATGACTAAGGTACTAAAATCTTTCTCGAAATCATTTGTCGTTGTTTATTTTGATGATATTTTAATTTATAGTCAAGCCAAGGAGGAGCATTTGATTCAGCTGCATGAAGTTTTGGAGGTACTCTGTACTGAGAATCTCTTTATAAACTTAGAAAAATGCTCGTACTTGTGCGATGAAGTTGTATTTCTGCAATTTATTGTTTCAGCAGATGGATTGAAACTAGACCCTAGTAAAGTACGTGCCAACAGTGTAGCCAACTCATCAATCAATTAAAGAAATTCGAAGTTTTCATAAGTTAGCCTTATTTTATAAGAGGTTCACAAAGAATTTCAGCTCTATTATGAGTTCTTTAACTAAATGCTTGAAGAAGAAATGTTTTGAGTGGTCAAATTCTGAACAAAGAGCTTTTGAACAGATCAAAACTTAGCTAACAAAAGCACCAGTTTTTGCACTACCAGATTTTAGAAGTTGTTTGTTGTGGAATGTGATGCATTGCATATGGGAAATGGGGTTGTTCTCGGCCAAGATGGAAGGATGGTGCCAAGGTTCGCTGTCTCAGTACCAAACTTGTTGCCGATACCATTACTGTTATTGTATTGGCATGTCCGGTACAGGGTTGGTTTTGCATATTGATACTCAATATGCTCCATGTACCGTATACCGGTTCGGTACTGGTACAGTATGGTTGGTATGAACCTGTACTGACCGGTATGGCAAACAATGGCCAGTGGCATTTTTGGGCAAAAAGTTATGTAATTCTAAACGACAGTATTCCACCTTTGACTTAGAGTTTTATGCTTTGATGCAGGCTATTCATCATTAGCAACATTATCCGGCTTATCTGGAATTTGTGGTTAAATCAAAGCATCAGGGATTGTGGTATTTGAATTCTAAGAAAACACTTAATGAACGTCAAACAAGGTGGAGTTCTTTTCTTGATGAGTTCATGTTTTCACTAAAATACAAAACTGGCGAGTTGAATATAGTGGCAGATGCGTTGAGCAGGTGATTTTTACTTCTAATGGTGATAAGTAACACCAATTATAGGCTTTGAAGAGATGAAACATCAATGCAAAACTGATCCATATTTTTGCCAAATTATAGATGAATTACATGATCTAGAAAATTCAGAAAAATTGTTGTGCACGTTGCATGATGGTTATCTTTTCAAGGGCAACAGTTATGCATTCTAGAGTGGTCTTTACATTAGCAGATAATCAAGGAACTTCATTGTAATGGCTTGGGAGGATATTTTGTCAAAGATAAGACATTGACAATGGTGGTTGATCGCTATTATTGGCCGAAAATGTATAAAGACATGGACAGACTGGTGCGAAGGTGTTCAGCTTGCCAATTTGGCTAGGGGAGATCCAAAAATATGGGTTGTACACTCCTTTACTTGAACCAGAAGTCCCATGGCTTCATTTAAGCGTGAATTTTGTCTTGGGACTTCCAAAGGCTGAAAAAGGAAATGACTCCATTTTTGTTGTGGTGGATCGATATTCAAAAATGTCACAATTTATTCCATGTTCTAAAACTGCTGATGTTGCGCATGTTGCTGAGTTATTTTTAAGAGAAGTGGTGAGGCTACATGGTGTTCCAACTTCCATTATGTCTGATAGGGATGTCAAGTTCGTGGCACTTTTGGAGAACCTTGAGGAAACTTGGGACTCAGCTAAAGTATTCGAGCACATGCCATCCACAAACATATGGCCAAATCAAAGCAATTGACTGTAGTTTGGGCAACATGTTGAGATATCTTGTTGAAAAAAATTTAAGAGCTATGACTTTGTTATACCCAAGCTGAATTTGCTTAGAATAATTTAGTTAATAAGACCATAAAGAAGACACCTTTTGAAGCAGCGTATGGGCTTAAATCACTTGTGCTTGATTTAGTGGCATTGCCACAAGAAGCTTGAGTAAGTGATGATGGAGAGGCTTTTGCAGAACATATTTGGCAGATCTATGAGGAGGTAAGAGCAGCTTTAAAAGCCAGCAATGAAGCTTATGTCTGCTACTAATCAACATTGACAGGTCAAGGACTTCGAAGAGGGTGATTTGGTACTTGTGCATCTGAGGCGAGAAAGGTGTCCAAAAGGTATTTATCAGAAACTTAAATCAAGGAAATTCGGTCTTTGTAAAGTGCTGAAGAAAATCAGTTCAAACCAAGGTATGCTGAATCGGTCGGAACCGACCGGTTCAGCCTGTACCGTATTGGTACCGGCCAGCATCGGTAAAGCCATAGAATTCAGTTCCGACTCCAAAGGAGGTCGGAACCGAACTTTGGGGTCGGAACCGAACGGCTTCTTGCTTGTACGGGTGCGAACCGGTGCGGTTCGCACCGGTACAAGACCGGTACCGGCACCGGGGAAGAAGAGGAAAGAAGAGGAAGAAAGAAAGAGGAAGAAGAAGAGAAAGGGGAGAAGAAGCCTACCTGTCACACCGGGCCTCAGGCCGATGAGGATCGCCGTCCCTTCTTTGCTCGCGGTAGAAGGGGAAAGAGAGGATAAGAGAGGAGGAGAGGGGAAGAAAGGAGAGGAAGAGAGTTCGGAAAGGAAAACGAAGAAGAGAAGGGGAAAAAAGAAGAAAAAAAGGGGCGTTCGCGCGCCAGGCAGCACACCGCGTGGGCGCCAGCGGGAAATCGCTCACGCCCGTGCGCGATTCAATGCGCAGGGAACCGCGCCCGCGTGCCTTTCCCCAAGCTCACGCGCGGCACCGCACGAGGCAGCGAGCCCAGGCAGCACCGCGCACGAGCACGAGCCCACGCGGCCTCGCGTGGGCATTTAATGCCACTCTGTGGCTAAAATGCGGACGCACGCGCATCCGCATTTTTTTTTCTGCGGTTGACTGGTTCGGTACCTATTCCAACCGGGACCGAACCGGTACCAGTCCCCACCGGTACGTCGGTTCGGTCGATTCCGCGTACCTTGGTTCAAATGCATATTTGATAGCGCTGTCACCCCTTTTATAAATCAGCCTAATCTTTAATGTTTATGATTTATATTCTTTTAGGGATTTGATGGGGAAGTGGCTACAATAGCAAATTAGGTTCATCAGCTGCCAACGATGCAACCAGAGGTTGTTGAAGACGTGTTGGATGTCAAGGAAGTGATGTCAAGGAGAGGCAACCAATATAGATGATTTTTGATGAAATGGTTGGGTAAGCCAGCTAGTGGAAGTACTTGGATTGCTGAAGAAGAGTTGAAGAAGGTTGATCCGGATATATATGCTGAAGCTGTCAAAGTTTTTTCATGAGAGTCGAATTCTTTTTTTTTTTTCAATTTGGGAGATCAATGCAGGAGCATCCAAGAAATTTGCTTAATTAGCTACTTTTGATTTGTTCTTTTGATTAGTTTTGTCTATGATCAGTAATTATGTCTCTAGTTATATTAAGTAGTCATGTGATTAGCATGTGACTTTTAATGAGTTTGGATAGCTAAGATTAGACGGGGTTATTTATCATCAAAGGTTGGGATTAGAGAGCCGATGTAACCCTAGTAACAATGTTTTAGGCCCTGTTGGAAGTAGAGCTGTATGAAGTAGAGCTTTTATTAAAAGCCGTTTGCTGTTTGGTAACTATATTTCTAAAGTGCTGTGGCACTTTAAGATGTGTTTGGTAAACAAACTGAGAAAGTACTTTTATGTGACAAAATGACCATAAAGGACATTACTAGTATTATACAACAGAGCATAATAAAATATAATATGTATTAATACATAAATATATGTATAGTATAATATTAATGTAATATAATATAATATTATTATAATATAGTACTATAACATTGTGTACTATAGGATAATAATTTGATATAATATTAAATTATTTAACATAACATATCAATGTATTATGATATAATGTAATGTAATATTATATTTGTAGTATAATACAATAATAAATGTATAAAATATTATAATTATTAGTGTAAATTAATTTTTTACCCTTCTGATGACTATTTATCTTTCAAACAAATTTGGTTTTATATTCAAAAAAAAAGTCAAACGATCCACATATGCCTTAACAGGAAAAGCGGAATTTCGGGATTCAGTCCCGTTCTCTGACCAATTAGCTACCTACCATCCAGAAGCGATGAAAGGAAGGAGAGAGATAGGAACAACCCTTTCCAAGGCAAGGGAGCCACCTTTTTGCTTACCGCCCGAACTTTCTTTCTTAGCTAGATGATAAAATTGGTTAAATAATTACTATATTTATTTTTATTTATTTATTTATTTAGATCAGATTATTTGCCACTCACTCATTATTTTTCT